>NC_045702.1:6374042-6678881 GCF_009834535.1 Camelus ferus | reverse complement strand
TTGATGTTGTAGCAGCCAGTAAGGACACTTCCAACGAGGTGCTTTTGATCAAGTCAGCACTGCAGGTGTGCACAGAAGGGGGTGCAGATCTCTGCTGGGTGGACCCCCAGGGGTGGCAGATGCATCTGACTTGGTGGCCCCTCATGGTCAGGAGCGCTGTCCACGTACCAGGAAGAGGGCGCTGTCCAGTTTCTCTCGTACCTTCAGTAAGGTGAATAAAGTGGTAAGCTGTATTCAAAACAAATCAAAACATAAAAGCTCCAAATCAGATAAAGAGTGTAGAGGTAGGACTGTTCATTCTTCTTGAACCAATTTGTAGTGAAGTGGGAAGTGCCTTTGAAAGTTCATTTAGCTAGTGAGAGTTGTTGATCAGAATTTTTGAACTTAGGGTAATTTGTATTAGTGGAAAGAAAGGTAATGACAAGGGTTGAAAACCCAGATGAGATGAATAGCTTCTTGTTCACTTAGTGATGTGGTGGCTTTCAAAATCTGCTTGTTTAGCAGATGTTATTTCAAGGCCTAGTCCTCACCCACTGACAGGGCACACCATACACCACACACAAGGGAAGTCTGGAACTTAGGAATGGTGGGCACTGAGCTGAAACATTTCTTGGAAACGAAAGTGACAGTGTGTGTGGTCGAACAGCTCATCCTTCACTGAAGCAGCATCCTCACCTGGAGAGGGAGAGACTTGTCACCTACACGTGACATGTCATTGTGCCTTCCCAGCTGAAGGTACGGGTCTAGCTTCCCACCCTTGGTGCCCTGAAGATATCTCCTGTACCACCAGCATCCAGGGCATCTCAGGAGTGAAAACCAGTTGCTGTTTGTATGTGTGTTAGTCTGGGTCCTGACGGTGCTGCGGCACCAGGACAGAGGAGAGGTGGCTTGGATGCTGGTGTGCAGTGAAAGCTCGGTGGCGGGTTTGCAAACTCAGTGGATTCAGTACAACAGCAGCTCATCCACCAGCTAGGAGACAGGTGAGAAACAGTTTTTCCAGCTGGTATTTTAGAGTATTCTATTCAGCGTTTTTGGTGGTGGAATGAAATATTCAGATGAATTTTAAGAAAAGAATGAGATTTCTAAGAAAATTTGAACTTTCAGCAAGTGCTTCTGCTGGATCCCCAGGGCCGTCTGAAGACAAGGCCCCCTGCCTTCTGATGATAGATACGCTTTGGTGGGAATCTGGGGAAGGCCCCCCTCCCCGGTGTTGCCAGTTATCAAGGGTATTGTGAATTTTCCAGGCACCGTTAATTTAATTCATTTTGACTTAAAAATAAGCATGCTAGCTTTGACACCCTTCCCCCCCCCCAGAAGTTTTTTGTTTTCTTTAAGTACCATGTTAGGAATTTCAAGGACATCTGATAACCTTTAGTGACGTGTTAATATGAAGAGTAGCAAATGCTTACTGTGTGTCAGGCGCCTGTCTAAACATTTTATTGACAGAACTCATCTATTTCCTCACAACAATCTTGTAAGATAGGTACTGTTATTTTCCCCATTATTTATATATATATTTGTATTCAAAATTGCAGATCATTCTAGTCACAGAAGTTAAGGGATCTGCCCAAGTTCACACAGCGTGTGAGCTGTGGAACCAGAACTTCAAAGTCCCTTTTTCAGTTTTTTGAAAACTTCCAGTTGCCATTTACTAAGCTGATCTCATGGCCCGCACATTAATGGACCACAGCCCTCAGATGAAACACATAACCGGTGCAGATAATCATCATCAAGTGTAATACCATTTCTCCTTGTTGCAAAGTGAATGAAAATGCTTAGAAATGAAATACATGCAAGCCCCAGGCTAGGCCGTTGAATAAATTCGCCTGTGAAAGCGTTGTGTGTGCTGAAGCTGAGAGCTGCAACTCAGCCCTTGGCCGTTCATACGGACGAACTGGTCAGTCTCCGTAGCACCTCTTAAATATTAAGTGGTTGTGGTCATCTTCAAGTTTTTAAAGCAGTTTATACCGGTGACGCTTCCACCCTCCTGGACGTCACATAGTAATTGAACTAGGAAGAATTTATATACTAACTAAATTGAGATTCAGTTATGAATTGAACAGTAGTTAAGACTTTTTGAGTGCCTGTATGTAGATTTTTAGGATTTAAAAAGACCTCTGCTATTAATTGTTCAAGTACCAAGAATAAAAATTGTTTCCTAATTCCTAAGATGTTCATAGGAGAAAATGCCATACTTAATGACATTCAAAATTTCTCATAATTAGCAGATTGTGTGTGTTCAGGGAAGTGAGTTGAATTAGCATATTTTTCTCTATTTATGTAATTAGAAAGACAAAGATTGATCCCAAGGAGAAGGCGGCTATATTAACTCATTTAGTGTTAAGTTTGAGGGCCTACTAATTTCAAAGCTCTGCTAGTATTGACAGTATTGACGTGGGAGGAAGCATAAAACTAACTGTGAGGCTTGAAACACACTTGCTCTAGTCCTCCCCCAGGATGGTGGGTCCTGGTCTTGTTTCTTAACTTTGCAAAACCATCAGGTTTACAGTTTTATGGAGGTTTGAATAATTATAGTTCTCTTAAATGTTATACATAATGCAAATGGTGTGCCCCACCCCCTCCCCATTTTTCTCAGTACTGTACCATGTGGTAGAAAATTAAATGACATGTAATTAACGTGTTCTAGCATGTTTCTTTGTTGTAGTTCTGTACGCTGATGGGCTGGGTTGGTTTTGGGTTTTTTTAAGTATCATCAGTGATTTAGATGTGTCCCCAAAATATGTGGAGGAGTACTTTCACCAGTGTTTCTGGAGCCCCTGCGGTGCGCCAGGGCACTGTCTGGTCCTGAAGATTCAGCTGTGAATTAGGCCCCTGCCTTCCAGCCTCTGGGCGGAGCCCACAAATCAGACGTACTGCCTCTATTAAATCCCAGGGTCTTGGGGCCAGAGTCTGAATACAAAGAAGAACCTCTGTTATTGATATACTTTCCATTTTAATAGTAACAGGTATAAATATAAAATCCACTTATTAAAACATCCATTATTCAAATAGCAATAATTAGCAAAATAACTTAATTTTGAATTAAGAAAAATAAGCAAATATAATATTTAATATCAGTGCTAGTGTTTTGTTTGCTCATGTTTTCTAGATTATAAAATGCAGGTTATTTCATGAGCAAAATAGAGAAAGCAAAAGCTAGCCTCTACTTTCATTTTTTGGTTTTGATTTTTTTTAAAAAAGACCTTTTTTTGAGCATTTGTAGGTTCACAGTAAAATGAAGGGGAAAGTACAGAGATTTCCTGCATCCCCCTGCCATGACACATGCAGACCCCCCCCCCCGTCATTAACATCCCCCTCCAGGTGGTACATTTGTTACTGTTGATAAACATGCAGTGACACATCATAATCTCCCAAGTCCATAGGTTACATTAGGGTTCACTCTTGGTGGTGTACATTTTATGGGTTTGGACAAGTGTAAAATGGTGTGTCTCCATCATTATAGTATCATAAAAACAGTTTCACTGCCCTAAAAATCCTCTGTGCTCTGCCTGTTTACCTCCCTTCTCCCCCCACCTCCACCGGCCCCCACCCAAACTCCTGGCAGCCACTGACAGCTTTTTGCTGTCTCCTTTGTTTTGCCTTTTCCAGAATGTCATATTTTCGGAACCACACAGTATGTAGCCTTCTCAGAAGGGCTTTTTCACTTAGTAAGCATTTAAGATTCCACCATGTCTTTTCATGGCTTGGTAGCTCACCTCTTTGAGTGCTAAATGATATTCCATAGTCTGGATGGACCACGGTTTATTTATTCATTCACCCGCTGAGGGACCTCTTGGTTGCGTCCCAGTTGTGACAGTTACAGAAACAGGTTTTATAAACGTCTCTGCAGGTGTTTGTGTGCACTTCAGTTTTCAGCTCCTTTGGGTAAATACCAGGCAGCACAGTTGCTGGATTTTCTGATGCGAGTGTGTCCAGTTTTGTGGGAAACTGTACCATGTTGCTTTCCCACCAGCAGGGAATGAGAGTTCCCGTGGCTTCGCCTTCTCACCAGCGTTTGGTGTTGTCAGTGTTCTGGATTCAGGATGCTGTAATAGGTGTCTCACTGTTTTAATTTGCATTTTCCTGATGATGACACAATGTGGGGCATCTTCTCATTTGCTTATTTGCCGTCTGGGTATCTTCTTTGGTGAAGCCTTTGACCCATTTTTTAGTCAAGTCATTTTCTTATTGAGTTCTAAGAGATTTTTGTATATTTTGGTTAATAGTTCTGTATCAGATGGGTCTTTTCCAAACATTTTCTCCCAGTCTGTGGCTTGTCTTCTCATTCTCTTGACACTTTCTTTCCCAGAGCAAAAGTTTTTAATTTTAGTGAAGTCCGGCTTATCAGTGATTTTTTCCCCCATGGATTCTGCCTTTGGTGTTGTGTCTAAAAAAGTCACACCTTACCCAAGGTCATCTAGATTTTCTCCTATGTTATCTTCTAGGAGTTTTGTAGTTTTGCTCCACTTCTGTTTTTAAGGAAGGTTTTGCAAATAGTACATGCATAATGTTCAACATACTAAAAGTATCCTCGCACTTAATGGGTTTTAATCATTTTTTGACTAAAATCAAGTGAGTTAGATGGGGTTTTAAGGATCACCTACTCCAACGTATTGGTTTTTTCAGAAGGAAGAAGAGAGCTGTTAGCTGGGGAATTCCTACTAGGTACCAGCCATAGAACTAGACCTTTCTACATGTGATGTCTCATTTAAATCTCTGTAACAACTCTGAGAAGTTGGTGTTTGGATGGTTTAATTTAGGAGTTAATAGAACTAGAAGTGTAATCCACTGAATCAAATGTCTCCTTCTAAGTGAATGACTGGCGTTGCTCCCTGGCTTTGGATATTATGTGTTTGTCTCTTCCCCGTAGTGACTGATGAAGTATTTTCTCAGTCCCGTGTGGGGTGATCTGAGCTGGGGATCATCCTGGTGACATCACCAAGGGGACCCCTGTCAGAGGGCAGCGGGAAACATGAACTTTCTTTTGGACTTAGAATTCAAGGCTACATACGTTCAACTGTGAGACATTGCACGGGAGTTTTATTATGAGACAGCTGTTGTAAGTAATTAGCAGTGGTTGTATTTTATTATTTTTTAATAAGATCTGTGATTTGTGTTAGAAGTTGAAACATGATCAGTGTCATGTGGTATTCAAATATAAGTTTTATAGTAGTTATGCTTGTATGCTGGCCGTAGAATTTGAAAGGAAAACATGTCTCGCTCACTTCCATTGTGCAATGGTGAACGGGGTAATAAGTCATCGCATTATCATTATTGAGCTAGTCCTGGCTGACACCAGACATCAGGAGAGGCACGTTTCTGTTGGTTTCTATCAGCGACAGAGTCTAGCACCTTCTCCCGGCCGTAGTAGGTGGTCCGTTTCCCTGTGGCTGCAGCCTGGCTCTCACTCTGTCAGAGCTGCATCCTTTTTTTTTTTTTTTTTTTAATGGAAGTACTGGGAATTGAACCCGTAACCTCGTGCATGCTAATCCTGCGCTTTGCCTACCCTCCCAAGGACTGCGTTCTTGAGAGCACCATCTCCTGGCACTTCCTACAGTCAGTGACTTTTTCACCATAGACCTCCTTGATTTATCTCAGACCTTTGACCTTGTCGAGGACTCGAAGTTTTAAGTTCCTTCCTTACACTTTGAAGATTTTACCCATGTTGATGCCAACAGTTTTACCTTTTTGCAGATTATTAAATGTATTTCTTTAGGTGTGATTTCCTTGGGCTACAGTCCTGTATTTTCAAACTGACTGGGCATTTTCATTTTGATGTTATTTTTAAAAATCGCTTCATATTCAGCATATCAAAAATTAAGCTCTTTGTCTCCCCTCTAGATTCAGGCTTCTCGTAACTTTATTTTTCTTAACAATATCACCTTTTCTTTTGGGTTGTTTCTCTTTAACCCCTTTTACCCATGGTGTTTTGCCAATGTGGGAAAATTTTTAAATGAATGTTCAATTTAGTGATATAAGGAATTTTATAATTATAGATTTATGAGCATCTAGATGATCATCACTTAATCTAGAACTTCCATGAGACTTCGTGCGTGTAAATTCCTATTTATTTATAATTATATTTGTTACCAGGTATTAACTAAAACAGAGAGCACCAGTGGTTGAGATACTGTGTGGCCAACTAGGGCTCACAGATGTTTTTATAGCTTTTACAGTGTAACTTTTTGCTTTTTTCCAATCATGAAAGATGTCCAGTAAAGAACAACAAACATCCACTCCTGAGAAGTACACGGTAACATATTTTAAATATTTCCTACCTAGGGTATAAAAGCCATTATGTCTAACTACTGTAATTCCAAAGCGTTGATGAGCACAACTGATACTGGCGATAACTGTCATGGCATAATGGGAACATCTGTGATTTCCTGGTGGCAGAGTCAGAGGTACCGCTAAAACTGCTGTGGTCTCTGCCTGCATTTGTAATTGGGGGAACTGTCGACTCTCGGTCAGGGGTTAGTGGGGAATAAGATGTACTTCCCCCCTGCCGTGTGCGCACCCCCCCCCCCCCCCGAATTCTCTCCCTGGACCCCTACTGATGTCTCATACCATCTCCACCCCGTTTCTTCCCTCCCCCATTTGTGGCCATTTGTATAAGGGTTCTATTTATCCTCCACTTTTTTCTTTTTGAAGAGAAAAACAAAGAGATCTATACCTGTGTGTTCATATGTACTCCGCCCCTCGCACATAAAAGGAACCTTGCCTTCTTCAGTTACTGTGTCCACCACTGAGTTGTCAGTAAATGGGGGTCGCCCTCGGTCCTTTTCATAACCACACGGTGCTCCGTTGTGTGGGAGCTCCCATCCTCTCCTGATGGATTTTAGGTTGGTTTTCAGTCTTCGGCAGTGACTAAACTTGAGTTTACAACTTGTAGTTTTTGGCCAGTTTGTTTTGGGGATAGATTCTTAGGAGTGAGATTGCTGGGTGATAGGGTCAGTGCACCTGTGTGTCATTAGATGTGGCAGTTCTGTCTGTGTAACTGAACATCCCCACCAGCAAGAGTTAAGTCCTTCTGACTTAGTAATGTAGCATCTGTCAGATTCCAGAATCGAGTTAGGTTTTTGGAGATTTGAAAGTCCGGGTTTGAGAGACAGCCCTCTTCATCCTTCATCCCCCAGCCCCCTGCCTACACCTCCCCTACCCATCAGCTTCACTGTCATTCCTGCTTTGTGTGGTCTTAAGCATCTGGCCTTTGTCTTTCCGTTGCTGTGCCTCTTTAAGTTAATTTCACTGCTGCCAGGCCCCCTTTCATCCCGACTCCGCGGAGCTGTCAGACTCGTGTTTCTAAAGTCACGTTAGTCGCGTCACTTCCCTGCTCTACAGCCTTACCTGACTGTGTTGCCCCCTCAGAATAAAGGCCCCTTGTCCGGTTACTCCAAACCCACCCTCCTGCCTCTGCCGCTTCCAGCATCACTCAGCCCCCTGTGCTGCCTTGCGCTCTCCTTCCCTTTGCTCAGCACCCTTCCTGTTCCGCTGCTGCCCCCAAGTCCTACCTGGGAAGCAGTTCAGAGCACACACTTTGTAAAACCTCCTTGGTCGTGGTAGCCTGGAAGGATTTCTCTCTGACCTTGGGCTGAAGTTTTGTCTGTGTCTTTACTGTGGTGGTAAAACATCTGTGCCACGTGACAGCTCTCCTGGTACCTTCAGCTGAGTCTCTTAAATTAGGTGTTCACGTGTTTATGTTGCAGGAAAGTAGGAGCCCCTCTGTTGTTAACATCTTAAATAGCAGTTCTTCAAGCTTTCTTTCCAGTAGAACACCTGATAATACTAATTTTCGGGCTCTGGCTCCTACACATGCAGAACCTGGTCATTGTAGAAAGATGCATGCCTTTCTGTGAATGAACTGAATTTGACCCATAACAGTTTATAGCTGATATGCTTTAAAGCTGTCTTTAAAAACAATTTTATTGAGGTATAATTCGGATACCATAAAATTCTCTTGTTTTAAATGTATAATTCAGTGATTTTTAGTAAAGTTAGAGTTGTCACAATCCAGTTTTAGAACATTTCCATCACCCACAAAGATCCCTGTCTGCAGTCACTCTCCATCCCCACCCTCGCCCCCACCCCACCGCAGCCCCAGACAGGCACAGGTCTCTAGTTTGTCTGTTCTGTACATTTCACGTAGTAAATGGAACCCTGTAACATGTGGTCTTTTCCTCTTGGCTTTCATCAGTGTGACACGTTTGGTGTTGGTCCAGGCTGCGGCATGTATCAGTAGCCATTGGCCTGCTGGTGGGCATTTGGGTTGTTCCACTCTTTGGCTTTTATAAATAACATGCTGTGAACGTTTGTGTACAGGTCTGTGGGTGGACATATGTCTTCTTGTTTTGGGGGGAGATACCTAATAGCGGAATTGAAGGGTCATGTGGTAAATTTATGTTAACTGAACCTGGTCTTTAAATGGCCAAAATGTTTGATTACTAGCTTTGAGTAAAGACATAAACATGGCAATTTGAGCGCTTATGATACATTCAGGTCTTGGGAATTTGGCTCTGAATTGATTGTTTGAGAAACAGCAGAGCCCATTTCCCATCTGGGTGTCAATTTATGTTGTTTCTCTTAATATTTAGCCATGGATTTAAAGGTTTTGAATGACTAAGTGGAGACGAAATGTCCGCCAATATCTCTAGAAAGCCATCTATTAGGGTGTTGATTGGAATTTTTTATGCTTCTTGTTAACTGTAATTGTTTAAACTTAATTGTAATTGTTCCCTAGTTCTATCGAGAAATGGAATAATATGTTTAAGTTTTATAAGTAAGAGTAAATTTTGCAAGCCTTGTATTTCAGTAGTGAAGTCGGGTAGGGTTATCTAAGGTAGTAAACACCCTTCCTGGTAGATGTACAAGTAGAACCTAAATACTGAATGCAGAAGTTTTTGGTCTACATTTGTAAGATATTGGCCCCTGTTGTAAACTGACTGTACTTCAATTTTAAAAAATGTAAAAAAAAAAAAAAAAAGATATTAGCCTCTACTCTGGTGTCTTTAAGATTCCTTTGATTTTAAAAAGTGAAAAACTTAAATAATTAACATTCAGATACTAATAAATGAATGTTCAGATGAACTAGAAAACTTTAAATCCTTTTGGGGGTGTATGAATAAATGTCCTTTTCATGAATTGCCAGCTCTTCCTTGAGCTGGTGGTTGCAGGCATTTGGGCTTGTCAGTATACAATCACGTCGTGAAGCTTTCACTCATCTTTTTTGCTTGGCTCCTTTGGAAGCTGTGTTGTAATCTCAAATTGAAGAGTAAGTCTTAGTGGCAAATTTTTAAGGAAGTGGAATTAAGAAGTCTCCCCCTCCCAAAGAAACAGCGTGGAGTTGGGGAGGGGGGTGGTGATGGACAGAACATGGCTTTGGAATCCACATACTTGGGTGTGAATCCTTGTCACTTATGAGCAGAGAGGCTTTGGGCAAATTACTCAACATCTCCAAGCCTGAGTTTCCTCATTTGTAAGAAGTAGGTAGTATCATGCAGAGAATATGACTATTGTAAGGACTCTGTGAGAGAAAATATTAAAACTCCTATTGGCACAGAGTCTAGCACCTAGGCCTACAGAAAGTATGCGTGAACTCACACGGAGCTCCCACCTGACGGACACTGTCGGGGTGGTCCTGGGAGGGAGGGAGTGGAAGGTGCGTGGAGTTCGCTCGTTTAACAGAATGAAAGACTGCTCGTGTTTTGGCACCTGGCCCGGGCACCACTGTGGAGGATGGGTTGGAGGGGGTGTGACAGTGAAGAGACTTCTGTTAGTGACCGCAGTGAGAGATGACAGTGACGCCCAGACTCTAGACGTTGTAGTGAGTATCAGGGGAGGCAGATGATACAAGAGAAGAGGGTCAGAGTGAATGGAACTGACCTTACATCGGGGTAAGAATGGGGAGGAATCAGGGCTGACCTGTCTTGTTGAGATGGGAAATACAGAGTGGGGTTAGTTTGAAGTGGACAGTCAAGAGGCTAAGCATGACCCTTAGTTTAAAGCTTCCGTGGAGGAGCTGGGAGGAAGGTGGAGGTATTTGTGAAACGGAGACGTGTCTGCGGTTAGAAGGTGGTGCTTTCATTACTGCCAGGATTTTGGATTGGGCTGTGGAGGCTTCAGTTCACTAAGGTGGAAGAAAGGCGGGGTGAGGTTCTGTTTTACTCACGGGAGTTTGTGGCTTCTGGAAGATCTGGGAAAGGAAAGGAGATGGGCGAGCTGGATTCAGGTGCAGCTTGGAGAGTAGGGGAGCCCCACACTGCCCTGCTGCTGCCAGTACCCGACTTCCCGAGTTTCCAAAGTGCGACCGCAGAAGTGCAGTGAAATCCCGGCCAGACAGTCTGCGAAGTGTGCTACTGCCTGATCTCAGCTGTGCAGGCCCCCCGCTGGCTGGATCCGCCTCCTAGTCACGTGTCGCGTTCGTTTAAAACTTTAATGGAATTTAAGAATTTCTAATAGAGTTTAAGAATTTCTCTGATTGAGAGCTTTCCAGTCTCAGTTCTAAATGGCACTGAGATTCCTTTGTATGAATCGACCCGATCATAATAAAATATAACAGTATTTCCAGGGATGCAAGCGAGAAGCAGCTTCTGCAGGGAACCCACTTCCCCGCCTGGAACAGACCATGCCCGGCGCTGCTTTCCAGTCCCACCCCAACTCACATCCGAGTCCTGAGCTGTACCCCGGCCCTCTCCCCACATCCTCTCACTTTTCTTTCTGCTTTTACCATGTGGGTTGTGGAGGTTTGCAGAGTGTTTACTTACAGAAAAGAGAAATGACAGTGTACCTTTCACTCAGCTTTTTTTTCCTGCAGTATTTCAAAGTAAACCCCAGCAGTCTTATCATTTCCCACACAAGAGTACATATCTGACAAGGATGGTAGGAGGTTTTGTTTGTTTTTAAAGGAGCTCAGTAACCCACAGTAAGCCACGGTGCCGGAGCCTTACCCAGCTGAGAGCTGAACCCTCCCATTCTGTCGGGGAGGGCCAGCCTTCCCTCCTGCCGCAGAAGTATCCCTTTTTAAAAAATCTCACGTATAAAAATAGTATCATACTATATGTATTTCTCACTTTTTTCCCTCTGAACGCTTTCTAAAATTAAAATTCATCCATGTTGATGAAAGTAGCCAAGTTGACTAATTTGTGTGCGATCTACTGTGTGGCTGTCCCACAGTTTACTTGTGTTAATTCTCCTGTTGTCGGTGAGCATGTGGGTTGTTTCCAGGTTTGGGTTTTTATTCTTGTTATTCTTATAAATAGTGCAGCAAATGCCTGTGTTCATGTGTTTCTTGATGTGCATAGGCAAACATTCCTCAGGGTCTAAGTTGTTTGTTTTACCATACGTTTCCTATCTTGTGTGCCACACTGCTTGTAAAAGCCAGGTGTTACATGCAGTTTTAACCAAGTGTTAGAATTGTAAGTCATTACTGAGTAATACCCAGGATCATTTAAATTTAATCAGATTTAAAGTCTTACTAAACTAGAAAAGCCAAAGTTTGTCTTATTTTATTAACAGTGAATTTTAACTCTATTTTCATTAACTCTACTACAGACTTTTAGAAGATACTGTAGCATTTTAAGTCCGTGCTTTGTTTTCATCTTTTTACATTTTTCAAAAGCAGGTACTCAACTAAAGCAGCTATGGTCTTTTCTCTCTCTCTCTCTTTTTTTTTTTTTTTTTGGAAAACATTGTTGTTTTCCTCTTACAGCTCTGAGTTAGCTTTGTTTAACACTGTTCAGTGTTGGCTTGTGCAAAAGCATCTGCTAAATGTATTTGGTCTTAATTTATAGGAGCAGAGGCAAATATCAGGACTGGATTAATAGGCAAAAATAGTATCTGGATTTTTTTGAGTATTTGAGGTGAAATTGAGGGGACACAACTCTTCTTAAAATTTAGGGGTTCCTCCCCTAGAGGAGAAATGTAGTTATGTTCCTTAAAGTCTTACGAGTTTATACTCCTCTCTGTTCTGTATATAGGAATTGTTAGGGGAATAGTACATTAGGAGAATGCACAAAACTTAATCAGTGAGATGTGGTGAAGAAAGGCTTGGCCCTGTAGTCCAGTCCGAGGACCACGGCCCCATCCTGCAGGTTGGAAGCCATCCTCCTTCCTGAGACTACAGGCTTCAGTCCCCCTGGTGCCTCCCCGTGGTCCTCTTTCCCTCATCTGAACAAACATCACCAGAGCTGCACTGTACGTCCCCTCGGACCCAAGTTCCTAGCCCCATCCTCCCCACCTCAGTTCTTCATGGAGCTTTCTGGAGCCCTGTTATAGGAGCCAGAAACTCCTCTGAAGCCTCTTCACATTCCTTCAGCCTCCTCGCTCTTTCTCAATGACAGAGGCTCCCGAGAGCTCAGGTGTTCTCCCACATCCCACCTGGCTCCCGAGGCTGGGCTGGGCCTTCCAGGGCTTTCTGTCCGAGACTGACCTGGAGGCTCTGCTGATGCCCTCCCCGTGGTGATGGACTGCTCACTGCCCCCCCTCCCCGACTTCAGAATTGAATTGGCCCCCCAGCGCCGGCTCAGCCTCCCTCTCCGCCCAACACCTGTTGTCTCAGGTGACTCAGCCTCCACCCCTAGCTCTGCTCCGTGGCCGCCGGCCTTGGCCCTCCCACCCGGCCGCCACCTCCAGGGCTACCAGTCCAGCGCCCCTTCCAGCAGCCCGGCCCTCGCTCTCTCCCTTGAATGGGAACAGGGGCCTTCGAGCCTTTCCTGGTTCCCACATCCCCCGACAGCTCTTTTCACTCCTTCATGACCAGATTTCTTAAAGATGGTCTGCATTTCTGTCCCTCCCAGTCCACTCCGGCTGGCTTCCTGGTCTTAAAACCCACAGTGGAGCCTGCCCCTGCTGAGGTTACCAGGGACTTCCATGGAACTAAAGTCAGGCTGCAGTTCAGCTACCGTCAGGATGAGGGAAATAATAGCTAGCGTTTATCAAACTCTGCCTTGCCACGTTGAATGCTGACCCCCATAGATACTAAGTGATTTACCCAAGATCATACCAGAAGGAAATGGCAGCGACTATATTAGGCCAAGCCACATGTGGTCTTTTTTTCCCTTGGCCTCCAGGACAGGTCTCGTCGGTTTTGACCGTGACTTTGCAGTTTGGACTTTGTGGGTTTCCCGCCACCTAGTCAGTTTCTTGTCATTTCTCGGGGTTCAGTTTGAGCCCATCTCTTTCTGTAATTCCTCTGATTAATTCCAGTCCCCAGATTCAAGTCGTGCCCGTTAGAGGTGAGCTCTCCCCATCAGCTTCCTGGGATGATCCCCAAGATCATCATCACCACCTCAGATTCAGGGTGTCTGAAGGTGACTACCTCCCGCCAGGCTCCCTCCTCTCCGGTGTCCTGTCCTGCAGGAGTCCATTATCATGTAGATGTAGACTCGCCTGGGTGTTGATCAGACACCTTCAGGTCAACAGAAGAGACTCCTTAGAAGGCTGCTTATTGCAGTTTTGCTTATAACTGTGCAAAAGTAAACACCGAGAAGCTCTTTGGCCGGGCAGTGGTGTGGGGGACCTTAGAATAGAGTATCGCTCCCAAGACTGGTGAGGTGTTATCTCTCGAAGTGAAGTGACCTTTCTCTTATTCAGTGAAAAAAGTTTGAGAACAGTGTGTGGTTGATCCCAGGAGAATTAGGAATCTGTAAAGATCACAGATTTTTTTCTCCTTTTTTATTTTTTTAAGTTATGTTGTTCTTTGAAACATTAGTGTTTCCTTGAAAATCCAATCCTGAGATACGTTCAGGAAAAAATACTCTCTTGGCCAAGTCAGTTTGAGTGGGAGATGCTTTATACTGTTGGGTTTTTTTAGCCGAAATTCATAAGGCGTGTTCACTTATTAAGGCCTCTGAAGTCTTGTGGCAAACAAAATATTTAGCTTCAGGAAAGCTAGCATTTCCCCAGATTCCCTTGATATTCCGTTCAGTTGATGTTCCGATTAGTGTTGAGTAGACGGCTGTGGTAAGTGCTCTTTTAAAAAGCCCTTTTATGATTAATGCTTCTCGATGTTCCGAATTATTAATGTCACAGAGGATATGTTTTTCAGGATTCTTGGAGGCCGTTTGGTTAGTTCACACTTCTGCTCAGTGAAGGAATCTTCTGCACCGTTAGTCTTGGTACAAGTCTGATTAGCTCACAGTTTGCATTGTCAGAAAACTTGTTTCGTATTGATTCTGTTGGCTTTCCTGTCCTTTTGGAGTAACAGTGTTCTCCACAAGGCAGGGCCTTAGAGAGACAACCTCCCTTCTCCTGTCAGACACCTTTGTTTATTTTGATTCCTGTGCTCCGCTCCGTTGTCTTAGTTTCCTGGGAGAGAGGAGGATGAAGGACGGTCAGGGGGGTGAGCACATGCTGTGCCCTGTCCAGGCTTCTGAGCCCGTGGCCAGCTCTGCCATTGGTTCCCGTCCTTGGTTGGTCACATCTTGTGCCTCGGTTTCCTGTGCTTCCTGCGGATCTGTGTCTGAAAGCCTGAGGGCTCCTCCTGGGTGTTCCTGACCACACCTGGTAAACCCTGTGATGCCAGGCAGCTACCAGACCAGGGTACTGCTGAAAACCACCTGATTTCCTAAGTGTCAGTTGTGTTTAGTTTTGCGGGGGTTTTTTGTTTTTAACATTTCGGCTTCTTGGACAGCCTAAGTTTTTTGCCTGTGTGATATGAGTTATTGGGGAAATATTTTACCCCTTACCTAAAAACCATTTAAGCCTCTGACTTCTCATGAAGTCTGCTTAAGATTATTGATAACTTTTGATGGCCTGGATAAGAGACGGAGGAGGGCATGTGGTTTATTCCTGCAAATTCAACATTGACAGATAAAAGTCGTTCTTTTATGGGTACCTGTATTAACTATTTTATTACTCCAAATGGTTTTACAGTCAAACACTTTGATGCATGAGCAGATGAAACACAACCCCCCACACACCCCGAGGTGGAAAACTCCATTACTAGAGCATATTGGGTCCATTTGTGTCCCATGGGGGAAGGACTTGACTCCTGGCATAGGGTCAGCAGATCCCACCCTCCTGGCCCGCCTTCAGGGACTAAGCCCATGGGCACATACGGGCTGGTGCTGCTGCCCCAGGTGCCATTGCCAGGCAGTGCTGGGTGCATGGCTGCTGGCTGGGTGGGTGCCAGCTTCGTGGGGGCCACGTGACGGTTCACTCCCTTCTCTGCCCGGTCCTGCCTCCTCACTTCACCTCGCAGATGTCACCCCTAAGACGCATTCCACTCAAACTCTGCCCCAGGGAGCCCAGCATGAGGCCAGCAGGTCAGCTGCTGTCAACATGTGACCTGACCTGTAAGACATTTTCCTGATGTGCTTTCTTGTAACGTTTCTTATTAGACTTGATTTCTTTGCTGCAGTATTAGTGATAAATGTTAAGTATATAAATGTGAGGCTCTCTAGGGGATATTAAAACTATAAGACAAGATAATTCTCTTTAAACTTCTCAATTAAATTGATGAAGACATCTGAATTTTTGTGAACCTCAGACCAATTATAAAGGAATTCTGGACCCTCAGTGGGGACAACTAGAAAAAGGGAAGGAGTGGTTTGAAAGAGAAAACAATAAAGCAACTAAAAGCAGGAATAGAATATTTTGCTAATTTTTCGGCATAGTCTGTAAGCTGAGATTTGCTTTGGCCCCAGATTTCCATGCTTTGAACTAGACACAAAATGTGTGTAATAAAGTAGACTTGACATTTTAACATGAGAAGGTTGTATTTGATCTTACAATATCAGTGAATCTTGACAGAGTTAGACTCGTAACTGGAATCAGATGCATAATGCGAGGAAGAAAGAACATGTAAAGAAAGTATCTGGGTGCAGATGTCAAGCGAGGACACTGACATAGAGAAAAACCACTGACCATTTTATCTGGTGTGTTATAACTACCCTGGGGTGGGCTGTGGTGGGTGTTGGTTTAATAAATGATATCTCAGTGTGATCCTTTATGCTGTTCTGATATTTGCAATGCTTTTCTTAGTTTAAAAAAATCAGACTTTTTTAAACAAAACGTTTGTTAAATTTCAAAATATTTGAATAGATTTAATATTGATACAGTAAGAACTGATTTGTTCTTTCCAATTACCAGCTCTTTTAATTGGAGCTCTTTGGGTTTATAAGATTAATAGATAATCAACAAATCTTCTTTCTTTTTTTTTGCTTATGGCTCTTTTAGTGGTTTCCCTGTTCATTGACACCTTAAAAGTGAAAGGCCCTAAAGCTGAGACTATAGAGTGTTCGGGAAGACAGGCTTGAGAATTCAGAGCACCTGGCTTGTGGTCCTGCCACTTTCTAGCATTGTGATATTGATCAGGTTTGATTGCTTCTTTGAATACATTTCTTCATCTGTAAAAGGGAGAGCTATCTTTTAAGGTGGGACTATAGATAATTTTGGCACACAAATGCATGGTACATAAAGTTTCCAGTTAACAAGTAGGTTATGTACCAAAGATGGATGTGTTAGCTTCTTAGACACTTTATTCTGTGGTGGTAGTGTCATAAAAGTAGACCGTGTCTGCTTTGATTTCCTGTTAACAGTACATAACCAGGGCAGAGGACAGTGCCCGGCACATGGTAGTTTCCTACCAAATATTTGTTAAATAAATATTAATGGTCACTGAATTTCTATAACTCTCAAAAGTCTGCTTAAATACCATGTTAGTATATATATGTATATATTTGCAGTGATCAGGATAACATAAACTATTACTAAATGAAACAGCTAGAAATAAACCTTAGTCTGAAAGCTAGTGTTTGAAGGGAAAAGTTTAAAGGAAACAAGATAGAATTTGTGGGGATTCTCAAGAGGGATTGGGGGCAAGTTTAGATGCTTGATGATACTGGTATTTCCTTAATTCTAAATCCTTTAAAAACATATAACTGGTCAGTTCCTTAATTGACTCTTGTTTATTCATGCAAAACACTGACCTACGTGCTGGGCTTTGAACTGGGCTCCAGGTTGCTGTGGTGGGAGAGACAGTCCCCGTGACTGGGACCCTGCTCACCGGTGCACAGAGGGCCCCAGTGTAGACACGGACCCCGGGTGCGAGCTGAGAAGGGGAAGTCCTTAGAGATAGTGAAACTGAAGCTCGTTTGGGAGTTGTCTGATATTTCTCACGCGGCTGGAAAACAACTTGACGAAGAGGAGCTTTCCAGGCAGAAGTAGCGGCAAATGCACAGGTCTCAGGAGTGGCAAGGAGACTGACCTGCCAGGGCAGAGTCCGTGTGACTGTCCCCAAGGGGTTGCAGGGGGAGTTTTGTAAGAGGCAGGTGAGGAGAGAGATGTGACTGTGCCGTAGTAAGTAAGGATGTCTCTGCTTCAGGCTGCTTGGGCTCCCGCTGCTCTCAGGATGTCAGCTAATCACATGGACAGTTTTAGACTCAACTGCTATGTGAAGAATGGACGGGGAATGATGTAAACATTGAGAGGTATGGGAGTCCAGTTTGACTATTAAAATAGTGGTCCAGGTAAGAGAGGAGGAGGATGATTATTGGAAGAGGAAATAGAGATGGGCAAGTGGATTTGAAATGACCTGAAAAGTTAAAATCAGCTCATCAATGTAAGAAACAAGGAATGAGGCGTTAGAATTATTCCCAGGTTTCTGACTTGTGGATACGTGGAGCTGCCACTTACTACGACTGGCAGCACTGGTGGAGAATGGAATCTGGAGGGAAGTCCCTAGCCCAGCTGCGGATGTGTTGGGTGTGAGACGTCAGGAGACGTGAGCTGGGCACTTGGATACAGAGGTACGTCTGGAATGCAGAGAAGAAATCTGGGCTGGAGGTAACGCTGTGACGTACCGGCATATGGAGGTTTGAGGGAAGAAGGTTTGATATGTCCACATACTAAGCTCATCTGTCATAATGCAGCTTACTTTTTTGGTACCCGGTTGAAATGATAGATGAGGTAAAGATAAAAATGGGGAAAGCAAGACTTTTTCTCAGTTGCTGGTAGGAACTAAAAGAAAAAGGAGTAAAATAGAGCATCTCGATGGGTGTGGGAAAGCTTACTGTCTAAGACAGAATTAACTGATTGTGAGTCTGGGGAATTTAAGTGATAATTTCCCTTGAGGGAAAATCTAAATAAGTGGCAGGGAAAGGAGTGTAGGTTTAAGCAGGTGATGCTCTCAGGTGGTACTTCAGTCCAAGACACCCTGGTTCCAAGGTGGAAGAAAGGCAGGTTGAAATTATATTTGGGAAACATTTACAACAGTTGTTAGTTTCTGTAAACTTGGGAGTTTCTTGTGTTAGATGTTTTGGTATTTCATAACCTTTTTGAATGTATGATATAAAATACTTCCAGGATCAGAAACGGTGTTGTGGTTTCATAAAATATTAAGTCCCATAACTTAGGTAATAAATATTAGAGGTGATTTCAGTTTCAGAAGTTCAGGCTTATCCACAGGCATGACCTCCGTTGTCCTTAAACGTGCCTTGACCTACGGGGAGCTCCGTGATGCCGTCAGGGATCCGGATTCACGAATCCCCTGCTGGGGTCTCTCAGACTCGGACCGCAGACTCTGACAGCCCCTTCTTACCGCTCCAGACACCATTCACCTCCCAACAACATTTATTTTGTGGAGCTGTTTAGAATAAGTCTGTGTTTCCTAGTTTTACACTAGAAATACTTGCTTAAAAAACCTCCACATTTTGATGTGATGAACATAGTCAGTCCTTAAAGAAAGTGGTATTGTACATTGGGAAGTACTGACTTAATATGGTGTTGAGTAGCTGATGTCCTTTATCTGTGGGTCCGTGATCCGGAAGCATTAGAAAGTGCATTTTGCAGTAGCTCCATACACTTAGAAATAACGGCCATTACCATTTTTTCAGCATTACTACATGTTAAATAGATTTGCCTCCGTTTTGCAGGCTCAGACGTTGAGGCTTACAGGAGTGAGAAGTTGAGTAACTTGTCCAGGACCGTATGTTTGGAGGTGTGCAGCTAAGCTTCATACCTAGGTCTCCCTAAATTCAGGGCACATTTTAAATTTTGGTAATTCTTGCCCCAGTCTCCTCACCTTCAGCCTCATCAGCACTGGCATTTTGCCAGATGATAAGTGAAAAATTATTAAAATTCACAGACAACTAGTGAGTTTGAACATTTGGTTCTTCTGTTAGCTATTTGCGTTTCTCTTTCTGGGAATTTCCTTTGCTTTTGTCCCTTGAATTTGTCTTTCTAACTGTTATGTAAATGGAGTGATATAGTTTGTTTTGATGCCTTTAGAAGGCCTGTAAAACGACATGCCCATTGTGTTTGTGCGAGTTTAACCCAGCTTTTCTCGTGAGCGCTAATAGTCATAATGATTTTGAACTAAATGTCTAAGTAAGCATATTACACAGACCGTATAATATGAGTGTGTTTCCACAGAGAAAGAAATAATCTCTGGATTAGAATGGTACCTGCTAAGGCCTGCAGACTGAGTATCTCTGCCAGCGTGTGGCGGACATCCTGTTCCACCACCCCCACCCCCTCCCCCCAGGATGTTGGGAAAGGATTAATTAATTCCCTTTATTTCTTCTTCAGGTTTGCCTGCAATGAGATTTCATTCTCTACATTTAAAGGACATCCTTTCTGAGCTGCTGTGAATAAATTTGGAATGATACTGTATATTTTCATCTAATGGAGAATTAGCTGTCCCTTGAATAAGGATTGCTGCACTGGACGACTTCAGAATATTACTCACAATGTCATCAAACAGGAGTCAGAATCCCCACGGACTGAAGCAGATTGGCCTTGACCAGATCTGGGACGACCTCAGAGCTGGAATCCAGCAAGTGTATACCAGACAGAGCATGGCGAAGTCCAGATACATGGAACTCTACACGTATCCTGCTGCCTGAGCTGCGATTTAATGCGTAGGGTTTTGATTATTTCCTAGTCTGATCTGTGGATTGATAGAAATTTCACATCATGCTTTCTCTTTCCAGTTCACCCTATGATGTAATTATAAGGTTCCTTTTCAGCTTTAAAAGTGAACTCATTTACCCTTCTGGTTTTTGAATGAAGTGAAGTTGGCTGGTTGGTCATCTAAAGCAGTGCCGGTCAGTACAGTTGCCACTAGGCATGCGTGTCTGTTTACATTTGCACTCATTAAAATTAAGTAATTAAAAATTCAGTCCCTAAGTCGCGGTACCCGTGCTTCTGGTGCTCAGTAGGTAACAGGCTTCTCCTGTCCTTGGGGAAAGTTCTGCTGGGCAGTGCTGGTTAAAGCAGGGAAACCCTGGCTTCTGCACTGTCTGTGGCTGCCTCGGTGCTCTGGGGCAGAGTGGAACAGCTTGCATCAGTAATGGTCTGGTTCACAAAGCTGAAAATATTTGCTCTCTGGTCCTTTATGGGAAAAGTGTGCTGACTCCCATCTGAAGGGTCACCACATAGAGCAAGAGTCACTGTTATGTTTTACAGACATGGTGTTTCAGTATTTCGCTCACTGGTCACATGGTCTGTGATGTGTGCAAGGACTGCTGTTTGCCACGAAGGTCATAGAAGACGCAGCTCCTGTTGTCTGTTTCATGCAGTCGACCTTCCTGATCTGCACATGCAAAGCTCCACCTGGACTGGTCATTTTATACAAGGGGCTTGAGCATCCGTGGATTTTGGTATGGGGGGCTTCCTGGAACCTGTCCCCCACAGATACAGAGGGATAGCTGTACCCTGAGACTTACTATTTAACTTGTAGAGTCTCTTGATTCCACCCAAATATGAGAAATTGCAATTTAAGCTAACTCACTAAAGGGCAGATGGCTCCTGATGTGCTGGTTCTGGGAGTTTAAAGTTGCTAGTTTAATGGAGATTTAAGTTTATCTTTAATATGTATCAGTGATTGTCAGACTTGGTTATGTGATGTTCCAGTATGCCCTCAGCTAGGCTAAAATTTTACAATCTGTAAAAAAAAAAAATTAACATTAATTTTAAAAGATATGAAACTATATGCCTGTCTCTAAATTACTTTAAAACTTACTGTAGGTATATACAAATATTCATAAATGTGTATATACTTACACAGTAGAATCCTTTTAAAAAAAACGGCTTTATTGTGATATAATTCACATACGGTAAAACTCACTCTTTTTAAGCGTACAGTGTGTTTTCAGTATATGGTTGTGCAACCATAACCACTGTCTAAATTTAGAACATTTTCATCACCCCCCCCCCCGAGAAACTGTACCCATTAGTAGTCACTTACCATTCTGTCCTCCCCCAGTCCCTGGCAGTCACTCAGCTACTTTCTGTCTCTGTGAATTTGCCTGTTCTGGACATTTCACATAAATGGAATCATTCAGTCCTTTTTATGACTGAATTGGATGGATATTCCATATTTTGTTTATCCATTCATCACTGATGGTTATCTGGGTGGTTTCTACTTTTTGGCCATTATGAGCAGTGCTGTTGTGAATATTGTATATGAGTTTTTGTGTGGACATGTTTTTAATTCTCTTAGATATGTATGTAGGAGTGGAATTGCTGGGTCATGTGATACATAGAAAACTTTTAAGGAGGGTAGAGTCTATGCAAATGAGAGGATGTTAATCCACTCAGCAGGGTTGTGTCTTGCTAGGTATGACAAGGTTTGGGGTTTTTTTTTAAATTCTTGTAAGCAATAGAGCTAAAGGCGGTGATTCCAGTGGTGAGCCAGCAAGCCGCTTGGTTGGATTTCTGGTGCGCAGTAAAACGCGGGAGACTGCGAAACTTTAGTCGCAGGAAATTTATTAATTGCAATTTCTGACCAAATCAGATTGGTTCTTTACCCAATCAAATGTTTTGCTTTTAGAACTCTGAGAAAGTAGAGACTTTGTCTGCTAGCTGCAATCACTGAATTCTTTTATTCTATAAATAATTATAATTTGTAGTTCTAATATCTTCTATTTTAATTTTTTTTTGGAATGCTACTCTTAAATTGAATGTTATTCTTCCAGTTTTGTCTGAGAAGATAACAGCTTCATCGAACAGCTTAGTACGAATGGGGACTCCAAACTGAGTCTAAAATATCTGACATTAATTCTTTAGATATTATTTATGAAATCATGGCTACCATTTAAGTCCCCATGTCTGAATCTAGAAACTGCCTTTATCCACTGTAAGGCCTTCAGGTTTTGTATTTGAATGAATCACAGTTCTCTGAATATTTCCTTATGAAGTTCCCAAGAAGAGGGTTTTGATCAACTCTTAATATATCAACTTTTAGGATACAGATGAAACAGAACGTATACTTGTATTTATTAATTTAATTATTGACAGTCATGAAGTTTTATTCCCCCTTCACCTGCATTTCTAGGTAGAAGAACTTGAGTCATCTGACACATTTTTCTAGAACACATCTTCACTTCCGTGTAAGATACACTTCCATGTAAGATACAGTACTTTTTTTTTTTATTGAATTATAGTTGATTTACAATGTTGTGTTAGTTTCTGGTGCTCAGCAGAGTGATGCAGTTCTTTTTCAGATTCTTTTCCATTGTAGGTTATTACAAGATACTGAATATAGTTCCCTGTGCTATACAGTGGGTCGTTGTTTATCTGTTTTATATATAGTAATGTGTGTATATGTTAATCCCAAACTCCTAATTTACCCTTACCCCCCTTTTCCCCTTTGGTAACCGCAAGCTTGTTTTCTATGTCTGTGAGTCTGTTTCTGTTTAAGATGCAATACATTTTGTTTGTTTTTGGGGTTTTTTAATTGAAGTATAGTCAGTTACAATGTGTCGATATCTGGTGTTCAGCATAATGTTTTGGCCAAACATACATACATATATTTGTTTTCATATTGTTTTTCATTATAGGTTACTATAAGATACTGAATATAATTCCCTGTGCTATACAGAAGAAATTTATTTTTTATCTGTTTTATGTATGGTAGTTAGTGTTTGCAAATCTCAAACTCCCAATTTATTTCTTGCCACCCTGGCCCCCCCTGTAATCGTAAGTTTGTTTACTGTGTCTATGAGATCATTAGTGTTGTCTTTTTCTTTTTTAAGATTTCACATATTAGTGATAACATACGGTATTTTTCTTTCTCTTTCTGGCTTACTTCACTTAGAATGATGATCTCTAGGTCTATCCATGTTGCTGCAAATGGCATTATTTTATTCTTTTTATGGCTGAGTAGCATTCCGTTGTATGAATAAACCACAGCTTCTTTATCTAGTCATCTGTCGATAGACATTTAGGTGGTTTCCATGTCTTGGCTGTTGTATATAGTGCTGCTGTGAACATTGGGGTGCATGTATCTTTTCCAATTTGAGTTACCTCTGGATATATGTGCAGGAGTGGGGTTGCTGGATCATATTGTAAGTCTATTTTTAGTTTTTTTGGAATCTCCATATTGTTTTCCATAATGGCTGCACCAAACTGCATTCCCACCAGCAGTATAAGAGGATTCCCTTTTCTTCACACGCTCTCCAGCATTTATTGTTTGTGGACTTTTGAATGATGGCGATTCTGACTGGTGTGTGGTGATACCTCATTGTGGTTTTGATTTGCATTTCTCTGATAACTAGCAGTATTGAACAGCTTTTCATGTACCATAGGCTATTTGTGTGTCTTCATCGGAGAATTGCTTGATTTAGGTCTTCTGCCCATTTTTGGATTGGGTATTTTTTGTTATTAAGTTGTATGAGCTATGTATATGTTCTAGAAATTAAACCCTTGTCAGTTGCATCATTTGCAAATATTTTCTCCCATTCTGTAGGTTGTCATTTTGTTTTGCTTATGGTTTCCTTTGCTGTGCCAAAGCTTGTAAGTTTCATTAGGTCCCATTTGTTTATTTTTGCTTTTATTTCTACTGCCTGGGTAGACTGCCCTAGGAGAACATTGCTAAGATTTATGTCAGAGAATGTTTTGCCTATGTTTTCTTCTAGGAGGTTTATAGTCTCATCGTATATTTAAGTCCTTTAGCCATTTCGAGTTTATTTCTGTGTATGGTGTGAGGGAGTGCTCTAACTTCATTGATCTACATGCAGCTGCCAGTATGCCCAACACCACTTGCTGAAGAGACTGTCTTTTCTCCAAGGATACAATACATTTTGAAACTATATGTTGCCATAAGGCAGTTTTATCCCAGCCTCAGTGTGCATAACAGTATTTTTAAGAGTTTTCTCTTTCGGCTGCGTGTTCAGTCTCCCATGTAACGGCTTATCTGCACTGCCCTTTAAAGTAATCTCCTACAGGCTGGTTTCCAGTGAGAGATTATCTGACACTTGGGATTGCGAGGTTGTGTTTCAGGTTGGGAGGTGCTTTTGTTCCTGGGAAGGAGGAGCAGGCTGTGTGTCTCACTGTCCTAGTGTCACCCTTCAGATTAGTCAGGCCTTCTCAGGAGCCAGA
Organism: Camelus ferus; assembly: GCF_009834535.1. Lineage (NCBI taxonomy): Eukaryota > Metazoa > Chordata > Mammalia > Artiodactyla > Camelidae > Camelus > Camelus ferus. Next base: position 6,654,563 of record NC_045702.1, on the reverse strand, counting down.
GAGGGAGTGGGCTAGAAGGGGAGGAGAGGGAAGACCAGTGAGAGAAAAAGGAGGGTCCTTTCTCCAACATTCTAGCTCACAGCTAAAGCGAGATTGTAACCCTGTTTATCCTGGAGACCCATGGAACATTTTCTAGAGAAAAGTAACCTACTTCTGGATGTAAAACAAGTATTCTTACAGGGCGAGGGTAGAGCTCACTGGTGGAGCACGTGCTTAGCATGCACAAGGCCCTGGGTTCAATCCTGGGTACCTCCATTAGAATAAATAAACAAACCTAATGACCTCCTCCCACCCAAAAAAATTTTTTTTTTATTTTTTAAAAAAATATTCTTAGAGCTGTTAGGAACCTCTGGCATTTGTTGGTGCTATGACAAGAATTGACAAGAAGGTGGGTTGTTATACAACATAAACACTTTTCTTGATTTTTTTTCAATTCAAAATGGCAAAGGAAAGGGAATTGGAGGAAAGAAAAAGAAAGTCAGAGCATCTACAGTCAGAAAGATCTAGTTCAGTTAACTTTGTTTAAGCCATTTCACAAAGTCTTCCTTTTCCTTCTAAAGTTTAGCCTTAAGCCCTTGCTTCCTGCTGTGTCTGTTCAGCACTTCTGTTCAGTACTGATTTTCTCTGTCTTAGGTATTATAGTTACAACGCAACAAGGTTTTTTGGGAGTGGTTTTTTGGCAGTAAACTATAGGAGTACATTCTGTGCAAGTGGGTAAATAGTAGAAGGTTTCCCTTTTTTTGAACTTAAAATAGGTAATGAAACTTCTTATTCAGTTTATTGACACCATTATGTTCCGAGCACTGTGCCTGACCCAGAGACCAGGGCAGGTCTGAGTGGAGGACAGACAGGTGTGCGGCTGCCGCTTTAGATGTGGGTCCCTGTGCTGGGACTGAGAGCCACTGTCTGATCTTGTCCAGGCCTCGGGCCACCTGGCTGCAGGTGGTTTTTGCTGGGCCCCAGGTCTGCCTGCTCCGCACCTCCAGGTCAAAATTCTTTGTATCTGAAGTCATCATTCACCTCAAGGCATAATTTTAGCCTTCTTGGAGTCAGTTTAAACCTCCACGTTGATGTCTTTCTCTTTCTTTTTCCCCCTTTACCTGCAAAAGTTCTCAGACTTTCTCATAGAAAAGTTTTTCTCCCTGCAGAGTTGTGAGTGGAATTAGTTTATTCTGTTTTTTCAGCCTGTTTTTAAAAGTTCTTTTCCCCCAACCAGAACACTAAGGATCTCATGCAGATTTCCTAGGCTTGGCTGGTTGCCTCTCCGCAAGGAACAACATAAGCACACTCAGAATTTGTGTTAATCTCTGGCCCGACCCCCGGGACACAGTTCACCATCCCTGCCTGGGGCAGGGCCATGTGTTCGCCTGTGTTATGCGGGGATGACGCACCAGGACTTGCTGGTCCTGCTGCCGCTCAGCCCCTGCCAGCTGCACTGGCTGTCACTGCACTGTCACCCTGCTCAGTGTCATGCCTGCCCCTTGCCAGCTCCTCCAGGGGAGCTGTGGATGCAGGGGCCGTGTTCCGGGCAGCAGCCTTTCTTCTCGGCCTGCCTGCTGCAGAATTCTCTTTCCTTTCTAGAAACTCAGCCTCCTAGAGAAGCAGATCAAACAGAAAGAGTAACAGGTTGTTTGCACAATAGAGTAATGATGCTCCACATCTATTTTGAAATCACCATCTCCAATCAGTGGAGGTAGTTGGACATTTCTCATCTTGTACATTTTACGTTAATCTGATTTTGCTCATTTAATGAGCATGGCTTACATCAAATAAACCTAAATATGTAAAAAGCATGTGATATTTTTTCCAAATGTACAGTTCTGTTCACATGTATGTATTTAATCCCTGCTTTTAGAATAAGGCTCTGAAGGGTTTAACTGGTTCACAGAAGAAATGCAAATGGTCAGTAAGCAGATAGGAAATTTTCAACCTCCTAATTATTAAAGAAATGAAGAATTGAAGAAATTTTAAACCTGTCAGTTTGAAAACAGTTTTCAAGAAGTGCTCACAGCCAGTGTTGGCGAGAGTGAGGGGAGGGGGAGCCCCTGCGGTCAGACAGGGGTGTTAGTTTGTTTGGAGAGAAGTTTAGAAATATAAAGATGTAAAAATGTACTTTGGCCCAGTGATTTTTTTTTTTAACTTTTAACTCTATCCAAAGGAAATAGGTGTATTCAAATTGTATGTGCGAGGCTATTACAGCATGTTTTCATAATAGGAAACAATGGAAAACAGCCAGTCTTTAACATTAAGGGTTTTGTATAAAATGGCTGTAAACAGCCATTAAAAGTTCACTGAAGAATATTCGTTGACATGTAATAATGTTTGTGATAAGGGGGAGAACAGGATAGGAAGTGGTGTGTGTGCTCTGAACCCCCGGGGCACCCTCTCAGCTTTGGGAAATCTTTACCTGGTATTGAAAGTGGCTGCTGTAGGTGTTGGGCTTAAGGTGATTTTTTTTTTAATGATCTGTGCTTTCTAGACTTTCAGGGTAGAACATACTTTTTAAAATACAGTTCATTCGTGTTTGCTGGTTTTCCTTATGTGAATGTAAGTCCCAGTTATTACACTCACTTGCAGAAGTCTCTCTACCTTTCGATACTGACCTGTTACTATTGAAATAGTTTTTGGAATTGAGAAATTCGAGAGAGAGAACCCACAGAAATTATCATTATATTGCATTGTTGCCTCTAGAAGCAGTTTTTTAGTTTTTATTAGTATAAATATGGTGTTTAGCTTTTTTCTTCTAAACTTGATTCATGGTGTGTATACTTTGAGCACTATCAAAACAAATTTTATTGTTAATCACAGTCTGTTGGCATGCAGTCTTTGCTTTTGAAATAAGTGTGCATTTATTTGCTTCGTATGGGATATTCCTTTTCAGAGCTGTTCCTCTCACAGCCTAGAGAGAACTTGATTTTTATAACTTCACAGACAACAGTACAGAGTGGTCGGCAGGCCTGCTGTTCTTGCCAGAGTGCGCAGGGGAGCACTTGTTGACGTGTGAAGATAGGAAGGATTTTTAATGCAGCTTTTAGCGCCGAGTCTTTCCAAATGATCTTAATACAAGCAGTTGTTTAAATTTCCACTTGAAGTTCCAGTTGGATAAGAAGGGGTAATAGAGTGTGGTTCTGTTCTGTTTAGTTTTACTTCTTTAATTAACTTTTCTTTTAGAAAATGAAAATGGCTTCAGTTTGGTAGTAACTGAAAGGGGCAAACTGATTGCCTGGCTGGTTTACTTTACGGGCACTGCGTGGTGCTGGGTGACAGCGTCGACACCTGCCTTCCCTGGAGCCCACACAGGCTCCCTGGTCCTTCTCGCCCCTTACAGTCTCACACACGAGTCCTGGAGGTGGCCGGGGCGGGAGGCTGCCCGGGAAGTGTCTGGAGCTGGAGCTTTGCCTTTGACCTCTTTGCATCTCACCCGGCCCCTTTCGTGGTGACTTGTCCCTACCAGTCATGGAAAAGGTGTGTTCTGGCAAATGATGAGGCAGGTCTAGGACGGAAGAGTCGTGGGTCTGCTTCAGAGGCGGAACCAGGCTTGGCTGGGGAACTCTGAGTGCTGCCAGGCTCCCTGCCATCCCGGCCACTGTGGCCAGAGACCCCACGTGTCTGCCTAAAGTCCCCCCACCCCCATCTTCCCTGGGCTGTGTTGCCAAAGGAGCTCCTCCAAGGAGCCTTTTGAAAACAGCCTCAAAGTTTTAAAAGTCAGATACATGGGCTTGTCAGGGATCTCACCACCTTAGTATAAAACAACCAGCCCACTGACTACTGAAGGAAGCTTCTTCTGAACTGCCTTTTAGGTTTTTAGATTACTTTTACCTCTTGGTGATTTTTTCCCCTTATTACCCCTTAATTTCTATATTTACTTTTCTTCATATTCTTCTTTGTTTTTCTTTAAAAATAATTTTAGATGTGACCATTTTCTTTTAAATGTGAGTCATTTATTGAGTTTTTAAAAACCCAGACTTTGGAGTAAATGATCCATTAACACGTAACTGCACGCGCTGGACCGGCAGGTGGGAAGCATGGGCTCCAGGCGGAGAGGTGCGGGAGGAGCCCTTCAGCCGGGAGCCTGAGGCCGGTGGTTGCCCCACAGTGGAAAGAGCCACTGCCAGTAATTGGGGAACAGACACGTCCATTTCCGAGTCCTCCTCAGACATGGCTTCGCCCTCCCCTCCAGACGATGCGCCTGAAATACCTACAGAAGGGCTGGTTCCTCGGGTAGTGCGGGAGATGTGAGGACGGCTGGGTCCCCCCACAGATGACTTCTCTCTTGAAGCTTTTGCATTTTCCAGGGTGCAGGGTATATCTCAGTGGTAGAGTGCATGCTTACAATGCATGAAGTCCTGGGTTCAATCCCCTAGTACCTCCCTTAAGAAAAAATAAAATAAAATAAAAACCTAACTATCTCCCCTCTTCAAAAAAAAAAAAAAAAAAGAGAGAGAGACAATCTGCTTTTTCCTTTTCTGGTAACATTTCCCCACATAGTAAGTTGAATTAAAGCCAAGATAAAAAAAAATATAAAGTGAAGATCGTGTGTCCTCAAAGCTATGTAGGTCTGTCTGAATGAGAGGCAGTGGTTCTTGCCTTTCTGCTGACGCTGCCTGGGTTTGGTGCAAGGTAGTTCACTTCTCCCTCAAAAGTACATACCTGTTGGTATCTTTCCCTATGAACTCTGTGTCTGTTCCTCTTCAGGAAAACAGCAAGCGTGGCTTCTCCAGGCCAGCATTTTATACGAGGACTAGTGGAGTTTTAGGCTGAAATCTTCCACAACTGGATGCAATTATTCATTTTTTGTGGATTCAAACTATTTGTAGGAAAAACTGCATGAACTCAAGAATAGGTCCATTTGGGGGCTCTTTAATATATAATTTTTGTTTTTTGGAGAAATAATCCTGTTGCAAAATTTAGAAGTCCAAAAAGTTACACAGTGAAAAGTGCACGTCCTTTCCATCATTCGTGTGTCTCAGCCACCTGGGCAGTCCCTGAACTGCTTTCTTAGGCATAGTATCTACACATACGTACACACATACAGAAAACGAGTGTCTGTATGTAACTTAAGAATAACCTTTAACAGTTTTCAAGTGTAAGTAAACACATGTCTGTAATGGTTTCCTGGTTGTCGATCCTTGAAGAGAACTTGCTCTGAAACCTCCTGTGAGTGTGAATAGAAACGGTCTCTTGACATCATACCATTTTTGGCTTATATTTAATCACTTGTAATTGTTCGTATATAATCTGTAAACGAGCGTCTTAGAGACAGTAGAAAAATTCATTTTTCCTATTCCTTTGATCACATTTGTACTTTACTCAGGAGTAGGAATTGTCTTAACAATTGGTTCTGCTGCTTAAATGCTGTTAGAAATACTGAAGATAAATACGCTGAAACCAAAATTGATTTTGGCAGATCGTCCTCCAGATGTGTAACATGTTTATTTCTAATAATTCATAGTTTGGTCAATTTGTGTAAGTAAATTTTAGGATTCCAACTTAGATACTGTGATTTTGTATCCCATTTTATTTTTATGGTCATAGATATTCTGGCTTATATTTTTTATTTTTCTGTTACGTTTTAGGTATTCTTAAGCTTTCTCAATGCCTAATGAGGTAGAGGGATGGTGTGTGTGTGATGTAATATTTGATGATCTCATTTCACTAATTAGGAGGTATGTGGTGGTGGGTGGTGCAGACAGCTAATACTGCAGGGGAGATGCTCAGAGAAGGGAGAAAGACCGATACTACCAAGGTTGGGCTGTTTCAAGAACTGGGAGAGTTTAAGTGGACCACAAAGGATGAGTTTAGATAAGGAGAAAAAAAAGGATGAAAGTCTTGCAGAGTATTGCTGGAGGGAGAAAGGTGAACTTGGATGTGGAAGGGCCCTCTGGGAGAACATGGTGCTGGCTGGCTTACGTAGGTGGAAATGGCTACGCAGGTTAGCTTAGCTGGCTTGGATAAAGGATGATGCCAGATGATGCTGAGCATTGAAAACCAGGTAAGTGAGTTCGTTGTTGTTTATTTTTTTTTAAGTGTTGTAGGTCCACAGAGACGGATATATGACTTGAGAATTGATGACTTGATGTATACAGGTTTTAGGAGGATGAATCTGGAAACCAAATGGGATTAAAGCAGGAAAGATCAAAGGCATGGAGAGATCTAGTGGGTCTTAGTAATCCAAGTGTGGTATTGTGTAAGTTCTGAACAGGGTAGCAGTGATAGAAATAGAAAACAAAAGGAGCAAATTTCTGAGGTTCTTGTTGAAGGTGAAGTTTATGTTTTGACTCTCCCATTTGTGACATCACTAAAATGATCCTAAAATAAGTTTTAAATTAATGAAGACAAAGAACGGAAGAGAACAGGCGTCATAAATGAGAATTTAACAAATTTTTTTTGGAAAATGAAAAGCAGATAGAGCCTCACTGTACTCATTACCAGGTTATAGGAAGACCCAATTTAGAGGGTACATACCCATAGGAGGATCCTGGTGAGGGAGCCAGTGCAGGACCGGAGGAGCTGGGGATCTGAAGGCTCCGGTTTGGCAGAAGGTGGAGGTACGAGACTGGGCAGTGCTTAGGAGACAAGGGATAGACTGAAAATGTAAAATTGAAAGCTGGCCACTTCCCTCTACTCAAGTAAGAACCCTTGAGCAGTTAAGAGCCTGCATCCCAAGCAGAAGACGTGGTGCTTCTGTTAGAACACATTGAATGGAACCTTCTCAGAAATTCGGGAATGGGAGGCCTTGCAGAGGTTGACATAAATAGGAGCTAGCAACAGTGGCTATGATGGAAAGTTAGCATTTAAAGTGATTGGTCTCTAATTCCATATCAAAATACTGATGGTGATGCTAGAGACAGAACAGTTCTCTGGAAAAACTGAACAGCTCTGAAAAATAAATGGACTCACTGATATGAAAGGATACAGCCGTGAGGTGGCCACTCACCCATTCAGAACTGTGGCCCACCAGCCCCACTCAGGGGGCTGGGCTTTTAGTACCATATCGTTATGAGTATTAAGGATTAATAATTGTATGAAAGGACAGAATAAACAAACAGAATAAAAGGGAACAGAAGAAATTGATAATACAGGGAAAAGAAGAGGATGTTTTAAAAAGTAATATTGTCTGACAGTGCGAAGCTTCTCATTGTAGCAGTAAATTAGGAACAGGATGCTATGAGAAAAGAACTCATATTTGAAATGGTAACTCTGATTTTTAAAAATGTAACAGAAGACCTAGAAGAACAATAAAAAGTAAAACAAAAGGGCAAGTAGCTTTGGAGACTGAAATAACCCGAGAGGCCTAATATCTGACTATTAGGAATTCTAGAGAAAAACAGGGGAAGAATATTTTACGAGAGAGTATAAAGTAACTTCCCAGAACTAAAGAATGCTAAATCTCTGGTACCCAAGATAATAAAGGAAAAAAGATTGATACCAGGAACAAAATCATGAAATTTCTGTGCAGAGAGAATTAAGAAATAACCAACAACCTATGGATTGAATTTGAGAACAGGATAAAGTTCCTGGATGAGTATTGCCTAGTGGGTCTAGAGAGCAGTCAGTCTGAACTGGAGCTGGAAGCCAGGGAGCTGTTGTAGTTGTTCCCAAAATTAAGACCATGAGTGTGTTGAGTGAAACTCAGCCTTAAATTATCCACAGTAACATACAAGACATATCAAAAGCCCTAAGCTTGTCCTTATGAAGAAGCAGTTAGGGAAAGGGAACATGATTTAGCAGCTTCAAATACTGAAATAGTTGGGAGTCTGACCACCTGTCTTATGTGATTAGCCTATCACAATGAAATTAGCCAAGAGCACCATTCCAGTCTTTTTTTTTTTTAATTGAAGTATAGTCAGTTACAATGTGTCAATTTCTGGTGTACAGAACAATGTCCAAGTCATGCATATATATATGTATTCATTTCATATTCTTTTTCATGAAAGGTTATTACAAGATACTGAATATAGTTCCCTGTGCTATACAGAAGAAATTTGGTTTTTATCTATTTTATATATAGTAGTTAATATTTGCAAATCTTGAACTCCCAGATTTATCCCTTCCTACCTTCTTTCCCCCGGTAACCATAAGATTGTTTACTGTGTCTGTGAGTCTGTTTATTTTGTAGATGAGGTCATTAGTGTCATCTTTTTTTATCTTTTTAGATTCCACATATGAGTGATATCATGGTATGTTTCTTTCTCTTTTTGGCTTACTTCACTTAGAATGATGATCTCTGGTCCATCCATGTTTCTGCAAGTGGTGTTTTATTCTTTTTTATGACCGAGTAGTATTCCATTATATAAATATACCACAACTTCTTTATCCACTCATCTGTTGATGGACCATTCCAGTAAGTCTTAACAGATGAACCAAAGTTATACATAGGCATTTGTTCAGAAGTTTCATACATGACTGGTTTTGCATCTTTGCTTTTGATTTTACATAATAAAGCATTTATATTTGTCTTTGGCTAAAGACATCAGAGGTTCAAGCGTTTTTGTGTTTTGTAGGTTGTTATATGTTATTTTCTGTCTTGGAGTTTCCAACCTTTTATTATAAAAAATTTAAAACATACAGAAAAGTCAAAGGAATTTTATAGTGAAGATCCATTTTACTGTACTTGCTTAAAAACATGTCTGTCTATCCTTTATTCCCCTATCCATCCATCCTTTTTATTTCATACATTTCAGAATAAGCTGTAGGCATCAGTACACCTCTCCCTAAATGCTTAGGCATGTACATTGTTAGAGTTGGATGTATGTTTATAGTTTCCAGGAGGTAAGTGTTGACTAGCACAATTGCCTGTGTAACCCAGAGCCCTTTCAAGATAGTCAACATCCTTTATGCCTCCCAGTTAATGTTTGCCTTTCCCAAGGCAACCACCATAGATTAGTTTCACCTGTCCTAGAAGTTCATGTAAAAAGAAGCATAGAGTATGCACCCCTTCATGTAAGCTGCTTTAACTCAGGGTATTTTTGAGATCTGTCTGTGTTGTTGAAAGTAGCGATAGTGTTTCCCTTTGTATTGCTGAGTGGTATTCCACTGTATGGATACCACAGTTTCTTTGTTCATTCTTGTAATGATAGCTACCTGGGCTGTTTCCAGTTTTGGGCTATAATGATTAAAACTACTATGAACATCTAAGTGCAAACCTTTTTGTAAGCATAATGCTTTTATATCTCTTGGATAAACACATAGCAGTGGGACTGCTGGATTGTATGGTAATAGTATGTTTCACCTCATAAGAAACAGACAAACTGCTTTTCCAAAGTGACTGTATCATTTTGAATTCATGTGAGCAGTGTTTATGAGTTCTAGTTGTTCCACAATTTTGTCAACACTTGGAATGTCATTCTCTTTAATTTTAGCCACTCTTGTGAGTATGTTGTGGTATCTCACAATCTTAATTTGCGTTTCCCTAATGGTGAATGATGCTGAGTCCTTTTCATATCTTAGTTGACCATTTGTATGTCATTTTTTGTTAAGTATCTGAGTCTTTTGCTTTTTCTTGGTTCAGTTTTGGATTAATACACTTTTAATTATTGAGTTGTAGGGGTTCTTTATATATTTAAGATGCCAGTGTTTTATCAGCTGTCTTGCTAGTATTTTTCTCCAAGTCTGAGGCTTGCTCTTTTTTTCTTAATGGTGTCTTTAAGCAGATATTTTTTATATTGAGGAAAATGATTTGTTTTATTTTCTTTTACAGTTAACATCTTCTGTGACCTATAAGAAACCTCTGCCTAGATCACAAAGATACTCTGTTTTCCTCTTGAAGCTCTGTGGTTTGGGCTTTTACATTTGGATCTGTAATCCATCTTGATTTAATTTTTGTATATGATGTGAGGTAGGGCTTTAGGTTAATTTTTTTTCCCCATGTGGCTATCAAGTTATTCCAGCATCATTTATGGAAAAGACATTGTCCTAATTGGTTGCTTTGGTGCCTTTGTTAAAATTAAGTGACAATATAAGTATGGTGCTATTTCTAGAATTCTTTTTCATTGATATATATCTATCCTAAATGGATGACATGTTACTAACTTGATTTGTTTCTAATTTGTAAAGTGTTTTTGCATCTGTATTCATGTGGGATTATTGGTTGGTGTTTTCATTTTTTGTTAATTTCTTAATTACTGTAGCATTATGAAAATTCTTGAAGTCAGGTAGTACAAATCTCCAACTTTGCTCTCCCACCCCAAGATTTTTTTGACTATCCTAGGTCCTTTGCATTTCTCTATAAATTTTATTGTCAGCTTGTCAATTTCTACCCTAAAAAGTGCTGAGTTACAATTAGGATCGCATTAATTTTTTAATAGCATTTTTATTGAAATATAATTCACACATCATACAATTCATCCATTTAAAGTGTGCATTTCAGTCGTTTTTGTTATATTCAGAGGTATGTTCAATCATCACATTTTAGAAAGTTATCATCATCTCAGAAACCCTGTACCCTTTAGCTGTTACTCCCTTAGTCCCCCACCTCCCACTAATCTACTTTCTGTCTCTATAGATTTGTGTGTTCTGAACATTTCGTGTAATGTAATCATATATGTCATGTTATGGAATGAAGTGTGTGCCCCTACCACCTAAATTTGTATATTGAAGCCCTAACCCCAATTTTACAGTATTTAGATGAGACCTTTGGGGGAATAATTAAGATTAAATGAGGTCATAAGGTGGGAACGTAATCTATAGTATTGGTGTTCTTATAAGAAGAGGAAAAAATACCAGAGCGCTCTCTCTCCAAGGACACAGGGAGAAGGCAGCTTATCTGCAAGCCACGAAGAGAATCTTCACCAGAAATCAACCCTAATGGCACCTTGATCTTAGACTTTTAGCCTCCAAAACTTTGAGAAAATTAGTTTCTGTTGTTTAAGACAGTCTGTGATATTGTGTTCGGGCAGACTGAGTAGACTAATACACATGGTCTTTTCTGACTAACATCTTCCACTTACCATCCACATGGTGGCATATATAACTATTTCATCTGCTTTTATGGCCAAATAATACTCCACTGTATAGCTGTACCACATTTTGTTTATCTATCAATTAATGGACATTTGTATTATTTCCACCTTTTGGCTATTATGAATAGTTCTGCTATGAACATTTGTGTACAAGTTTCTGTGTGGATATGTTTTCATTTCTCTTGGGTAGATACCTAGGAGTGGAATTTCTAGATCAGAAGGTAGCTCCATGTTTAACCATTTGCAAAACAGCCAGACTTTTCCAAAGTGGCTGTACCATTTTACTTTCTCACTTTCTCAACTGCGTGAGTGTTGCAGTTTTTCCACATCCTGACCAGCACTTGTTACCTGATTTTTTTTTGATTCTAGCCATCCTAATGGGTATGAAGTGGTATCTCATTGTGGTTTTGATTTGCATTTCCCTGATGACTAATAATGTGTCTATTGGCAGTTTTTATACACTTCCTTAGAGAAATGTCTGTTCAGATCCTTTGCCCATTTTTTAATTGGGTTGTCTTTTTATTAATGAGTTGTAAGAGGTTTATATATTCAAATACTTTATCAGATATATGATTGATAAAGTGTGTTCTCCCAGTCTGTGGGCTGTCTTTTCCTTTTCTTGACTGTGTTCTTTGACATGAAAAAGTTTTAAATTTTGATTAAGTGGAGTTCATTTTTTCCTTTGGTTACATATACTTTTGGTGTCATATCTAAGAATCTCTTGCCAAGTCCATGGTCATGAATATTTACTTTCATGTTTTCTTCTAAGAATTTTGTAGTTTTGGCTCTTATATTTAGGTCTTTGATCCGTTTTGAGTTCGTCTTTATGTGCGGTGTGAGGTAAAGGTCCAGCTTCATTCATTTACATGTCACTGTCTAGTTGTTCCAGCACCATTGTTGAAAGACCAGTTTTCTCCCATCGAATGGTCTTGGCACCCTTGTCAGAAATTACTTGTCCACAAAGACGGGGGTTTATTTCTAGAGTCTCAGTTCTGTTCCATTGATCTGTGTCCACCGTATGTCAGAACCTCACAGTCTTGATTACTGTGATTATGTGGTAAGTTTTAAAATCATGAAGTATAAATGCTTGCTTGAACTTCATTCTTTTTCAAGATTATTTTGGGTCCCTTGCAATTCCAGATGAATTTTAGAATCAGCTTGTCGCTTTCTACAAAGAAGCCAGCTGGGATTCTGGTAGGGACTACGTTGAATCTGAGGTCAGTTTGGGAGGTACTCACCTTAATGACACTGCCCTTCCACCTGTTCTGGTGTAAGTATTTGAAGTACACATTTCTTTGTAAGGATTTTTAGCATCATTTCACAATTTTCGGTTTGTTGTATTTTCTTTATCATTTAGTATAAGACAATTTGATTTTCCTTGTTATTTCTTCCTTGACTCTTGGATTTTATAGAAATGTGATGTTTAATTTATTCGGGGTTTTCCAGGGTAGCTCATTGTTACTGATGACTAATGTGAAAGCCCCACTTAAAATGAGTTTAAAAAATCCAAAGTTACAAAGCAGAGGAGAGTCCACATGAACAAGTCAGCATATAGAACAAACAGCAGAATTACAGCCTCAAGAACTTCAAACAGAAGGGTCTTTGGCAAAGCACTTCTAAGTATATTAAAAACAATTAGTGATAGAAAAGAGTCAAGAATATAAAGGAACAAAACGCTATGGCAAATAAGAGTTTTTTTTTAAGCAATAAGGAAATTCTACAAATGTAAAATAAAATTTTTAAAAATAGCAAATTTGACACAGCTGAAAGAGAAACACTTAACTTGATGTGGCAGGTAGATCAAGAAAAATTAGAAGTGATGGAAATAACTAAAGATGTAAATTGAGATATAGAAGGTGACATGAAAATGAAAATGTCCAAAATATGCATCATAGAAAAGCTAGGAGAAAATAGAAAGGGGGTCAGAAACTTTTGAAGAGGAACTAACCTGAGAATTGACCAGAATTGGTGAAAGACAAAATATGCATGACACATTTAAGGTAACCATCACAAGAATGCGAATAAAACGTATAACCCCAACATAACAAAAGAACTAGATGGAATAAGGAAACTGTTGATCCAATAGAAGGGAAGAGGGAGAGAACAAGACACAGAGAGAGAAAAGAATTAAAATTGAAAATGCAAACTAAGATGGTAGAAATCAATCCAGACAGCAGTATAATCTTAAAGCCAAACCTGCCCGCCGGAGGCTGTCAGACTGCTTTAAAAGTGAGTCTTACTGTGGTGATTTGCAGTAAACAAACCAAAACACAGTTACATAACGCTGAAAGTAAAGAGGTGGAATATGAGTATTTGTGGTAAATTCTAGCAAAAGATAGGAAGAGCCACGCTAACACCATACATGATGGGTTTCTAAGGCCCATTGTTAGGAATAAACATGGCTACTTCCCAATGATGAGATGAACATGTCACCAGGAGTATAATCCCGGATTTGTACACTTGTTAACAGGGCCTCAAAATGTATGACAGATATTTTAGAGAGTTACGAGACAAACTGACAAGTCCACAACTGGATAGGGAGGTTTCAGTAAAAGTTTCTCAGTGAGTAATAAACAGACAAATCACCAACAAATAGATTTGAAAAATAAAATTGACCAGCTTGCTGTAACAGATACCTGTGTCCAGCAGTTAGAGAATGGACCTTTTTTTCAAGCACGTGTAAAGAAAATCACGACTTATTCAGCTACAAGTCTCATCCCATTTTAAGGAAACTATCCAAAAAATGATTTTCTCTGATTAATTTTAAAATGAAATTACGGGTTTTTTTTAAGGTTAAAAAAATACACTTTGGAAATTAAAAATTTTTTAACTTAATCACAAAATAACTAATAATGGAAGAAAGAAAATATAACTGAATAAGGAAAATACATATTTTTTGATCTTTTATTATTGAAATATAGTCAGTTTACAATGTTGTGTCAATTTCTGGTGTACGGCATAATGTTTCAGTCATACATGAACATACATACATTCCTTTTCATATTCTTTTTCATTATAGGTTATTATAAGATGTTGGATATAATCCCTGTGCTATGCAGTATAAACTTTTGGATTTTCTTTTGGATTACTTGGCTTATGTTTCTCTAGAGATTAATTTTTTTCACATTGTTTTGAATTAGCTTAATTCATTAAAGGTAGTAACTTTAAGATATTTCATACTAAAATATTTTTAAAATTTCAGATGAAATGTTCATATGACTGCTTAGAAAGGCCTTCTCCAACTTCAGCTCAAGAGAATGTTCATGTGTATTTTCTTTGTTTTATGGTTTCAGTTTGTATATTTTAATTCCTAATCCAGTTGTTATATATTAATTGGAACATGGATTTTTTTCTTTCTTTCTTTCTTTTTTTTTCTTCCCTTAACAGAGGCCCTGGGGATTGAACCCAGGACCTCATGCAAGCCAAGCATACATTCTACCACTGAGATATATATACACCACTCTCCCTGCCACCACCCCCGGCCCCAGAATATGGAGTTTTTTTCTTACACATAATGCCCTTTATTAGTCTATCTACTGACTTGAAATAATATTTATACAGAAAGTTCTTAAATACACCAGAATATTCTGTTTCACGATTTCTCTTTCTGTCTGTATCAGTGTCTCTCTGTTAACTTTATCCAAGTACATTCAGATCAACTGAAATGGTATTAAGGGTTGTAACAAAGCATAGCTCCCCTCCATCAGCCTCCGTGGTGCACAGGGCTGCTCTTCTGTGGCTGATCAGGTTTAGACATTCATGACTTTTGTGATGAGAGGACTTGGTCTCTTGCCCTGCATTTCTTCTACTTTTCCTTTTTCATTCTCCAAGTATAGCTTTGTTTAAATCCACTTAAAAATAATTTTAAAGTTAAGTTTTGGTTATTTTTATATTTATAACATATGCTTCTGGAATATTCATAGCTGAGCATCATAACAGACTACAGTTGTAGCTTTTTTTTTTCCTGAAGCAGATAATTGCTTTCTTCTTCTTTCCATCTGCAGCCTTTTGGTACCAATTGCCGATTCTTATCTTCCAACATACTCTCAGGATAGTGTCCAGTACACTCTCGGACAGTTGTCCACAAGGCAGTGGCATGAGACAGTCTAGAAGGTCTAGTGTTTTCTCGGCGGCCTTCCTCCAGAACATCCGCCCTCCTCGGCTGGCTGACTTTTAGCTTTATTGATGTGTGAATGGGATCTTTTCCCACTCTAGGTTCAACAGGTGTTTGTTGATACATGGGAAACAAATTGGTACTGAAATATCTTATAAGAAAGTATGTTTGCAAAAAAGGGGGAGGATATAGCTCAGTGGTAGAGCACATGCTTAGCATGCACGAAGTCCTGGATTCAATCCCCAGTACCTCCATTAAAAAACAAATAAATAAACCTAATTACCCCCCTCTGGGGGTTTGGGGGGGAGAAAATATGTTCACATTAATCACTGTTGGCATTGATGATACACGTTGATTTCCTTAACTTTTCTCCAAGTCACGTTTATAACTACTGCACAAGTGTTCACCAGTCAAACCAGGCGCGAGGGGCTGGCGTCCCTCCTTCTAAATCAAAAAAGGGACAGACGCCGGGGGGAGCTCAGTTTGTTGGCTTGGAGTTATACAAACGGCTTAAAGAGTTTTTGAAGAATTACTTGACAAATCTTCTCAAGGTAAGACGTTTTACGTATACACTGAGCGTTTGTAATAGAATGTAAAAAAAAAAAAGGTGGTGGTGGAATAATAATTCTAACTTAAATGCTGAAACTTTCACTGTTGTTTGTCCATTGTTTTTGACACTGACATGCACCTGAAGATGTTCTGCTGTTTCTTGGTTGTTTACCTGTTGTGAAGATGAAATCTTCATAAGCCGTATTCTGTTCTTTTTAATTTATTAAATTTAGAAGTTTTTGATAGCCTTACACCATAGTAATACTTTCTTAAATTACTAATCATAATGTAAAGCGTATAGTTATGAATTCAGATTACCTATATTGTATTTAGAACCCAATATGCTATTATGTATCAGAAAGTATAAATAACCCGTAAGTTTATCCAGCCTTTGGTAACCACATTTTCCCAGTGTGTTCTTGCCCTTTTTACACATGGTTTTGTAGTATATTTAATGAAATTGTGCCCTGGCTAGGATGGGTTTCAGGACAAACATCCGCTCTCCTGTTCTGAGCCTTTTGCTTGGGCAGTGATGGAGTTTTCCCCTTCATCTTCTGCCTTTTTCCTCCTCAGTCTCCATCCTCTGGAGCAGAGGCAGTGTGATGCCTTCCATCCAGCCACAGGGTGGGCCAGTGGCTCCTTCATCTGGTGCCACACACACTACGTAGAGTGAGTGAAGACATCTACCCTCTCTGCCCTGGGAAGTCTGCACTCTCTGTGTATATGTTTTAAAGATGTTTGAGTTACCCAGATAATAGGTGAAAAATTTCAACATGCTCCAAAATTGTTTTCCTTAATATATTTTACAGGGTAGTTGGAAACTTAACACCACTCTAGCAGACCATAGTGGACTGACTACAAATCGTGACTAAGATAGTATCGTTTTCACGTTCCCTAAACTGTGTTTCTAGTGTCTTGCTGAAGCCACTATGTGTCCTTATTTTTATTCACAACACTTTGTAAAGTGAACACTGGAATTATTCTGTAGTCTCGAAGTGAGGAACAGTATATTGTGCTGTGAAAAGGTGTTGCTAGCCATGCCATCAGTGATATTTTTGCATTTTAGAAAAGCACATACATACACTGTAATCCAGAATAGCTTAACTTTCCATGCTCTGGTTCATTTCTTAGGATTTAAATTTACAGAAACAAAAATTCGGTCGTATCAAGATTGTGATCAGGTTTTCACATGGCCTGCTGGATCACCTGTGCCCCTGTCCTTGTGGAGCTTCAGTTTTGTCCAGCTGCTTCTGCTGCTGGCGGCGGACTCTGGGGCTGAGAGCAGTTCCGGGATGGCCCGCCCTTAGTTCAGGGAGGGGCCCCTCCCGGCCCTCCCCCGCCTCTCCTCCACCACATCGTGCTGATACTGCAATTTAGTGCCCCCTTTTAAAGGGGAAGACTTAACTTCGGAGATGTCGTTGATACCTCAGATAAAACTTCAAGTTAGTTTCTTTCAAATAAAAATTTGCAATTTAGGCTGTAGAGACCTCAGTAAAAATAATTTTGGTAAATGAACATTTTCCTCATGAGGTCTTGTTAAAAAAGAAATAATGTACTGCTATACCATAAATTTTATTTTTTACAAAAATGTAACAGATTACCATAAAAGATTATAGATTTTTCTAATTTTTAAGTAAGTTTAATGAATGAAGAATATGCATTAAAAAGTCAAGTAGTCTTGGCCCTATGGTCTAAATTGTTAATTGGACATTTTAATTATTTTTTAACAGGAAATATCAAAAATAGGGATACACTGAAGTGAATTCTTTATTTGTTAATGTGAAGGAATTAACCCTCATTGTAAAAGTTCAGTGTTCTTTTTATGAAGGTACATGCATATTTAATACCATGAAAAAGGTTCCAGTTTGAGATGAAAGAATTTTTATTAAAATTCCCTTTAGTCTAATCTTCATGAGCTCCATTCTTGTGAGAATTCATATTAATGAGCATGTTTTGTATACAGAATAATTTAAGGAACCCATCTAAAACCACACACACCAGTGTATTTTAATGCAATAGATTTGTTTTAGTTAATTTATCATGTGACCAATTAGTCATCTGAAAGCTTCAGTTCACCTGTTTTTAGGACGGAGAAGATCTGATGGATGAGAGTGTACTGAAGTTCTACACTCAGCAGTGGGAAGACTACCGGTTTTCCAGCAAAGTGCTGAACGGGATCTGTGCCTACCTCAATCGACATTGGGTTCGCCGCGAGTGTGACGAAGGACGAAAAGGAATCTATGAAATCTATTCTGTAAGATTTTTTGTACACACCTTTCACCTGTGTGTTTTCTTAGTGATGCAGATTCTTCCCGGGGGTCGAGGGGGATTTGGGCAAATATTAAGCACTTTTCAGAACAGTAAGCCAGTTTCCTTTGTTTTAATGTATCAGTAAGTGACCCTTAGATATTTTGTGGCAAGAAAGGAGAAGGACGCGTACACTGGAGTTCTCAAATACAGCCTGCAGGCCTCTCCGTTTGCTCTGAGAAGTTTCTTCTTCAGTTATTTGACCAATCCTCAGGCTGAGCCGGGAACTGTCCCACTGTTAGCCAGTGGGGCCCGCGTCCGGGCTGCGGTGGGTGAATCCAGTCCTTTACTCGGGACTCAGGCCTCAGTGATCAGCCCTCCCTGGTCTTTTGGGATCTGAGAAACTGCCTCAAGGAGGGCCTGTGATGTGAGATTCCATCTACCTGCTCAATTCACAAAGTTATATGATACAAGTAATGATGTTTACAGAGTTTTAAATTGAGTTTTTTTTTTTTTTTTAAGACCACACGAAAATAGATTTTGAAAAGGCGAAAGTTGAACTGTTAGATCATCTTCATTAATATTGTATCTTCAGTCCAGGAAGCTTTCTCTGGGCCAATGCATTTTCACAGTGCGGTCCCCAGACTTGCATCATCGTTACCTGGGAACTTGTTAGAAATGCAAATGGATGGGCTCAGCACAGACTTACCTAATTAGAAACTCTGGAGGTGGGGCCCAGCTGAGTGTTTTTAGCAGGTCCGGCAGGTGATTCCCATGCACTGTGAAGTTTGAGAACCAATCAATTAAGGGAGGACTCAGAACAACGGACAGTCTGTCTGTTCATAATGGGCTGTCAGATACACAGACAGTGCCCCTTTTGAACCAGTAGTGTTCAAATGTCAGGTTCTGCATAATAAGATTATCTCCATATCCAGGAATGTTGCTATAGTAGCAATGCTTTGTTGCTTTGCTTTTGGCAAATTTAATTAAAATAAAAACACTATGTGTCAGACACGTAACATTTTTTACATTTGTATAGCTCAGTTCATACCAAACTTGTGTCGCTTCATAATGGTACTTGGTTATATAGTTTCAACAAAACTTTTTAGGTTTAGTGTTTTGATTTGAACCTTTTCAGTTTGTCTTTTCTTTTCCACTTAAAAATTCTTGAAACTGAAAGTTGTCAGTGTAGGAATCAGCATGATTTTGATTTCTTCTTAGAAACCCACTTGACCAAGACACCACGTATATACCCTGTAATATCACAGGCTCCTGTAAGTCATTATAGTTTTTTAACTTTCTGTGTACTATTTTCAAGGTTTGATTTGCTTTTAGTTTTTTATTTACTTTCAAAATTTACAGTTCCTACATCCTTGAATGCCAGTTAATTTGGAAATATAATGTGCAGCCATAACTTTTAGCAGAGGATACCCCTGTCTAGAAACAGTGTTGCCTCTAAATGCCCTGCCAGTGAGCCTGTTGGATTCATTTAAAGTTCAAGTATCAGTTGACACGGGGGAGCGGTTCTTGTGCAGTGACCTCTCTGCATTTTCCGGAATCTCCAGAAGATGGGGATGCTTGTCATGAAATAGAAAGTTTTACTTCTTTCCCAGTAATTTTTTCTTTCTTTTCATTTATAGACAGTTGTTGGTTTCCTTTCAAGTCAACCAGAGGACATAAACTAGTTTCATTATTAACATATTTAAGTGATTCAGTATGATTTTTTTTTCCCTGCATCTGTTCCTCTGAACTCTCTCTGATACCTTTGGTCCTCCTTCCTTATCTTGCCTGGTTCTTTTTCCTTTCTTCCTTCAAAGTGACAAATTACCGTGTCAAATTAGGTCTGTCTAATGCTGTATTAACTTACAAAAATATTGGAAAAAGTTATTTTTAAAGGCGTAGTATCTTTACTAGAAGTTCATGGCCACACATTGTATTTTCCCTGCCTCACCCCTGCATGAAGCAGGTCTGAGGAGCAACAGAGAATTTGCACAGGGAGAAGTTCTTTTCAAAACCGTACCCCCTTACTCCTCCCCCACCAGGGTGCATTTCTCCTAAAAAGTAAGATTCTTTCTTCCCAGCATCTTTTTAGATATCATAGTTTCTAATTCTGTAAGGTGGTTTTTTTTTTTGGTGGGGGATGGGAATCAGGTTTATTTATTTATTTTTAGAGGAGGTACTGAGGGTTGAACCCAGGGCCTCGCGCACGCTAAGCCTGTGCTCTACCACTTGAGCTATGCCCTCCCCCTCGCAGCTTCTAATTCTGAAACAATCTTTATTCTAGTATTAGATTTAAGTATATATTGTTCATACTTCATTAAGAATATTTTTCTCTTAAATGTGGCTTTCTTGCTGCCCTTTTTGGTAGAAATTTTTTCATTGTATAAATTAAATTTACGTATCTTTTCGGAACTACGTCTCTTACATAAACCGAGTTTTATCTATGGTCAGACCTGGGAAAAATAAGACTGATAGCATTTACATTTAGAGTTGTTTCTTAGCAGTGTGTATTTGAATGTTAAATTGTTATAAATTTGAATTTTACTTTAACTGAATAATACCTCTCTCAACAGTTTAAAAACCGTATGTTGAATTATAATCTTTCTCTTTTGGGGAGCATTCTGTAGTAATTTTCTGACATAGCCTCTATTGAGAAGTTCCAGAAACTTTGCAAAATGTATCATACACACATGCACAAGTAAAATGGGAAATTTGAATAATTTATGAATAACATTTGTTTAAAATGTACGATTGATACATTTACAGTTTTATGCATCCATGAAACATAAAACAGCACAATGAAGAAATAGAACTTGTTAGATTTTTATAGTCTATTTTACTGAGTTTTAGGAAACTATGATAGAAGGGATTATCTTCATTAAATGTTTTAGGTAAAAAATTACATTCGAGTCAGAGAACGATTTTATAGATTGAATCCACTGTTGCCCTTTAAGCTAATATGTATGTTCTCTTAATTTTCTTTTTATTTTAACTGTTAAAATATGAGCTGATAAACATCCATACTTAATACCTCTTGAAGTTGTGAACTCAAGAGAATGGCCGTCTAATTTCATCATGACGATTTTTACCAAGTTTATAATCTAGAAATAGTGTTACGTATAATCAAGGATTCAAGCTATTCCCTGTGACGTCAGTTTTGAAAAAACAGTACAAGTATAGACTTTTTTTTAATTGAAATATGGTTGATTTACAATATTGTATTAGTTTCTAGTGTACAGCATTGTGATTCGGTTATACATATATACACATATTCTCTTTCATACTCTTTTCATTATAGATTATTACAAGCTACTGTAGTAATACTGTGCTACAGAGTAGGATCTTGCTGTTTAAAGTATAGACATTTAATGCTGTTTCTTTTTCTTGTCATCCAGCTTGCATTGGTGACTTGGAGAGATTGTCTTTTCAGGCCATTAAATAAACAGGTACCTACTTGTGTGAGTGTGTACGTGTCTTCCTTTTAAAACCCCTTGCACGTTTCATTTCTAAGCCATTTGTCTTCCTCGCTCCTTTGTCATGTCCTAAAAGTATCTCTCATCTTGCATTTGGTGGATTTAAATATTTAAGAGATGTGTAGTGATATAAAGCATACTGTAGTCTGTAATCTACGTGTCTTTTTCCTATATCCTTTCTAAAGGTAACAAATGCTGTTTTAAAACTGATTGAAAAGGAAAGAAATGGTGAAACCATTAATACAAGACTGATAAGTGGAGTTGTACAGTCTTACGGTAAACAATTTCCCTTTAATTTATTCAAAGTTTCTATATCAAATGGCAATTATAACAGTGCTCCAACAGATTCATTTTCAAATGGTTTAATATTATCAAGAACATTGTTAGCATTTACAAAGGTACTCACAGTTCCCTTTATGAGTCAGTGTGATTCTGTTTGATTTTACCCTTCATAAAAATTGTCTGGTCTTTGTTGTCTTAAGGAAATTTTGATGGACTAAGACTTTTGATATTTGAGTTATTTTCTCTTCTGGTCTCATACTGAATTACTGGATGTATGTGCTGGAGTGTCATTGGTGGAGCTGAATGATTACCAGAAATCTGTTATCAGCTTGAAAAATTGAGATGGAGAAACCAGTAAAGTAATACAGTGTTTTAAAAGCTTAGGTAGCGTTGTATTTCTTTGAAAGTTTCAAATTAGGCATTCTTACTATTTTTAAGCTTTTAGAAATACAGAAGTTCTCTTAGTGAACTTCGTGATGACTTTGAAGCATTGCTGGCCGTCGGTCAGAATCACTTTGTTTCATGTTCCTTGGATTTTTTCCTTTTTCTTTTATTGAAAGTGTACTTTAATACCAGTAAATATCAGATTTGCCTCATGCTCTGCCATTTTACTGTTTCCTTTTAAGCATAACTTAAACCGACTGCTTCACCTAAGTATATTCCTTAAAACATAACCAAAAGTAGGGTAATTGAAATGTAGTTCCTGTTGGCTTCTAGTGGAACTGGGACTGAATGAAGATGATGCATTTGCGAAGGGCCCTACGCTAACAGTGTACAAAGAATCCTTTGAGTCTCAGTTTTTGGCTGACACAGAGAGATTTTATACCAGAGAAAGTACCGAATTCTTGCAGCAGAATCCAGTTACTGAATATATGAAAAAGGTAAGCTTAAACATAGTCCTTACAATAGACTTAAGTTAAAAGTTACTGCTACTCAAATGAATTGTTCTTTTTAGTATATGCAACTTTCTTCACAAGTTTCTTCTTGGGCACTCTTGTGCTGTCGTGTCTGTAGCAGGTGCAAATGGTTTCTCCCAACTCACCAAGGAGCTTTTATAAATTAATTTGATAATCACAGCTCAGTGTTCTTACTGTTCTGAAGATGTAACCGTAATAGCTGTGTGACTTCCGTGTTTTGAACTGTCTCTCCTAGAATGTGAATGTGTATCTAATGGGTGCCGTGGTCTTATGTCAATGAGAAAATAAGTTTTTAAGAAACAGATATTTGCAAACTTTAAGCTTTTGCTTTTTTGCTTCTGGAGTATCGCCTAATGACCTATATAATGCAGTCCTCAAGTCTGTATGAGAGGAGAGGTCCTTCTGAAACAACAGGATCAAAATCTTAGAAAAGAGAAGACCCGAGATTGGTCTCTGAATCATAAATCTTTTTCAGTATTAAGTAATGTTATAATGAGGTTCTAGAGTAATTGTTCTTTGTTCTCTTTCTCAGGAATACAGGTATCCCAGACTTATGCCCTGAGGAGTAACCCAAGTCAGGAGTCAGCAAACTGTTTCTATAAAGGGCCAGATGGTAAATGATTCAGGCTCTGTGCGCTGTGTGGTCTCTTGCAGCGGTTGGACTCTGTATAGCGAAAGCAGCCATGGCGACGTCTAAACACCAAGTGTGGCTGTGTTCCAACAAAATGTACTGACAGGCAGGATTTGGCCACAGGCTGCAGTTTGCTGACCCCTGACCGAGATGTGCAGCAGATCAGGGACTCTGGGCTGATGCCTGCTTTTCCCTTTATGCTCCATCCGCCTGGAGAGCAGGTGGACCACGGGGTCACTGCTTCCAGATGCTGAGGTCACAATTAGTCAAGAAGAGCAGCCGCTCTGCTTTCTCACCACATGGAAAAGGCCTCCCCGATTTGTGATGTTCTGAGTGCGGTTTCCCTTAAAAGATAGTGATTATAAATGGGCCTTAAAAGTTTGAAGTTGAAAGTCCTTGACAAAATTCTGATGTCTCGAAACCTAACAAAAATGGAGCTCTTCAGAAATATTATACTTGGAATAGTAATAGTTCTTTGTGTATATTTATGGGTTAAATCTTCTCTTGTGTGCCAGTCTGGAACCTGACCGGCTCATTCAGAGTTTCAAACAGCTGCCTGACAAATGAGTTCTTCAAACGTAATCTGTTTTAAATCTTAATGGTGCCTGTTACTTCTTTTTTTTTTATTCTGGCAGTGTCGTTTTCATAAACACGTCTTTTATTGGACTCTGTATGGTGATTCTTTAAAACCGTGTGTGTTTTTAAAAGTGGGGCCTTTTTATCAGGGTACACATCCACCAGAGGGCTTCAGGCTTATTCTTTTTAGGGACCTCTGAGTGAATTGCAGTCCCCTGTTACCCACACTGAGGAAGAAGGCAACAGGGCTCTGGGGTGAGGAAGCCGGAGCCCCATAGGCACTCCCAAAACAGGGAAGTCTGCTTTTAAAATCGGACCTGGACCCAAAGGCAGCTTGAGGAGCAAAGATCTCCACTGGATGTTTTCAACCCGGTGTGAGCCCTGCCTTCAAGGGAGCAGCAGTCTTCCTGCCTCCTGGCTCTCTGAGACCAGATTCCTCTTCATCAGGGTTAAAGGTTTGGCCCAAATCTGGTTGGATCTTACCAAACATGACATCCATCACATTCTGAAAGTCCATAATGCAGAGAACCTGTAAGCATAAAATTCTAATTTAACCATGTGGACAGTTCCACTCTTAACTAAAGCCTTGCATCTCAAACTAGGCTCTGCATCTAATTGAAAAATCTTCACTCCACCATCTACCAGGGGGTTGACCTTAACTTTTCTGTTCTTCAGTTTCCTCATCTGTAAAATGGGGGTAATAATTTATTATTGTATATTGATATTTGGTACTTGGCAAAGAGCTAGCATGATATGTGTTTGGTATTACACACATACATCATTCAGAACCTCCAGTGCATGCCTGGGAATATGCAAAACCACAGATCAAATGTGGCACATCTTTTTCAGTAACTGAAGGAGAGATTCTGTTTATGTTAAAACATTCTATCAGAAAGGAGAATACAAAACTCATGAACAATATTGAGAGAAAGCATGAACTTTCAAGAAATACTCTGCTTTTAGCAGCCAGTTTGACCTAGATATGCAGATTCTTGGGGGAGTGGGGTCTCTGTTCCCTTTTCTGTGTTAGGAATATTTTGGCGGAAACATCTGAGAATTTTTGGCTTTCCTTCTTGCTGATGGCTTCGATGAGTGAACAACCAACCCTAAACCACATTAGTGTTGTAGCTTATCTTACTGTCTCATGTGATTGAGACTGATCTGAGCTACAAAAATTTGTGTGACTATTTAGGTTTCTAATGTCATTTTAAAAACTAAAAATAAAATACACCTTATTTCATTAATTTGCTTAATTTTGGGAGTCTGTTTTTCATTTTGTTTTTCCTGCAGACTGATCCTAATAGAATTAACAGGGACAGTCTTTAAGTGCTTAATTTTAATCAGTTATTTTGAATTGGATCTTAGTGTTCTGATGTAATTGTCTGCCAAGTACAGTGACAATCAAGAGCTTATGTGCCTTCAGATCACAGAGAATGTAAATGAATGTCCTTCCTAAACTCTAGTGACACAGCACCCAGGAACTTGGTTTCTTCACCAGCCACAGGAGATGCTGCTGGCTCAGATTCAGACCACTGCAGTAAAGCCAGGCACTCGGATTCCTTGCTTTCCCAGTGTATAATGCTGTACTGTCATCTGTGAAGTTGGAGAATAACATCATGTCTGAAAAAAACAAGACACATACCTTAACTGGGTTAAATTTGAGAGTTTGAGATTTACAAATGTTAGCCCTTGTATATAAAAATAGACTTTAAAAATTTTTCTTCTGTGTAGCACAGGGAACTATATTCAATATCTTACAATAACCTTTAATGAAAAAAATTAAAATGAATGTATGTATGAATATGCATGACTGGGACGTTGTGCTGCACACCAGAAATTGACACATTATAACTGACTACTTCAATTAAAAATATACTTTATTGCTAAATGATGCCAAAACAATTACAATAGCAACATCAAAGATCACCGATTACAGATCACCATAACCAATAAAATATTGAAAAAATTTGAAATATTTTGAGAATTACCAAAATGTGACACAGAGACACAAAGTGAGCGAATGGTGTTTGGAAAAACAATGCCAATAGATTGCTCAACACACGGTCACCACAAACCTTCAATTTGTGGTTTGGTTTTTTTTTTAAGGCAATACCTGCAAAGCAGAATAAATGGAGATACACCTGTATGCAGTAGTCCTCCCCCTTATTCACGGTTTCAGTTACCCACAGTCAACTGCAGCCCGAAAATATTAAATGCAAAGTTCCATAAATTAACAGTTGATGAGTTTTAAATTGCATGTACGTTGTTCTGGGTTGCATCATGGAATCTTGCCCTGCCGGGGACTGTAAATCATTCCTTTGTCTGGCGCATCTGCCCGTTCATCTCTTAGCCACTTGGGAGATCAGACTGACTGTCAGGTATGCGGTGCTTGAGTTCATGTAACCCTTATTTCACTTAAAAGTGGCCCTAAGCACAAAAGGAGTGATGCTGGCAATTCAGATACTCCAAAGAAAAGCCATAAAGAATTTCCTTTAAGCGAAAGGGAGAAAGTTCTTGACTTGATAAGGAAAGGTTGCTAAGATCATTGGGAAGAATGAATTGTCTCTCCGTGAAATTGTGAAGAAGAGAAGTGTGTGCTAGCTCTGCTGTCACATCTCAAACTAAAGTTATGGCCACTGTGCATGACGAGTGCTTCGTTAGGATGGAGAGGCATGAAATTTCTACAAGAAGAGGTTTTGAGAGACTGACACCATACACATAACTTTTATTACAGTAAATTGTTAGAATAGTCCTATTTCATTATTGTTAATCTCTTACTGTACCTTTTATAAATTAAACATTATAATAGGTATGTATGTATAGGTGAAAACATAGTACATATAGGGTCCGGTACTCTCCACGGTTTCAGACATCCAGTGGAGGGTCTTGGAATGTATCCCCTGCAGATAAGGGGGGATGACTGTATAAGTAATTACTGAGCCCCTCTGGCTTTGAACGTTTTTGCAGTCACTTAAATAGCACGGACTGTTCCCTCTGGGCCTCTGTGGGAAGAGTGCTGCTGCTCTCTGTAGTCTAGTACGAGGGATGGAAAGTCAGGGACTTGCCCCAGAGGTTGTGTCAGCCGTGACGCCGGAGCTTTGCCCTTCATCTGGGAAGGGGTAAAAGTTCGTTGCAGGAGAAAGCAGAGTTTTTTAAGAGATGAGTTTATGCTGTCAGGGTAATTGTTCAGGAAACAGGTGTAATCTCCAGAAAAAGTGATGCTTTGGGGTTTGCATCTCCTGTATTTCATCAGCTTTAGTTCTTAAGGTATCTTAATGAACTATTAGATGTGAAGCAGCAGGTGCTTAGAACTCCTGCATTAAAGCACAAGAGGATCTTTTATTGTTTTTTAAAATAACTTTGTAATCAGGAAAAAAACACCACGGTTTTAGACTTGGGGAAATACAAATAACATAAACCTACAAACTTGGGACAGTAAAACTTAAATATGCACATAGAAACTAAATTGGAGTCATGCTATAGGTTTTTTTAATAACCCTTTTTTTCTACGAGTTTGTTACATGAACATATTTTACGTTTACTAGATAGTAGTAGTTCATTGACCAAATATGTTGTAACGTAACTAATTACATCTCATCAGAAACTTCAAGTATTTCTTCATTTGTAAATGGTTCCTTTTCCTTTCCCAGGCTTTTATTTGCATATACTTACTGGTTTTTCAGAGATTTTTAATGTGTTAGGGATTTTGATCTTCTGATGCACACTACAGATATTTTCTCAGTTTATTTTATTTTTCACATTTAAATCTATCTAGAAAGTACAATACAGTTCAAATTTCTGTAGCTTAAACAGTTGTCCTATCAGTAACTCTTGACAGCGCAAGTCCTACCTGGTCGTTTTTTTCATTTTGTTTTCCTGGCTCTTGGATGTTTATTCTTCTGCTTGAATTTTTCTAGCTTTCTCCAAAATTAGTACCAAATTTAAAAATCATTTTGGAGAGTATTGGCATTTTTACAAATATAGTTTTTCTCTCTTTATTCAGATTACTTGAATAATAGGCAATCACTGAAATTTTTTTCTTTGATAATTTATTGGTTCCTATGTGATACTTTATACCACACATTTCAGGTAATACAATGTAAAATACTGATTTTATTAATTTTTGGCTACTCTGTTGAATTGCATCTTTTTTCCCTCTCTTCCTTGAAGGGAGATGTAAGAAACTGAGATACATAAGTAACCCAGTAGATGTTAGAGATGCATAGTCAATTGATTGGCAAGAGAAGGTCAAGACATTTAAAAAAATCTGATTGCTAACGATTATTTCCATGTGGTCACTTCAAGGAATGTATCTGTGTGACTCTTGATTTCAAGTAGCTTTCATTCAGAAGGAGCGGTCCTTTACCTGGTGTCCATGTGTAGCAGAGTATCAGTGGGGATATCACCTCCAGAAGGTGAAACACCACGTATCTGAAGGAAGAAAGTTGACATAAAGGCATTTGGACTGTTAATTATGATAACCTCATTAAGTCACTTAAAGAGGAGCTGGAAACAAAAATACACCTTACGGAGGAAGTGGCGAACATCCGTGACTGGTGAATTGTGGTTGGCATTGACCCTAAAATCAAGGAGCCCCTCCCCCCTTTTACTTAATCATAGTTTATTAGAGCAGGTTTGTGAGTTTCTTTTGTTGTTACTTTTGTAACGGTTCTTTAAAAACAAATCCAAACCATTGGCTTGATTTAATTCCTGCAGGCGGAGGCTCGCCTGCTGGAGGAACAGCGCAGAGTTCAGGTGTACCTCCATGAAAGCACGCAGGACGAGCTGGCCAGGAAGTGTGAGCAGGTGCTCATTGAAAAGCACTTGGAAATTTTCCACACGGAATTTCAGAATTTACTGGATGCTGACAAAAACGAAGGTGAGCCACTCAGATTCAAAACACGTAGATATTGATCTTGACATGTGATTTTGAGATTGTTTGAAATTCTAGACTCTGAGTCAGCCTGAGTGACACCAGTCATTTTAAAAGATTAATGTGTGTGTGTGTGTGTGTGTACACACCTTGCTGTGTGTTGATTTTGGACCTCTGTAGAGTGTGTGTTGGGTGTGACTTTGCAGGAAGAGCATCTTTTGAGTTTGGTTGAGTATAACTTGTTCCATACACTTTAGCATTAAATGATGCTACGCTGGTTTTTTTTCCTTGAGTGTTTTTCTTTTGAAAATTCTTTGAGAAGGATATTATTTTTGCAAAAGTATCTCCCTTACCCCTCCCTTGTTTTATTGGGACATGTTAGAAGCTCAGTAAAAGATTGGTACTTGGATCCAGGATTTTTCTTCTTTGGTGCTCATAAATTAATGGTGTGTCATACATATATTTAGTGAAGAATCTGGGGGCCCTTTTGTGACTTATTTGTATAGTTGAGATGGATAGTTGTAAATACTCCTTAAATTTATTCATTCTTTTAAATAATATTTGTTGTGCCTATTAAGTATGATTGAGATAAGTAATATCTCAATCTTGAATTTTAAGAAGCATCAGATGTAGTTCCAGATAAAAATCTTAACTATTACATTAGTGGTTTCTCATAGTAAAGGGGGAAAATACGCTTTTATAATAGCGTGACTTCGTTGTTACTTTCAGCTGAATATACATATGCTAAATACAGAATATTTGGATACAACTGAGTGCATTTGATTATTAAGGTTTTAAAAACTTGGCGGCTTTATTTCAGCGTGTCTTTCATCTCTGTAAACGCGCACTTAGTGGAATGGATGTGCAGAGTTTGTTTCCGTGCATAAAGGTGGCGCCTTCTTCTTTCAGATTTGGGTCGCATGTACAATCTTGTATCTAGGATCCAGGACGGCCTGGGAGAATTGAAAAAACTCCTGGAGACACACATTCATAATCAGGGTCTTGCAGCAATTGAAAAGTGTGGAGAAGCTGCTTTAAATGTAAGTACTATTTAACTGAAAATCAGTCGAGCCTAAGCATTCCCAAGCGTATCGGATGCCAGGCGCGTGTTGTGTCTCCACTTACAAATCCAAGTGGTAAGATTTTCACTAGACTCTCATAGAGAACCTTGTTTTGGCTGTTTAAAGTAGAAGGTTTACAAGCATCTTTGTTTAGTAGTATCTCTGCAAACTCTTCTCTGGCACTTTTTAGGCATTAAGGATGTCATTTCTTCATTTTCCGCCCTTTGTTTCTTCTCGAAATTACATTCTTTGCACTAGAAGAGAGAAGACTCTTCTGTAGAAAAACAGGCCACAGCCCCCTAGGGATGGGCTCTGGCACCACAGGGCCCAGGCTGCACCTGGCAGGACTCAGACCAGAGCTCCTGCCCTCCAGCTGAAGATCACAGGGCTGTTTGCCCTGGGAAGGCCCTGAAACGGGTAGTATTTCTCATACACTCCCCCCCTCGCCCACCCCCGGGGATGGGAGAACATTCCTGCCGGGTTATCTGTAGTTCACATGATAATTTTACGTGGGAAGCGTCCCGTGTTTCTAAGGGACAGGTAAGTTGTCTTCGGTTTTGTCCCTGTCGTGAACTTTAATTTTGATAGTGTTTGGGAAAAATGACGGAGAAGAAAAGCTTCTGGAACACGGTGCTTCGGTTTGCATCAGTAATCCTTTTACCTCTGATTTTATTGTCTGATACTAATTATTTCAACAATGCTGTCTTTAATGTGTGTTTTTAAGTCTTATTTTCCTGTTGTCTTTGGAAGATTCTTTTCCACTTGTAACTGTGGGGGTTGCAGCCTCACTGCTTGCCGCATCTGTGAATTACTAGAGGGGTGAATGTAAACGCGCGTTTCTTGAGGTTTATACAGGAATTTTACACTCACAAGATGGAAGGGCGCAGGCTTAGCGGCAGGTGTTGTGGCATAGCTCTCCGGGCTTCAGTAGCAGCTTCGGTGCGAAGCCCCAGCAGCAGGCCACACGCTGCAGGGGAGCTGCTGTGCGCGGGCCCCGGGGACAGCCTGCCTGGGCCAGTCCCACCCAGCCCCACTGCCGACTGACTTTCCAACCTCGCTGCTAACCTGCTTCTCCTGTCTGTGTCAGTTGGCAGAAAAAAGGGAATGATGACAGTGACTGCCTTGTAGAGGTTTTGTAAATAAATGCTGTTTGTGAAGCACCTAATAAATCAGGCTGCAGAGTGCTCAGCGGTGAGACTGCGGTTGTTACAGGGTGTACAGTGTTCATTTTAAAAACTCGTTTAAAATTATCTTTACATCTTGATGACTTTTCTTACTTTCAAACTAAATGTCCCTTTTTAAAGGGCCTCACACACACACACATGCCTGTACCTGAGGTTCAGAAGGGGCCGACTTGAAGAAGCAGCTTTTCGGTAATGTCAGGTGTTCTCACAGTAAACTCAGTGAGGCTGTGGGCAGCAGAGCCGTGTTAAGGGACATAACTTTCCTTGGTGGGGGGCTGTACAGCTCAGTGGTAGAGCACGTGCTTAGCATGCATGAGGTCCAGGGTTCATTTCCCAGTACCTCCTCTAAAAATAAAGAAACAATTACCCCTCCCCAAAATAATTAAAATAATACAATAATAAGTAAAAAATTTTTAAATGACATAACTTTCCTTGCAGTGAGTTCAGTGGGGAGTCTTGTCTCAGTAGCTGTGGATTAGAGCAGCAGATAAATGAAGCAGGTCATGCTTTTTCACGTAAACTGTTACATGTTAGATATGAGATTGGCCTTACGGGACTCATGTTCTGGGTGAATATTGTTAGATTAAAAATAAACATAACTTGCTTTTTCATTTTCATAAGAATGATGGGATATTACTTCTAATGTCTTTTCCACACCAAAGTAAGGTCCTAAATGGGGAAATAATCACACCATAATTCTCAAGTACCACTTTTTCTCTTTCTTTGGGTGCAGTCAGCTGCCTGATTGAGTTGGTCCGTGAATTTTGATTCTGCAGTTTGCTTTTTCATGGGACTTAAAGCACAAGTTCAGCTCTAAGTCAGATCCTGTCTCTATTAGTAGAAACTTCATCTGTCAGCATTAGTCAGCAAAAATAAACTATCTACCAGCGGTTATATTTTACTGGAAATTAAGCTTTTAAACATTATGTTTATCACTCAGATGTAAGCCGCTGATTAACATGAATTTAAAAACCAAACAAGATCTTCCCCCATGAAAAGTAATTATATATAACTCAGTAAACTTGTTTTGCATCTGCCTTAACTTTGAAAAGTCAGACTTCTTACCATACTTTTTAAATTTATTTTTTAATTGAAATGTAGTTGGTTTTGACATTTTTTTAAGTATGTTTATTTATTTACTTATTTTTTATAGAGGTCCTGGGAATTGAACCCAGGACCTCGAGCACGCTAAGCAGGCATTCTACCACTGAGCTATACCCACCCCTCTACGTATATTATTGATTATAGTTATTATTTCCGTAAGAACTATGTTTATAGTGAACTCATGGAACCAGTTTTCTAAATTGTTACTCTTGTGAGGAGAAATTTTTTTTCAGAAACTGAATACTTTTCCTATTTTCCTCAAAATGGAGTTTTTTCCTGAATTTCCACGTTATTGTCTTGTCTCAGAAGTTTGAGTTGACTCCTGAGTCTGCGGTGCCGTCTGACTGATGCGTGGGTTTCTTTACACCCTTCCGGGTCTGGGCTGTCCCTGCTCCTGCGTTCACTCCCGGTGTGAGAGCCCAGCAAACTCACAGCCGGCCTCAGCCCGGCGCAGCCTGTGTAGCTGCTTGCTGTAAGAAAGGATAAATACAGCTGCTAAAACGCACATAATTTAAGTAGGTATCCATTTTTACCACATGTGTAGTAAACATAAAAGATATATTGTAGCACAAACCATGATGGTTTTCCAAAACCCAGTGACGCCGACGGGGAGAAAAGCAGCAGAAAACAGAGATTGTTTGAATTGGTAGAAGTGGGAGAGGAGTTCTCGCCAGCTTTCAGAGACCCCCGGGACGGAGGACGTCCCTGTCTAACCGTGCTGCGGGAGACCTGGTGTGCAAGGAAGTATTCAAGGATGGGTTTTAAACTGGGGTAGAGCTGAGCGAAGGATCAGATAACTTCTTAATAGGCAAGTTTGTTTCTTTGGCAAGTTGCCCCACGCAGGGCCTCTGGACTGGCAGGAGAGCGCGGGCAGCGGGGTGAACCCCATTCTGGTTGCATCAGAGTCAGAGCAGAAAGATCTCATGTGCTTCCGTAGATGGGCCGAAGCTACACACTGCAGTGTGTTCAGTCGTCAGCAGTACAGTCACTGTAGAAAAATAATCTATATTAAAATATAGGAGGAGGATGGACCTAAGGATGGTCCACTTCGCTCTTAAGGGGGAACACCTTGAAAGCGGAGCCTGCAGCTTCGGGTGTTTGTTTTAAAAGCTGGAAGCCCACGGTGTGGCCGGCCCTGTGCTGCTGTCAGTTGTGTTATCCGCCAGAGCAACCAGCTGCGTGATGCTGGCTGGTGTGATAACTCAAAGGGCCAACGACTGTTGGTAAAAAAAGTGAAAAGATAAAAGTGAAATCATTTTCAGATAAAAGTGAAATCATTTTCACTCATTCAGCAAGCATTTACGGCCTCCCTGCGATGGATCTGATGTCAGGAATTCCGGCTCGAAGTGCCTCACCCCTGTCTTCTCATCAGATCTATCTTCTATCTTCTCATATCTCTGTGACCTCGGCTGCTCGATTTAGTGACGGTACAGCAGGTCCCTGTAAAAGCGCATCTTCCTTCTTCCATTCCCCGCACAGCGGTGGCAGCTGTGTGCCACCCTGCCCTCATCCTTTGCCCCAGCAACAAGTCATCTAAGGTGGCTTCATTCCCTGCTGAGCTGGCCTGCCAGCTGACCACAGGGGGCGCCATCTCCCTCTGTCCTCTGATGAGGCATTGGAGGGTGGACAGGCCCCCTTCCTTGGCCCTCCAGGCGTTTTTCTGTCCAGTCCCACAGCTGCCCTCTGACCCCTCACTTCGCTTCCGGATGGTCTTACCTGTGTCCCAGTGTTCATCCCTCATCAGCACAGCAGTTTCATCTTTCAAAACTACTGCTTAACAAAACGCGTTAACAGTTTTACTACACATTCTTCATCCTTTGCTTTATTTAATATGAAAAAAGCCCTCTTCCCTAATATAATATATTAAATCATCAGTATTATATTAAATCAAAATCCTCTTCTGATTTGCCCTCATTTTCACAAACTTCACCTTTCTGTCCTTGTTCCCCCCAGTGCACTTCCTTGTCAATGTGCATACTGCCATCTCCTCCACCTGTGACACCCCTTGCCTGTGTTCCTCTTGCTTTGTCTTGCTTTTTAAAGCCAGCTCAAGTCCCCCTTTCTAAAAAGAGCTCTCCGTTAATTATTCCAGCCTGGAGTAGTTGTACCCTCATCCTAAACTCTGACGGCATTTATAAAAGTGTCTCCTGTGCCCCTTTATGTTTGTGTGTGATATTTGTGTGTTTTCTGTTACTCCGTCGATTCCCAGTGCCTCGAGAGCAAAGCTGACACCTTGTTAGGGTTTTACGTGCTCTAGTCTTAGCGCCAGCATCTGATTCAACAGTCTTTGTTATTGGTGCCGACGACCGTGCCTCGGCCATGGCTGCCGCCTCCTCTCCAGTTAGCCTCCT
The DNA here is from genome assembly GCF_009834535.1 of Camelus ferus. Taxonomy (NCBI): domain Eukaryota; kingdom Metazoa; phylum Chordata; class Mammalia; order Artiodactyla; family Camelidae; genus Camelus; species Camelus ferus. The sequence goes on along the minus strand of NC_045702.1, from coordinate 6,620,240 downwards.
TATTCTGTATCCTCAGCACGGCCGTTGTCTAAACACACACTCGCAGTTCCATACTTAGACTTCACTGTACCTTCCTGGTTCTTCTCTCTGCTTAGACATATTCCTTCTTTTTTTCCCTTTGTGTTAAACATCTTTATCTTTCAAAACCCCCAAATGCCATTTCTTCCACGAAGCCTTTCTTGGTCACCACTTTGAAATAACAGTGTGTTGGACTATTTACATGCCATTCACACTACTTAGATGTCTGTGGATCCCCATCTTCTGCGGGGATGGCTTTCTTATCCATCTTCGTGTCTGCAGCTAAGCACAAGGCCTGGGACAGAGCAGGGTCTTGGTACACTTACACCTGTGTCTTAATTACACTCCTCACTGTCGCCAGCAGATCAGGGCTGCTTACACAATACATAAAAGGTAATAGGGTAAATGAAGTAGAGACTAGCAAAGTAAGGGCTAGAAACACAAAGCCAAGGGTCCGTGCTCAGAGTGCAGGCGGTGAAGTCTAGTGCTCTTGTTAAAGGTGAGCCACAAGCTGGCTTCCGATTTTTCTGTCAGTGCAGAGCACTTGCTGGGAGAGACAGAGCTGTGAAGTGCAGTCAGCTCGATTCACAGTGATCATAAGGAACAAGCCTGTGACTCAGAGGAAAGACTTTACTGGCATTCAGAACTGACGATACCTTTACTGACGGCCCATCCTGAAGAGAACCTTCCAGTTAGGTGGAAAGTCATCGGTGTAGACACAAAGTAAGTACAGTATCGAGTCATTGGATAGCTGTATAATTTCCCTTGTCACCAAAATTTTGTAGCAAAGTACCAAAATAACATTCAGAAGAAGAGTCCTGGGTTCAATCCCCAGTCCCTCCATTAAAATAAACAATAATAAATTTTTTAGAACACAGAGTCCATGCCGACTTGTAAGTGCTTGCTAATGGGTGCCTGAGGGCACAGCTGGTTCCATGTTGAATTTGCAGTTGACACACGGTTCCACGGCCGTCTGGGTGCCCCTGTGCTTCCCTACGAGAGGGCTTCATAAGTCAGGTTATAAGAGAACGTTTCATCACTCTGTCTTCAGGGCAGAAATGGCAACAGATAAGCACGAAGTCCTCTTTGAAACCATATCTTGATAGAGTGACCTCAGTCTGCCTGGAACTGAAATGTAACCCAGCCGGAGCGGCCAGTGATGCCTAGATGTGCTGCGGGGCTACAGGGTGACCGCTGGGAGCTGGGCTGCAGAGCCGGACGGGCACGGAAGGTTATGAACGTTCACCTGCAGCTTTGCGTGGTGAGACGGGAGGAGGCGTTTTCAGGTGCTGCCGGGGGCTGCTGGCTCCAGGATCAGGAATGATATTTGTTCTAAAGGGGAGCCCTTACCATGGAGGATTTTAAAGGCAGAAATAAAACCAGGTATCTCTGAGCATATTTTTCAGTATAAGACTAAGGGGTGAATCTTGGACCATATCAGAATTCCGAGAAAGCTCTGTGGTTTGGGTTGAGAGGTTGCGTTAGGCGTAATTGTAAGAGCTCAGTTGTGGTATGAACTTACCCCAGAGTGAACAGAGCAGCACCGTGCTGGGGGCTTCTGCATATGATAAGGGGTTAGTTTATACATGTAGGGTTCCCATTCTCCCCTGGAGTAAAATGTTTGAGTAACTTAGTCCTGACTCAACCTTTCTGTGGATGGTAATAGAAGAAAATTATCCACACAGAGCTAAAATTAGCCAGAGAACGTCACACCCTTAGAGGGTGGGGTAAGAAAATCTTAGACTGTTACAGATGCAGGCGATTCCTTAAAGCCGGTGATGGATTTGGGGGCTGATTTTACTATTCTTTCTTATTTTGAATATGTTGAAGTTTTTCCATAAAAACGTTAAAAAAAAAAAAGAAATGTATTAGTTTTGATGTGGGAAAGGAGGAAGTGGAAGGACCAGGGAGCTGTTTTAAGTTTTGAATTAGTCTTTGCTGTATATTTAAGTCCTGAAGTGGCCCCTCGTTGGCTCAAGCCCAGTGAGATGCTCCGTGAACCTTGCCCCACCTCCTTGTGAGATGAGTGGGCCTGCCCACTTGTCTCCGCTGCTCCTGATTCTGAACTGATGCAATTATTACTTTCTGAAGCATTATTCTTTTCTCCTAGAGGAGACACAGTTTTTCCTGGCAAGTCTAATAACTTAGTTCCATTTTGAAAATACAGTATTTTCACCTCTGATCACTCATTGCCTAAATCTAGTCAATTCAGAGCCTCGGCATTTACAGAGTAACCAACACCAGCCAGCTGAGGTGGACTCCAGCCTCACCTTGGAGCCCAGGGAGGTGCAGGTGTGAGCCAGGACGGGGGGTGACGGGCTGTGACAGTTTATCAGAGTCCAGCTTATTAGAGGTCATGATAGAGTTAAGATATATTAATTATAATCTGAGGCTTAGAGCCGTGATTACAAGATAAATAAAAATGAAGCAAAAAGTGGCAGGTGGACAAAGGTTAACATGATGAGAATAGGGAACACTGGTTAAATTGCTAGGTTTGTTTGTCTGGGTATTCTAAACTTGAAACCGTTCTCAGTCAGGAAAACTAGTGACTTCTGCTTATCTAAACAAATGAGTCTAAATGATGGAGTAGGGAAAGACCCATTAAGAAAATGTGAGACTGTTACAGTGCTGAGCGATCTTTGAGGCCTCCCAGTTTGGAGGGTTTGTTTTTTTTTTTTTTTTCAGTCTGGATTTTGGGGGTTTTGCTCACTACTTAATATGGAAATGACTTTTCTACGCTGAGCGCGCACAGACTGGCAGTAGAGGGGGCGCCTGAGGAATGGTAGTAGACAAGACAGTCACGGTGTACAGGCTCCTTTGAGCTCCTGACCAGCAAGAGAGGCAGCCGTCAGCAGCAGCCCCCAAGGATGCCGAGCCTTCCAGTGCGGCCCGGGCGTCGTGCAACAGGGAGGCCTAGCCTGTCCTGGAAGTTCACGGCGTCCCAGAGAAAGTACTGGAAACCAGTAGAAGAGTTGGAGCTGCCTCTGTAGGTGGGGATCCCAGACAGAGCAAGGCCCCGTCCTGAGACCCGAGACGTCGGGTGTGACGGGAAGAGGAGATGTGGCACAAGGTGGACCCAAAAGGGTGGATCCAGGCTGGCCTAACCATGGGAGACCTGGAAGCCAGATCAGTGACGCTGCCTGAGTCCTGAGGGCAAGAGGAAACCAGGTCAGGGTTATAGTAAAACCTGAAACTGACAAGATCAGATTTTTACTCTTTACAGAATCGCTGCCATGTGGAAAGTGGATTAAAAAGATGAAGAGTTGTTAAGTATACCAGTGAGGTTTGTTAGAGTGGTTCAGGTGGAAAGGACACCAGCTGGTGGTGGGGCGGGGGGTGCAGAGAAGGAACGGGGTCGTTAGGCTTTGTTGTAGACAAGTTGTGTGCTGGGCAGTTGCTGAAGCTGGACAACACGTGGGGTGGATTTTACTGTTCTTTGTAATTTTGAATATACTTACGAATTTTTTCTACAGTAAAATGTTGAGAGGAGAGAAATGGGGAGAGAAAGGTCCTGAGGAGCAGCAGGCCAGGGAGGAGAGGAGGCTGGATCTGGGAAGCGTGGGGACCCCAGGGCGTCCAGGGCGGGTTGTGGGAGCTGAGTGGGGACATAGTCCGGAGGTGAGTGTTAGAGCCTCTGGCCTAATGACAATGACCACATGGGAGTTGGGTGAGGTCCCTGCAGGACCAGCCTGAGAGGTGTAGAGCGTCCTCCATGCAGAGAGCCCGCGGGTACTATTGTGTGAACAGTGGCTGTAAACCATGCTAATTACTAATTACTCCGTTCATTTATTTTAACATCAAAACTTCGCATCTTCATTTTCTTGGAAAAAACATGCGTCCATCTAGCCGATCTTTCCTCTCTCCTTACCGCTGTTGCTTTTATAGCTTTGCCAGCTGGTGCCCTCTGAAACACTTCCTAAAGATGGTCACTTACCTCCTGGTTGTGAAATCACTCACCTTCTGAACATCTTTTGTTTGGCACCACTGGCTGCTCCTTCCTACATTCTCTGCTCTGTGTTACTCCTGTGTGTTCCTGTCTCCATGTGTCCTTGCCAGGCGCCCAGGTGGCTTCTCTCTGAATCTCAGATGCCAAATTCAAATTTGCAGGGCTCAGTGCCTTACACACTCGTCCCTTAGATCTGTTCTGGCCCTTACTTCTGACCAGCCAGACTCCTGGCGGGGCCTTCTCCTGTGGCAGAAGGAATCTGGAATGGGAGTGTGAAGACTTCTGTGCCCTCAGGGAAGCTCTGTCTTTCTGTGGGGAAAGCCTTCCTGGTATTTCTTGGGACATTTACATTTTTCCAAATCTTGATTCTGAGAAAAATTGGTCAAGAAATCAAGAAAACAGGGAAAAGCATTGTAATTCTCCACAAACATGAAGACCTTCCTGGTTCAGAGGATTCCACTGATGACAGTTCAAGGCAGGTGCAGGGTCCCTGATGCATAGGGTCCAAGTTTAAGGTCATCTCCAGGAACCAGGATGAGGTGGGGAATCAGCGCCGTCTCATGTCAGTCTCCCTTGTAGGTGAAGCCCAGTTACCATTGTGTGTGCAGCCCTCACGGCTGCTGGGGTGAGTCATTCTTGCAAATAAATTCACACTCATCTGTCTGTATACATAATATACTTTATATCAATCCTGTGAGTGGCGTTCCGAGAAATAACAAGTTTTGGAAGGAAATTTAAGTCCTTACTTGGCAATTTTGATGTGCGTTTCTTTGTAGCGCTGTTAACCTTGAATGATACCATATTCGAATACTACCCAGTGCTGCTTGCTGGCATTTTCCAGTGTTCAGATACTCGCTAGGGGTTAAAGTTCTTTGGAAAATACTTTAAAAGAACAAATGCAGAGAGAAAATATGTGAATGCTGTGAAATAATTTGGCATGAAATTAGGAAGCAATCTAAAATCTGATTTGGCAAAAGGAATATCAGTTTCAATGGCAAAACCAAAATTAAGTCAAGCAGGCAATATTTCCACTGTTAAAAAAGAGAAATGAGTTTATATTTAAGTAAGATGTGTGCCAACTGGGAGATGCTTTTGGATGCAGGCTAATGAATGAGACCATTAATACAGAATGCAAGAAATTCTCCTAGAATAGGATCATGAAATTAGGAGCAAGATTATCTGATGAGACAGTTCTGTATGTGTTTTAAGTTTTAAGATATATAATTTTTAAATATTAAATATAAAATATACATAGCATTGGCTTTCGATATTTAAGTGATTTTTATTTGGCAATTATTTTGTGTTAATTTCCCCTTTAATATTTTATCAAATGTCTATCAGGTTGAGGCCACTCTATGTGTCATTAAAATTATAATCTTGTCACAATATATTTGTTCGTAATAATAATAAACCTTGTGTGTTTATACTATGTTTAACAGAAACCCTCTGAAACTCCTAGTGTAACCCTGTCGTGGGAAAATGATTTACTCTTACGAGTACTCATTGTTACTTAGAAACAAGATGTCACAAACAGTTAGAATCGGGGGAACTGTCTGCTCATCCCTGAGTCCCGAGGAGTAAGATCGGCCAGGCATTGGACGCCCTGGCAGACCGTTCAACCCCTTGCACATCAGGCCTCCGTTTGTGAAGCGGTGGCCCGGCGCCCCTCGCTCAGGCTGTCCGCCAGCGCTGTCCCCTCGGCCCACCGCTCAGCTTGCCCTCCTGACCGTCCGCAGGGCTCTCTCCTTTCACAAAGCCAAGGAGGAGTCGCGGAGCTCGGGAGTCGGGCTGCCTGGGCCCAGGCCTGACTCTGCCGCCCCTTAGGCCCTTGGCCAGATGCTTACCTGTGACCTGGTTTCTCCGTCTGCAAGATGGGGATGCGGACAGCACGGACCCCGCAGCGTGACTGACAGATGGTGACGGTCCCTGTGCAGGCTCAGGGCCGTCAGCCGTGCGGCCAAGTGTCAGCATTGTGCCCTGCTTTGATTGTTTCCCAGCTTGGTCTCCTCTGCCCCGTCCTCCGTGTGCTCCTCCTGCATTGCTCCAGAAGCCTCTCCTGGGGCTGCTTTTTACATTTCATTTACATTATGTTGGCTTTTGCCCAGAGACTTCCAGAGCTGGCTACCCCATCGCTCCCCCACTCTCTGCCTGTCTCCCTGGCCGGCCTCTCCCTTCTTAGTTCTTTCTTTACGTCCAGTTGTGTCTTCTGACTGGCCCAGGTGTCCTGGGCAGACCGTCACTCTAACCCACCCCCGCCCCCTGTCCACACCTCTGAGGACCGAAATCCAAATTTATACTTACTGCCTGCCCAGCTAGGTTCTAGATAACTGACTGACTGGCTTCCTCAGCCAAAACTAAGTCCAAAATTTGAATTTTTTACAACAAAAATTGGCTAAGCAAAGCTATCACTTTGAAAGTTTGTTTTCTGCGATCCCTTTGAATTTTCAAATAATTTGAAAAATCTGGTTTTCATACAGCTTGAAATCACTATTTAATTTCGTGTGAGAATGTATTTTCATTTACTATATACATCAGCAGAATGTCCTGTGTGTTTTGATGAAGGAGCGACATGATTTCTTGACCTTGCTTGTTAATGTGTTTGAAGAAGTAGCCACACCTTTTGGAATGTTGTAATAGCAGCACGCTAACACACAGGCTAGTCCCCAGTAACCGACCTGTACGTCTGTTTTTCCTTCTCCCCGAGGACCCCAAAATGTATGTACAGACAGTGTTGGATGTTCATAAGAAATACAATGCCCTGGTGATGTCGGCCTTCAACAACGATGCTGGCTTCGTGGCAGCGCTGGACAAGGTGGGTGTGCCCCGTGCTCCCCTGCGGAGCAGGCGGCGCGCGCGGTCCTCTAACACCGTCTCTGTGACCCGCAGGCTTGCGGCCGCTTCATCAACAACAACGCGGTCACCAAGATGGCTCAGTCGTCCAGCAAGTCCCCCGAGCTGCTGGCTCGCTACTGCGACTCCTTGTTGAAGAAGAGGTACTGGCGACTTGGTGGTCTCCCCTGGGAAACTCTTCAAAATCTCAGCTTCTAGATGAGGAGTGAAAATTGATCTTCCATTTTACATAGTCTAAAATGTCACTTTTGGACCTTTTGAGTGCAGAGTCCTACTGACTGCCGTTTAAAACAGGAGACTCCCCACAGACCACAGCGCTCGTTCTGTGTGCTTTCGTCACCATCTTCATTTAACGCGTGTTTTATTGCTCTATCATAGTATTTATAGTTTATCCGTCTTATTTCTCAGCTGTTCTTTTTCCTAATCAGTGTATGTGTATTAAGCACGAGAGGCAACATAACCTAATACGGTTCTCTTCTCTGTGTTGTGCCTTTTGAAGTTCTCCCTAGTTTTTTGTGTGTTTCTGTGGGTTTTCCTCAAGTTCTCTTTCACTAGAATAGCTGCTTTCAGTTTAGAAACGCTCAGGGCTTATTTTACTGTTTCAAACATTGCACCAGCAGGTGTGGCAGTGGTTTTCTACACCCCCCAGTTCTACTGGTTTGATAGTAATAAATTATATTTTAAGCAGCTCTCGAAGGCTCACCTCACCCCACTACAGAAAAGACAGAATATTTACACTACCAAGAAGACTGCAAACAAGCCTCACTAAGAATACAGTTGTGGGAATCTTACGTAAAATGCTAGCAATCTAAATTTATCAGCAAACTAAAGAGTAACTCTCCAGAACATAGGCCAGCTTTCTAGGAGTGCAAGGATGGCTCAGATTTAATGTAACTGACATTAAGAGAGAACTGTGTGGTCAACCATGAGGTCGTCCTAATTGACGTGGGAGAACATTTGATAAGGTCAGTAGCTTTCTTTCGCCTTCGCCAGAAAGCCGCTTGCCCAAGGCCCCTGCAAACTGAGCGTCTGGGGTTTCCTGTCTGTTGCAGTGCCTGTCTGGTGCGCACTTCAGCAGCTGTGGGCAGGTCGCCTAAGGCATTCATTAGGAATGAAAGTGGACTTTAAATGGAGATCAGGCCTGGTTTTATTTTTCAGGCTCTGTAAAATGAAAATTTTCAACATTTTAAATATCAGTACTGTCGTAGGGCTTCAGTTTGTTTGACAAAACGTGAAACTTCTTTTCAGCCATAATCTTTTCATAAATGGTCCTCATCAGGTCCGTTGATGAAGCAGACAGCATGGCAGGTAGTTCCAAAGGGCTGCTTTAACGAGCAATTGTTAGTGACTGGACTCGAGCAGGCACTGGGTTACACTCTGCCAGGAGGGAGACAGCCCTGACCCATCAGTGAGGAGAATGGACTTTCCGAGCCAACTGCTCTCACGCAGGGCACCTCTTCAGAGCTTGTTTGGTAGTTGGATCATTTCATGTGAATTTGTAGAGATCTTCTTTATAAAAGAAAAAAAGCTTTGAAATTTTATTTACCTTGAAATCACCTTTCAGTTAATATTTGTTCATAGAATAGAGTGAATGAATCAGTTGTTAAAGGACAGCCATCTATCTTGAAGACATAATGGCAAACGGAAGGGACACTTTAGCAGTAGTTTAAAGAAAATCCTTAAATTATCCTTAATTATTAGGCCATTAAAAGGAAACTATATGCCCTTTCACTTTTTTCAGAGTTAAGTTAAAGCATATTGTAGAAAGCAAGTAGAAAAGTGAAGTTCATTTACTTAAATTTAAATGGATTGTCCTTAAAACTTGATTCAGAATGTTTTGGGAAACTTGTAATAAATATCTTGTTAAGTTTCGTTGTGATATTCTACATGACTATATGGAAGGATAGATTATGAAACAGAGATACAGTAAAAGATCGCCAAATTGCCACGGGCAAGAAAGGCTAACCTTCCCATCTCCACCTGCTAATCTGAAAAGAGCATGTAGTCCGGATGTTCGGAGCCGTATTCTGATATGATAGTTTGGCTCAGGGGTGCTTGTTGAATGAGTGTTTGCTGATCTGTTTGGAAACACTGTTCCCTTTTTTAACTTTTCAGTTCCAAGAACCCAGAGGAAGCAGAGCTAGAGGATACACTCAACCAAGTGGTAAGTCCCTGTGTGGTCACGTCGGTTTTCAGTAGCCTGTTACCTGACAGGTGGCTGGTTTTATGAGGCATCTGGAAAGTGGAAAGTAGTAATTTTTTTATTTTGAATCTGTGATTTTACTCCCTATATTGAGTCATTAATTTTAGCATTTGTTCCCTCCTCATTAGTACTAAGTCCACACCAACTTAATGTGATTTAAGGGGTTGATGGAAATATTTACCTTGAAGATGATGGGGGAGTGTTTTTGGTCATTGTCAACGTGGCCGTCCAGGGCCGGACAGAACAGTGCACACGCTGCTTTGGGGCCCGTGCTGGGGACAGATCGCAAGCGCGTTAAGTGTGCTCTCGGGGTGGTCTTCCTAGATGGTTGTCTTCAAGTACATAGAGGACAAAGACGTATTTCAGAAGTTCTACGCGAAGATGCTGGCCAAGAGACTTGTGCATCAGAACAGTGCGAGTGACGATGCTGAGGCGAGCATGATCTCCAAGTTAAAGGTAAATGGAACCTTTCCTTGAAAAATTCCAGCTTTTAAGTTATTCAGGTTCCCAGTCTCTCCAGGTTATCAGTGGCTCTGAGCAGACGCTGCAGTCTGAGCCCTGGTGCTCCACTGCTGAAAACTAGAGTGTTGGACAAGGCCAGGTCCCCCTCCTCGGGTGCCCTCCCGACCCCAACCCCTTGCTCCTCGGGGCCCGTCTGTTCTGGCCACGCCGGGCTCTGCTCGCTGTCCGAGTGTCCTCTCCTGGCTTCTGCGCCTGTGGCCTCAAGAATTGCTCCACGTGGCATGGTCCGTACTCAGTTTTTTGGCCTGAGTTGGTTGAGTGTTTTGTTTTTCTCTGGACTTGGTAGTTAACCGTTCATACCCCCACGTCTGCAGGACAGAGAGCATCAGTGTTAGTTTGCTGTTGAAAGTTTCTTTATTCAGCCACCTCTGCACTCAGCCTGCATTTGTGACAGGCTTGCTGGCCTGTCAAGAGCTGTTACATGGCTTAGGGCAGATTTCACTTTCCCCTGACATTATGTTACATGGGAGTCCTGCTCAGCGTGGGCTGCCGTAACAAAACAGTGCGGACTGAACCAGAGAAGTGCATTCACAGTGTTCTGCAGGCTGCTAGGAAGTCCAAGATCAAGGTCCCGGCCAGCTCAGTTTCTGGTGAGGGCCCTCTTCCCAGCTCGCCTTTGGCCGCGTCTCACCGCGTCCTCACATGACAGTGGGGCAGGGAGCAAGCTCCCAGTCTCCTACTATGAGAGCGCTAATCCCAGCGTGGAGGTCCACTCTCACCACCTTTTCTAATCTTAATTATCTCCCTGTGGCCCCGCCTCCAGATACCATCACAGCTGGGGTTAGGGCTTCAACAAAGGAGTTGGGGAAGGGGGTACACAGTTCAGGCTATGGTGGTGGATAAGAGACAGAAACAAATTATGTCATCTTTGCCTTCTCCCACGGTGTCAGAAACCCTAGCTCTTAGCACCCGAGTGATTGTTACTGTGTGTAGTGTGTACGAAGACCTGACTCTTCCATTTGGAGCTGCGTAGTTGGTGACAGTGAATTAATGTTGAGCAGTGCATGTTTGTGCCATGAGATGCAGCTAAACGCTGACTAGCTTCAGTGCTGCAGTTAAGCGTCGGTCCCCTGCTGTGATTTCTGCCAGACTTCCTTGTGTACATTTATATTTCTGTAGAAATTAGTAAGGCAACTGTCTGGGTTCATTTCAGCAAGCTTGTGGTTTTGAGTATACCTCTAAACTTCAGCGGATGTTTCAAGACATTGGTGTGAGCAAAGATTTGAATGAGCAGTTCAAAAAGCACCTGACGAACTCGGAACCCCTGGACTGTGAGTATCCCAGGTCTGCGGGCCTCCTTTCCCGGCCGTGTTCCTAGAGGCGGGGCTCTCCCTCACTTGGCAGCGACGGGGGGAGACGACAGTCTTCAGTGAGGGCAGCACGTGTTTTCTCGGAAGTTCCAGGCCAGGCAAACCGGAAGTTTTTCCCAAACACACCGCCCACCTCGTAACTCTCATGTGACCATAGGAGATGACAGCTGGGGAAGCGTGGTGGCCTCTCCCCGAGGACCCAGTGCTGAGCACAGCTGGGTGGGGGTGGGAGGGGCTGAGCCAGTGGCCAGCATCCGGGTCCTGAGCCCTGACATCTGCCGCTTGCAGAGATACGGCCACCCCACCCCGGCTGCTTGCCAGCTTGGGGCTCCACTCACAGCTTAAATTTCAATTAATTTTTTTAACCTGAGTTTGGCTCCATTCTAGTAGTTTTTCAATTACAAGAACTTGGCCAGAGTCAAATGGACCAAAGCCCTCGTGGCTTCAGATTGCCGTTAGGGGTCAGGACAGCCTGGGTGCCCAGGCTCGTGGGCGGGGGCCAGCTGGGCCCCTGTCGTGAAGTCCTGCTGCAGGATGTGGTGCATCTTTCTAAGTGAAAAATGGGGGTTGTACTTTTCCCAAACTACAAGGAGTATTCCCGTGTTAAACTTGAGCGGTGACGTTTCTGTTGTAATTTATAGGCTCTGTTTGTGTAAGATGTACAGAATCTGTGTCTGTTCCCAGTAGTCAGTGCTGCACAAAACACAGTGAAGTGGCTTTACCTTGGGGTTCTCATTTACCCTACTTTGGGGCTCTGACGCCATCCCTGCCTGGTGAACTCAGCTGTGGACTGAGGGCGTTCACGGCAGGAAACGACGGCAAATGCAGCAGAAGAGGCACGTGATCTTATGATTCTAAGTTAGAGAAATGAAAAACTCAGTCCTTGGAGGAGAGAATTTCTGGCTCTTCTTCCTGTTCCTAATTTTAATTGAAGAAAACAATTTCATTGAAATTAAATGTGTTCAATCCTAAGTTTTATGTTGAAGCAGGATTTTTCAAAGAATGTGTCTTCTTTTGATAAAAAAAAGTCCGTGTTTATCTGAAATGGTGGCAGTTTAATAAGGCTAATTAAATGTATTCTGAAATTTTCCCCACTCCTCCAGTGGATTTCAGTATTCAGGTTCTGAGTTCCGGATCGTGGCCCTTTCAGCAATCTTGTACGTTTGCCTTGCCGTCAGAGGTAAGGGGGATTTATCTTCTGTTCCCTTGGTGTGAGCAGAGATGGAAGGGGGCAGCTTCCACGGAGAAGGCGCAGTGTGTCTGCAGGAGGCCCTCCTGCAGTGGGCCGTGGGGCCGGAGCTGGGCGGGGCTGTGGCGGGTGGGCTGCCTCGGTTCCAGCTCGACAGGGTATGGTCGTGTACGTGGATATTTGCTCCTAGGAAGCAGAACCTCATAGTTCTGTGATGAGCATCCCGGTGATGCATAATGTAGAAACGTTTTGATTGTACCTTCAAATGCTTAAATGAACGTGCTTTGTCCGAGAGTAAACACTTGATGTTTGTGTCTTACTCTGATGTAAGCATTTTGTCCTGTAAACTTGGACCAGCGCATTTTATTTAGAAATGCCGACTGGAGAATATGGTGAGATGTCTGTTCACATAGTGCCCTCCCCCCATTTTTATCCAGTTGGAACGGAGTTACCAGCGCTTCACAGCCTTTTACGCCAGCCGTCACAGTGGCAGAAAGTTGACGTGGTTGTATCAGCTCTCTAAGGGAGAGTTGGTAACAAACTGCTTCAAAAACAGATACACGTTGCAGGTAAGATCACCTTTTCATTTGGGTTTTTTTTTAAAGTATAAATGAAGAGAAGACAAATCACAGAAATCAGAATCCAGTGACTCACACAACAGAATCTAGAGTTAAGCTTCTGACAAAATAATATAGTGGTTAAACAGCTCGGAGTTTAAGAGTCAGGTGAGCTGAATTCTAATCCTTTGTGGCGAAGGGACAAGTTACTTAATAGCACTGAGCCTCCGTTTTCTCCTCCCTGAAAGGATGTCAGTGCCTCTTATTTTGTATGTGGTGTGAAAATTAAATGAAGTCATGTATTTAGTAAGTGTCTGGCACAGCTCCTGCCTGACACACATTAAGTGTTCAGGTAGTAGCTTAAAAAACTGGAGTTTCATGTATTTAATTGTGATGATAGCTCTTTCTCTTTGACAAGGCACTTCACAGTGGTGACAACCCTCAGTGCTTACAACAGCCCTGAGTACTAGGCACTGAGTACTAGGCAAGAACATCTGTGACTTACGTTTCCATCTTATAGACGAGACGCTGAGGACCAGCTTAATTTAAGTGACTCCTGGATCCTAGCTTTTATGTGGCAGAGCCGAAATTTCAGTTACGGTCTTTTCCCTTAAAGAATCCATCTTGAAGAAGGTTTCTCTAGTGTCCTTATAAAAACAATTATAAATCTATTTAAGTGTCAAGAAACTTCTGACGGCATTGTGCAGTCTCAAGCTGCTCATTACTTTAAACTTTAAATAATTCTGTTATGGTAAAAAAGAGTTAAAATGTATGATACTCTGTTACACCAGGTCTAGAGGTCTTTATCAACTTGAATGCGGATTCCTATACAGTTGACCCTTGAACGGTGCGGGGGCTGGGACACCGACCTTCCATGCAGGTGGAAACCTGCCGATAACCTACCCGACATCCACGGTTCCTCCATATCCACGGACCCCCCACATCTTTGTATTCAGTCAGCCTGGGGTTTATAGTACTGCAGTATTCACTACTGAAAAAAATGTGCATGCAAGTGGACCCACACAGTTCAAACCTGTGTTCAAGGGTCAGCTATAGGATTGAAATTTTGTTTTCTTTATCCCCAAATATATGCAGAAGAATCCATGAGTTCACACTTCAGCACCTAAAGTTTCAGTGCCCCTTTTTGATCAGTGGACGCCTAGCTAGAGGTGTGTTCGCCTTGCCAGAGGAGCCAAGGGTGGCACAGTGGCTGGTGTCAGTCACCTGCTCTTTACCTGTCTTGCATTTTTTTTCAGGTTTTAAAAAATGTGCTTTTTTGTGTTTTTTCATATCAACTGTATTGAGGTAATTTACACATAAAAGACACCCATCTGAAGCACACAGACAGTAGAGTTACGGCAAACGAGTGCGCCTGGGAACCGGCACCAGGCCGGGCCGCGCTGAGCCTCTGGGAGCCCTGTGCTGGCCCAGGCTGACTCGGTCACTGCCTGTCTCCTCCCGCTGACCAGGGCTCTGCCTGGACAGGCAGAGCTGCCCGTGCTTCCGTGGTTGTCGCCATGGACCAGGGAAGAGGGAGGGGCAGGGACCCCGTGGGGGATGCGGGCCGGTGCCCGGGGCTCCCCCTGGAGAGGAGCGTGGGCCGATGGCGCAGTCTGCTGAAAGTCCCTCAGAGCAGTTGGCTTTAAACCATTTCAAACTTTACACAGTAAAGTACTTAGGACTGAAAAACCAAGCGTGGTATGTTAGTGCAAGTTGCTCTGTCAGTAACGCACCGGAGACGGTTTTCCTTAGCATTTGTGCAAAAGCAAATCTGAAGATTGATGCTCTTTGTTTTTGTGTGTACGAGGTGAGTATCTCTGTGTTTGTATAACTGAGCAGGTGCGCGTACAGTGTGTACAGTTGACCCTTGAACAAGACGAGTTTGAACTGTGTGGGGCTACTCACACGTGGATTGTTTTCAGTAGTAAATACTCCAGGACCACACGACCTGGGTCCTTGGTGGTTTGAGTCCGTGGATGTGAAACCTCGGATACGGAGGAACCACGTGGACAGAGGGCCGACCCTGTTAAACTTGGATGTTCAGCGGCTCGGAGGGTTGGCACCCTGACGCATCCCCCCATCCCAAGTTGTTCAGGGTCAACTTTATTTATGTATACAGAGCCTTTTGGAAGAAAGTTCAAAATCACTTTAATATTTGAAAAGGTGGGAAATGACCTCTTTGAGGAAAATGTGTTATTGTAGGGGACTTCGGACATGGTGTGTTCCCTTTTCAATAGATCAGCTTAATTTTTTTGCATCTGAAGAGTTGGTTTCCTAAGCAAGTTCTCCACACTTAGGCCCTGTATTTTGGGAGTTTTCCCCGCATTTAGATGTTGCCTCTCTTTCCTCCACACGGGTCCCCGAAGGCGTCCACGTTCCAGATGGCGATCCTGCTGCAGTACAACACGGAGGATGCGTACGCGGTGCAGCAGCTGACGGACAGCACCCAGATCAAGATGGTACTCCCGCCTTGGCCTTGGCCTTTCTGGGGTGGGGCGGGGAGCATGGGGTCTTCTATTTGAAACAGATATTTGCCTTATGAATATGAATGTGCTCTTATTCCCGGGTTCAGTACCTGATTTTTAATTTTTAAGCTTAGTGTAACACACACACCTACACACACACACACACACACACACACACACACACACACGACATGCCTCTCTCCTGCATTTAGTGTATTCTTAACCCTCTGTCCAGCTGAGCTTTCCTTACTAAATTTTCACTTAATGTTATTCTTCTTGTTCATCGTTTTTTATTGAGATATATATACCACAGAACATAAAATTCACCATATTGTAAAGTATACAGTTGAGTGGTTTTTCACAGGGTTGTGCAGCCACCACCCCTATCCAATTCCAAAATGTTCCTAGGACCCCTAGAAGAAACCCAGCACCCACTGGCAGTAACTACCCTGTACCTGTCCTCCCCCAGACCCGACAGCTGTCACTTTGCTGTCCCCCCGGATTTGCCTACTCTGAATGTTTCGTGCACATGGAATCACATGACGTGGGTTTGGGGGTCTGCCTCCTTTCACTTGGCATAATGTTTTCAAGGTTTGTCCACGTTGTAGCAAGTGTCTGTATTTCATCCTCTTTTTATGGCCGAAACATATTCCAGTATCTGGATGGACCATATTATGTCTGTCCATTCATCAGCTGATGGACATTTGGGTTGTTTCCACCTTTTGGTTATTATGACTAATACTGCTGTGAACAGTATGTACAAGGTTTTTAATGAACATATTTTCAGTTCTCTTGGGTATATATCTAGATGTGGAATTGCTGAGTCATAATAACTTTGTATTTAGCTTTTCAAGGAACTGCCAAACTGTTCCACAGTAGCTACACCAATTCATACAATTTCCATTTTTTCCACATCCTGGGATCATGTAGTTATCATTTTTTTTTTTACTGTAGCCATCCTAGTGGATATGAATTGGTGTCTCATTGTGTTTGTTTGCATTTCCTAGTGACGAATGAAGTTTATGCCCATTTGTAATTAGGTCATTTGTCTCTTTGTTGAGTTGTAAGAATTCTTTATATATTCTGTATAGTAGACCCTTATGTGGTGCATGATTTACAAATATTTTCTCCCATTCTGTGGGTTGTGTTTTCATTTTCTTTATCACACACATGGTTTTAATTTTGCAGTCCACTTTATTTCTCTTTTGTTGCTTGTGCTTTTGGTGTTATATCTGGGGACCCATTGCCTAATCAGATGTCAAAGATTATTCTTCCCCTGTTTTTTCTTTTTCTTGAAGTATAGTTGACTTACAATATTGTGTTAGTTTCAAGTGTACAACATAGTCATTGGATACTTTTATATGTATTTTTTCCCTGTTGGTTGGTACTGGCAACCTTGTCAAAAATCAGTTGGCCATAAATATATCTCTGGATTCTCAGTTCTTTCCCAGGGATCAGATGTCTCTTCTTATGCCAGTACCATGTTGTCTTCGTTACTGTTGTTTTGTAGTAAGTTTTGGAACTGAGACATCCATCTTGGTTCTTTTTCAAGATTGTGTTGGGTCTTCTGGGTCCCTTACATTTTCCTGTAAATTTCTGCCATTTCTGAAGAAAACACAGTTGGAATTGTGATGGAGATTGCACTGAATCTGTAAATTGCTTTGGGGAGTATTGCCATCCTCACAATATTAAGTCTTCTAATCCGTGAACATGGCTGTCTTTCCATTTATCTGAGTTGTCTTTAAATTTAACTGTGGGTCGTAGTTTTCATTAGTAGCCTTTAAATTTCTTTGGTTAAATTTATTTCTAAGCATTTTACTAAATTTGATGCTATTGTTAGTGGAATTCCTTGTTCATTGCAGGTGGATAGAAGTACAGTTGTATATTCATCTTGTATCCTGCAACCCTGCTGAACTCATTTATTCTGACAATTTTGTGGATTCTTTAGAGCTTTTTTTAATATGCAGTCATGTCATCTGCAAATATAGATAGTTCTACTATTTACTTACTTGGATGCCTTTATTTTTCTTGCCCAATTGCTCTGGATAGAATTTCCAGTATAATGTTGAATAGAAATGGTGAGAACAGGCATCCTGGTCTTGTTCCTGAACTTCAGAGAAAGCTTACAGTTTGTCACTGTGACTTTTCTTAGATGCCCTTTACTAGAGTGAAGAAAGTCTCTTCTGTTTCTAGTTGGGCTTTTTTTTTTTTTTTTTTTTTGAGTGTTTTTGTCATGAAAGAGTGTTGGATTTTGTTTAAATGCTTTTCCTGCTCTATTGAGATGAGTGTGTGCTTTTTCTTATTAATATGGTGTATTATGTTGATTGGTTTTGTTATGTTGAACCATCCTTGCATTCTGGGATAAATCCTGGTTGGTTGTGGTATGTAGTATTTTTTATATGCTGCTGAGTTTGGTTTGCTGGATTTTCTGGAGGATTTTTGCATCTATATTCAGAGAGAAATTGGTCAACCATTTCCTCATGATGCTTTTGTCTAGTTTCAGTATCAGGGTCATACTGGCCTCATAGAATGTAAATTAGGAAAGCCATTTATTTTTCAATCGTGCTTCAAGTTAGTCCAAAATACATCTTCAGGTTCTAATAACAGTGAATTTGCTTCTCTGCTCGTAAGAGTTTTTCCTCCTTACTCACCAGGAGGAGACCTAAATTCGGGTAAGGGATGAGGTTGCCCCCAGACCATGGAGAGGGCTCTGCACTCGGACGCTTGCTTACCCAGCTGAGCGCTCCCTTGCCTTACCCCGTCCGGCCTCCCTGCCAGCCCTCAGGCAGCTCTTAGTGTAGAACTGACTCCCTGCGTGGTGGCTGCTCCCCCCCCCCCCCCCCCCCCCCCCGCTCCAGGGCTGTCTCCGCACAGGCAGCCTCTGCATCCGAGCCCCGGACATGGCCAGTGGTGTTCTCATCCTGCTTCGGTTCCTGGGCCTCTTACCACGCTGCAGTCCTCTCTGTTTTGCTTTGATGGCATGGACCATGTGCCCTCCGTCCAGGGCGGGCTTCCATTAGGACCAGATGGGCCCGTTCTGTCCTGCGGCAGCGGCGGCCGTGGAAGGGGCCGGGTGTGTGAGCCTCCCAGTGACTTTCAGTCCAGCTGGTGGTGCTATGGGTTTCATGAGATCGGGAAGCTGCAGACCTGAAGGAGAGCTGAGAGGTGATGGATCCAACCACTCTTCACGGGTGAGGATGCAGCCCAGAGGCCCAAGGAATGTTAGAGTCCAGCAAAGGCAGGTCCTCAGGAGGGTCGCCAGTGCCACCCCTGCCGTGTTTGGGAACAGAAGGTGCTTTCCGGGCTTAGCGCAGCCCCTTCTGGTGCCTTTGCAGTGATCAGTGTCCAAGACACACTGTCCAGCGTCTGAGAAACTAGTAGATTCCTGGAGATGTGATGACGGAGACCAGTGGTGCACGATGTCTCGTACTGATCAGAGAATTGTCAGGTTTAATACTGGGAGATTGACAGCAGAAAGGGTTGGTTTCCCTTTTAAAAGCAGGTCTTAGGGAACCTCTGAGAGGCCCCACCCCTCCTTTCCCTCTGGGTGTGTACTGCTACTTGGGCAACTATTATTTTTTTGTGGAGAACTGGAGTATGGGATTGGCTGTGGTTTTTATTGCAGAAAAACATGCATTTTTCTCTTCTTTTTCTCTTTAATTGCAGGACATTTTGGCACAAGTTCTACAGATTTTATTGAAGTCAAAGTTGCTGGTATGTTTGAGTACTTTTTATGTTAACCTAGAAGAAAGCCTTCCTGAGACTGTGTAGTAACAGTTATTTTCTTATAGGTCTTGGAAGATGAAAATGCAAATGTTGATGAAGTGGAATTGAAGCCAGATACCTTAATAAAATTGTATCTTGGTTATAAAAAGTAAGGAAAATTAATAAGTAGATGGTCCTAGACCATAGACCGACCCCGACACCCTGGGGCCGTGGCCTGTATCACTGCGGACGGAGGCTGTGAGCAAGGGCTGGCAGGCAGGCACTTGGAGGCCTTTGATGGGCCCCTGGTTCCGTTTGACCCTCCTGGATGGTTCTCTATTTGACTGTTTCCGTTTTGGGTTTTTTCTTCATTTGGTACATAAGTCTCCTTAAATGGCTCACCTAGAAAGTTTAGACCTCTGTGTCCGAGTATCTTGATTTTATTTCACAGGGCAAAATTCGGGAGAGCGGGCTAAGGAACTGAATTTCCTGTGATGCAAACATCCTAGGAGCCCGCCCTGTCCAGAACTAGGGGGCACTTCCCAGAACTGATGCTGGAAACCCTGCAGGGAGGCGGGCAGGCCCTCCACCCTCAGGGGTGCAGAGCACGTCTTAGAACAGGAAGAAGCCCTTACAGCCTGTCTTTCAAAACCATAGTGATTGGTTTCCCCAATTTTCTTGACAGTAAGAAATTAAGGGTTAACATCAACGTGCCGATGAAAACGGAACAGAAGCAGGAACAAGAAACCACCCACAAAAACATAGAGGAAGATCGCAAACTACTGATCCAGGTGACGCTGGGGCCCGTCCCTCACACGGGGGGGGGTGGCGCTTCCTCTGGGCTGCGTGTTGGCTGTGGTTGCCAGGATGATGGATGGTTCTGGAAGGAGTAGGTGAAATAATCGATGAGGCAGATGAACACGCATAAATGGGGTGAGTTAGTAAAACGGGAAGGAGGGGTCAGGCCGCTCCTGTGACTTCGAAGTCTGAATTTTTTTCTCATTTTAAAAATGTTTTCTAGTTGGGTTAAATGACTAGGGTTGCTCATAAGAGAAGCGTTTTAATGTTGGCCTTGTTAGCGCTGAAACACAGGAGGTAGACTCGCCTGCCGGCCCGGCCCTGCAGTGTATTTTTTATTTGTTACCTATTGGGAAATGGTGACCCTGTTCACAGAGGTAGAGCTTGGGCAGCTTTGCAGATAGTCCTTAATTATCACCAATAAGTTCTTGTAACTCTTTTTATAAAACACGTTTGTGTTTCCTTACTTGGTTGCATAGGCGGCGATTGTGAGAATTATGAAAATGAGGAAGGTTCTGAAACACCAGCAGCTACTTGGAGAAGTGCTGACTCAGCTGTCTTCGAGGTTCAAACCTCGGGTCCCAGTAATTAAGGTACAAGAATTCTGTAGCAGAAGCATTCAGTGTATTATTTTAGAAAACAAAAGATGTAACCAAAAGTAAGGTGGATTACTATTTCCTAAAGAAGGAACTTGGCTTGTTCCTGTATAATAACTTTCCACAAAGAACATAGGCTTCCTTTGTAAACGTTTTATTGAAACACACACACAGAGGTGCCAGCTCCCGGGTGCTGGGCCTGCTGACCTCCCAGTAAACACACCCCGACGGAGAGGCAGCCATGCCTGCGTCCCAGGTCAGGGCCTCTCATGTCCCCACTGTCACGGGGCTGACACGGTAAAGCAGGTGGCCTGCCCTGAACACCACGGAAACAGTCCCGGCAGTCCCCACTCTCCTGTGTCTGCTACGCCCAAGGGAGACTCATCTCTGGCACGTGGATCGTGCTCCGTGGAGGCCCCTGGGTGAACCTCACAGACTGACGTCCACTATAATCGGGGTCGCTTAAAGGAGGCAGCTCTGTCCCCTCCTAGAAGCTGAGGTAGGCGGCTCCCCAACAGCTGGGGGCTGGTTTGCTCAAAGGGATCCCACAGCCCTGGTCCTGCCAACAGCCCCCCAGGTGAGGCCGGGGGTGACAGGAGAGCCTGGATCCCCCACACTGGCCCCGGGGGCCCCCTGCAGGGAGGCATCTTGGCCGCCCAGGGAGGAACTCCGTGCTGAAGGGTTGCTCGGGGGACCTGGCTCCCCACTCAGCTGTCGAGGGGTCTGTGGTGGGGGGTGGCTTGTCTCTGTTCTGACAATAAATGTGTTTTTCTTCCCCATTCCCTCCCTCTTCCCTTTTTGAAAATAACGCCCAGAAATGCATTGACATTCTGATCGAGAAAGAGTATTTGGAACGAGTCGATGGTGAAAAAGACACCTACAGTTACTTGGCTTAGCCCTTCTAGAAGGGTCTGCCTGTGCGAGCGCAGCACACAGTTCCTGGTGGGAGGGACGGAAGCCAGTTCACAGCAGCCAGCCTGCCCTTCGGGCCTCCCTGCGCGGCCCCGAGACCCGGACTCCCATCGGCCGGTCTCAGGTGTGCATCAGAACTGCTCAGGATTGCGACACTCAAGTCTGTAAATATGGACACCAACGCCATTTAACCTAATTTAAGAACAGAGGGGACTCGAACCTTCCACGCTGAGGGCTGCATGCTACTGCATTTAAATCAATACATTGGCTACATGATTAACAGCTGCCGTCTGAGGTGGCACGTATGGTGTCGGCGGCACTTTGAGAGCAAGTCCGAACGGACCCACGTGTAATCTGCTATGAAAAACCATTTGTATAGTGTGTTTCATTTTTTAATGTGTGAAAATAAAGAAAATTAAAGGATTTCTGTACAAGTCGCATTTGGTTTTGTTTTAAGTTTTACTAATTTCTATCTGTAAATAAAAGACATAATGATTGTGCAAACTGCTATCCCCAGTGTCTTCCTGGAGTCTGCAGGGCTGCGTTCTTGAGAACTGACGTTTTGAAGCTCTTAAATGTCGAAGCCCCTTTGTCATCTTTCTTTTCTCAAGCATTTGTGCTCACTTCTGTGACTTTCTCCAGCGACTCAAAGGCAGCACTCGGGACTCAGCAACTCCCACGGCTTCTCTTTTGACACCGGCGAGGCCTGAACGGGCTCATCCTGACCCCTCACACGGGACAGTGTCCACTTGTCACCGGTGGGGAGACTGGCGAGGAGGGGACTCAGCACTGGTGAGCACGGGGCCGGGCACCTGCCTTCCGCTCTTCACCGCTTGTTAAACTGTTGCTCCTTTTAAGATGAACCCACCAGCGTCTCCTGGTTGAACTCCTGGACCTGCCTCACCTCTGGGCTGCGAGGATGCAGCGGAGGGCTGAGCTGTGGCGGGTCGGGCCCTGCCGGTAAGTCGGGCGGTGCTCTGGGCGGGCTAGAGTCGCTCCTCCAGGGAGGACGGGGCAGCTGCCCCCACGTTGTCCCTGGAGGAAGAGGCGAGACCCAGGCCACCTGGGGCGCCGGCCTGGCCCGCAGCCTCCTTGTCCACAGCCCCCAGGTTGCTGATCACACCCCATCGCTCGCTCACAGGCCCGCCATGCAGTCGATTCATGTCCCGAGACCAGGAGACACAGGGGAGGTGGTGGCAGGTCCTCGCAACCCAGCGGGTCTCCGTGCTGGGAAGACGAACCAGCTTCCCAGCGGCGCTTCCGTCTCCGCCTGCCTGAGTCAGGGTTACCGGCGCGGGGCCGACGCAGCTCAAGGAATAAGCAAAAGGTAAGTTCTTAGAGTTTTGGGGCCAACCTGGCACCTGACAGGTTAGTTTAAAAAAGTTAAAGGTTAAACGGGTTATTAAAAGCTGTGGTAGTAAGAGGCTAAACGGTTTCCACTGCTTTGAGTGTACTTCCTCTTTCACACAGTCTTACAAAGGTTCCTGGTGTACGAACCAAGCAGAAAGCGCTGCCACCGCCCTGGGGACCCGCCCTCCCCCCGACCCTGAAGAGCCCCGAGGATGATGGGGAAACTGCCCAGGAGTCCCAGGCTGGAAGCTGGGGCCACTGCTTCTGGGACAAACTGCTGTAAATCACCACCAGGGAGCCACTGGCAGAACTTGTGTCTGAGGCCCATCAAGGCTGGGCAGTTAAACTATAAGGTTCTGCTGGTGTCTTTGAATTCATCCAGGACAGAAAGCGCCCTGGCAAAGTCCTAGGATGTGAGTGAGCAAAGGCGGACGGGGTGGGGGACCGGGCGGTTGGCTCACATGCTCGGGTGGTACCTTGCACCTCCTCCTCAACACTGGCTCCCGTTTAACGGTGTGGAATCGAAGTCCCCTCAAGACTCTGCACCTCTTCCCCAAACCTCATCCCAGCCCGACGGGGACGGCCAGGGCCTCCAGTACAAGCTGCGGGAATCCCAATTAGCTGCCTTTTTCAGGATGACTTAGCAGTCTTCTGAAGATGTGTGGAGACAAATGCCCAGGTCTTCTGACAACTGTCTGGTGCCTAGTCCCTGTGGAAGTCCCCGCCCTGGGGGAGGGACGGGTGACAGAGCACTTGCATACCCACAGGGGTCAGTCAGTTGAAGGAGAACCACATTCCAGGCTGAGCATCTGTCACCACGGGTATCACCACCCAAGGGAACCACCCTCAGCCGGGAGGAGAGGTCGAGGGAGGACCATCCTTCCCGCGAGGAGGGTACTAGGCTCTCCTGGGCTGGGCTCTGGTCGGACCTCGTGCCCGCGTAGATGCAGATGCCAGCCAGTCCCCGCCAGTGCCCTTGTGAGAAGTAGCCTGAGTAGCGGCTGAGAGGACAGCAGACACAGGACCGAGAGGACCTGGACTCTCAAAGTGTTTTCACTGAGCATTTTTAAGGTGGCCTACCTATTTACTGAGGCATCTAATTTTCCTTTGAAAAAACTTAAGAGTATCACATCCAGATGAAAAATCAAAGACATGCTGACTTATAATTGAATCCCCCTTCTAATGACTTTTTTTTTTTTTTTAAGGCATGGCACTGCCTTGTCTGGGTGACTTCACTTTATATACGTGAAGCTCGTCTCTCGTGGGAGAATAGTGACTTGGTCCCACTGGGCGAGTGTGGACTGGTTTTTACAACCACTTTCTGCAGGTAAGATTGTATGGTTCCCATACAGATCGCAGGTGCTGTGTAGACAGACCCCTCACTGGAATCGTTAATCCTGGGGCTGGCAGCATAAGCAAGCATGTGATATTTCTGCTTATGCCCAAAGCTCTGAAACTTCCCCATGAAGTGCATTTAGACTGGCCACGTGTGGAGCCTCATCCTTGGCCCAGCTACAGCTTTGAATCCTCCGACTCCTTAGCCGACCTTTGGGGGGGGGGGGGGAACACCTGGGTGGAGATGCCAGTCACTGCTGGTCACTGCATGGACGCAGTGAAGGCTGGAGGCTGAATGATTCGGACAGTACTGCAAGATAATGAGGAAGCAGTGTCTAGGTAGATGACTGACTTTTGGAATCATTTACAAAACCCTGATAAAAGCACTTTGGCGAGCCGGACGGCGCGCTCACGGAGCCAGGACGCTGCTGTTGGACGCGTGGTTCTTCGTGACCATTAAGGAAAATGCACGGGGACAACAGAAAGTGACCGGCTGGGCAGCCTGTTGTTGGGCTGTCCTCGCCCTCAGTGAATGACGTGCGATGTTCCTGAACCATGGAAACTGCTTGCAATGTATTTGTACCCTGACGTGACAGCTCATGACACTCGTCCCTTAACTATTTTCTCCGATAGAGAAATGATCGGGCTTCTCCCGCGTACACTTGGGTAACTGGTACCTCAGTGGAGGGAGGAACAAAAGCACGCTAACACTTAGCTTTTGCCCAGATTTTCTGTTAATTGGGTATCTGAACACCCTGTGTGCTCTGGGATTCCTTCCCCCCACCCCTCGCTGTAAACAAGGGCAGATTTCAGGAGGCCCTCTGTCATCACAGGGGAAACAGCAAATGGGTGCAGGTCACGTGTTTCCGGTCAGTGTCCTTGGGGCCAGTGTCCACGGACATTCCGTATCAGGGTACAGGAAGCTTGCTGTGCGCTGAGAATACACACCAGCCAGTGCTCACAATTACTGGTCTCCGTCAGGACATGTCTGCTGCCGTCGGGTCTCTGCTGTATGACGTGAGCAGAGCCTCCCTGCATCCCCCACCGGGTGTGGCCGCCTGGGGACGGGCTGGGAGCTGCTAACAGCTGTCGTGGCTGGAATGAGCCCCGGGTCAGTAGTTAGTTAATTGTTGGCACCGTCCGTGTAGTGTTCCGAACAGACCTGCAGGGGGCAGGCCTCCGTGACTGTCAGCGGCGGAGCAGGCGACTCCATGGCCTGGCTGGGGGAGGGGGTGCATCAGAACTAAGCGAGGCACAGGTAAGGGCACTGCACGAGACTAGCATCTCAGGCCAGGTCTCCTCGCTGCCAGAGCTAAGTGGCGAACTCACATTGCGGTGGCTCGTGCCTCGTTGCACTAGGAACCAGAGTCTGGGAGACGTCTGCGTAACTGGAAGGGAAGGTAAGGTATAACTATGCTTCACACTACATGTTATCAGTTAGTTATAAATAAAAAATGTACGTAACGCGAGGACAAGCAACTCCAGCCACAGACTGCAGACAGCTGTCCCTCAGGCGGTGCGAGAGGCCGGCCGCTGCTCCACCTGGCCCCCAGGGCAGCACCCCGTTTCTGTTGTCCTCCAAGAAGGTATAAAACTGGTTCTACCCGTTCCTATTTCTGAAGGACTGTGGAGCTAGGCAGGGTCTCAGAAATCACCTTGTCCCATGGAGAACGAAGCCTGGAGGGAGGGTACGCCACGCGGCTGACAGGGACACATCGCACCCTGGTCTCAGACACAGGTAGAGTCACGCATGGGTAGGTAGCTTCTTATTAACAAGTAATATATTCACAGCTGTACTTCATATGTGAGCATATCTCTCTTATAAATAGGCAAATTATTATTAATAGGCACTAGTAGTTAAGATTTGTAGGATGACTACAGAAAAACCAAAGGAGGTCAATGATTTTCCCAATAGAGGCTCAGTCCTTGTCTAAAATCAGCTGGTGATGCTGTGACAGATAAGACAACAAGAAGTTCAAGTATTCTTTATTCAAAGTTGAAAAATGTACCATACTGCATTATTGCAAAAATTCACTGGTACAAAACACTTTGCAGCTGGTGAGAAGGCAATAAAAAGTTGATTTTTAAACTCATTACTATAAATTATTCTTACAGTACTTTGCAAATTCAGAATTTCAAACTGCATTTTCTTTTCTAAGTTGCCCACAGTACTCGAGGTTCCTGAAACTAAGGCAGCTGTTCCGGAGAGGAGAGGGAGGAGGAGGTAGCAGACGTCAAGGGATTTCCATTTCTCTTTCGATGCCCACGTACTTCAGGGCGTCAGCCTGGCTGTATCTGGAACAGCAGGGGTAAGGGGTGAGTGCGCTCCAGCCGGGAGCTCCCGCCCTGGCCGCTGGTCCCTGAGGAAGCGCGCGTGTCCAGACACGGCCGCCCGCACAAGCCACCTTCGTCGAAGGTGCAGCAGGCAGCTGTGTCCTTGGGAACATTCCAGCTGAAAAGTGGGTGCGCTCTGAACTGGACAGCGCTGTTAGGACGGCCCTTCCCCCTGCGCTCTCCCTCTCCAGCTGGGCCCACCCGCATCACGTCACAGGCCTGACCCCGGGGAAGGCGGAGTGTGACTTGGGCTCCCAGTCAACAGGGACCCAGAGCAGCCAGGGCTGGTCACCTCCCCATGAAGAACCAGGACACAGCCTAGCAAACAGAGGCCAGAAGAGGCGTGTTGTGCGCCCCCCACCCCTGGACAGAGCCTGCAGGAAGGGCCCCCCCCCCCCAGCTGCTCCTCAGTGGGAGGGGCCACGGCCCAGAGGGAGGAGCCGCGGCGCCCTGGCTCAGGGAGGTTCGGTGAGAGCTCACCTTCAGCCGGGCTGCAGTTTTGGCCCCTGAAAGCGGCCACACGGGGCCCCCAGGTTAAGACAGCTCAGTCCTCCCAGAACTGGGCTTCTGGACAGGATGGCCATTCAGCCCCAGGACTTATCTTTAAACACAGTCAGATGACTGTCTAGTTGGACATTTCAGAACTTGTCCATTGAGCCCCCAGAGCCTGACGGTGTGAATGCCCAAGGCTATGACCACCCCTAGGGCCCCCTGATGGCTGGTGTGGCTTTTCCCCGCACAAAGGAGCCAGAGGGTAAAAATGGCTCCTACTTTAAAAATAAACATTACCTGTATGACACATTACCAGACAGTATAACCTAACTCCCACCACTGCCCACGGCAAACACTGACCGGCAGTCAGTCCCTCCAAGGACAGGAGCCCCAGCACGGAGCTACCAACCTGTAATCAAAAAACAGCTCTTCACCAGTCTGGATGGCTCTCTTAGCAAAAATCCCTATCCTGTGGTCGCCGTTCACCATCATCACTGGAAAGAGACATGGTGTCAGGTTAGCGGACGCAGGCTGGGAGGGGACTGATGGGGACTCCGCCCCAGGGGCACCTACCTTTTGCATAGCAGTTTGGATTGACTGAGTGATTTGCAAAACGAATTTTGTTACCCTTGCGGGTTGCATCCACCACAAAATCTAAAGAGAAAAACACAATTTCAGTTACAGATCAGTGGACACAAAGTTATGATGCTTCTGGAAATACAACTGGTTCTAGTTCTTTAGGCTTTACCTTCAAAAGCAAAAGGGATCAAACAACGTCACCCAGTATGAAATGACATTCAGGGGAAAATGCTGTTCTAGGTTAGAATTAACAATAATTGAAGGTATTTATATCAGCTATAAATTTACCTTATTGAGCAAAACATGCAAAAACTGGAATCTAAATTCTACCCGACATCAGGAATAAGCATTTTCACATTTAAATGACACTGTCTTCCTCATCCTGCTTGTGGAACGTGTTCGTTAAGAACCCAGCCTACTGCTTCAGCCGAGGCGCTGTGACGGCAGGTGTTCACGCATCTGTGTCGTCTTCGCGGTCCCCACCAGGGACGCTGCCTGCACCTTATGTTTCCCACCCAAGTTCACTGTCTGCAAAATGCAGCTTCCTTTATTGCGAGCACCCAGGGGAGGTTTGGAGCTGCTTCAAAAGTCTGTGCTCCCAAGGTCAGAGACGGACTCCCCAAGGCACGAGGGCACCAGACCTGAGCACCAGGGCTGCCGTGGCCTCCCGCCCCCACCCGGCCGGCCCAGAACGGTGCTCCCCCCGTGCGTGACCCCTCCAGCCCAAGGGAGCCCCACTCCAGTTACTGGTCCAACCTCGTGGGCTCTCGAGCAAACGGCCCTTCCCTGAGCCTGCGGTAAGAAATGCCAGGAGCTCCTTCCAGACACAACGTTGACACGTGGGGCCTCCGACGTCACTACTGAACCCTTCAGCCAGCAAAAGGGCTCCCAAGTGCAACCCAGGAACCAAACGTCCCCAACTCAAACATACCATTGTTCAAGTTGAACAGAAAGCTGCACATGTATTTATCATAGACTTTCCCTCTTCTGTCTGCTTCATCTTGAGAAATAATCTAAAAAGATAGGATGAAAGGGCTTTGGATTAGGTGAGTCTGGTAGGAGAACACACCCAGGCTCGCCTCGAGGCCCAGGGCCTTGCGGAGACGCAGCAAAGCGTCACTACGGCCACCTCCGCTCTTCCACTCGGCTGCACGCCGACATGTCAAACAACAGCGATGTTTTAAGGACTCTGACTAAGAAATACTTCCACATCTAAATTGAGTGATTAACTCAGTAAAATACAAACTGAGTGGGCTAATCCCCAGACGAAGCCGGCCCTGTGGTTTATCCTGACGCCACAACCACAGGCGCACACAGCAGACAACGCTGTTGTCTCTAGGTCCTTGTCAGTGAGGCTGTGGACCAAGCGGAGCAGACTCTACACTGTAAAGCCCTTGTCCCCCAACCCCCGGCCATAAAAGCTCCACTGAGAGGAGTGCTGAAGCAGTCCAGCTACCAAGCAAATCAAACCCAGAAGTCCAAGCTGAAAAGGCTTTTAAAATTCATTTCTAATCCAACCCAATGGGCCTGCCCCATAAAACCCCATCCACAGCGGTTATTAGAGGTGACACGTGTGGACACGTGTGATGAGTGCACGTCACACTGTCTGACTCTGCCTTACCTCTCCACAGTATTCTGAAATGAATTCATTTTTCTGTACAGGGTCTTTGATGAAAATCCCCCAGCCTGCCACGTCAGATGGCGCCAGCAACAGATGCTAGAGAATAAGAAACACAATCGTACAACCCAAGGAGCTTGAAGACGGACAACTCAGATGACGGAGGAAGCGGGGCCAGTCCTTGGACCGTCCGTCCTAAGCAGTAAGTCCACCAGGGACGGAGTCGGCCAACAGGCAGGCCGCTCAGCGGTCAGCTTCCCACGTGTAGCCAAAGGGGCTGACGAACTACAGAAAGCGCGCTTTGGTTTTCTGTGAATCCAGCACCGAGTGAGCCGTGCTCTCCCCCATCACCAGTGCTGGTGTGGGGCCCCGGACGGCCAGCCCTGCACCAGGGGTCCTGTGACCCTGCACATCTACTCCCGCAGTTCCTTCAGCCCTTGACTTCCGACATGCACGTCACAGGGGGACACCTAGCCCCCCTCCCCACGCCGGCTCCTGCGGGGCCCGTCCAAACCCCACAGGCCCTGCTCCTGCTCCTCCACTGACTTTCATTCCTCCCGAAGCTGCCCCTCCTTCCAGGGCAGTTTCCTCCTGGACGGGCCCTTCCTCACGACAGCACGAAAAGCCACTGTGAGGCAGTGGCACAGCCTCCACGCCAGGTCTCAGATCTTAGCTGATGCCAGGACGACCAGCGCTGCCACCTTTACAGTCAGGGATTCATTCCCGAACGTCCTCTAACTTTCGTTGTGGCTCATCGTTATACTTTCATTCCAAATGTCCTTGTGACCCTTACAGACTCCCTGATCCCACAAGCTCCCCGTCTATTCCTGTTCCGACCCAGCCTTCACTCACCTGTCAGAGGAATGCACCTCCCTGACCACTCACTCACTTAGCTAAATATGGTTAAGCAAATGAAATGCATCTGGTAAAGGTATCTACACAGTTTTCTGTTTTAGGAGGTAAAAGACGTCTAGGAAGACGCGTCAGTGTTAGTACTGTCCACTCTCTGGACCAGCTGAAGGGAGGGGCTTATCACACAGTGCAAAGTACGGGGCGGGAGAGAAATGAGACTGCTTAGGGCTGAGCCGTGGGAAACTGCCGACGTCACTGTGACGTGATGACCTGGAGTAAGACGACCTCGGCGCTGGCTACCACCACAGCCAATAAAATAAAGCCATGCCAGAAACAGCTGGTAGATGAGGGCTCACGGTAGTGTGAGCTCAGTTACATTACAGTCAGCGCAAACCCGAGAGACGCATATACCACACGCACATGGTATGGTCACTCACGGCACGGGGTCTGGAAGCCAGGATGCCTGGATTTGAGTTCCTGCTCCTTTCCTTACAAAGTCTGGTAACTCTGGGTATAATGAGTTCATACACAAAGCACTTACACCAGTGCCTACTCTATATTATATAACAAATGTCAGCTATTATTATAAACATGACTAATTGAAGAAGAAACCCATCATTTACCCTAAAAAACGAAGATTCTGAGCTTCCCCAGTGTATGTCACTTGTTTCTCTTGCTCAGTAATAAACTCCCTGGTTGCTGCACTGAAAATCAGCTCCGTGCAACTGCCAGACCTGCGTTATATAAGTCCTGGCTGTGTGATTTTCAAGGTTATAAAAGAAACAGGAACTAAGTCTGCAGAAACTACCCTGGGAAGCTCCATCTCACTCTGCACAAAAAGGAACCTTGAATACTATTTGATAAGAACAGGTCTCTGTATTCTGATAGGAACACCATTCATTTGCTTTCAGGAGATTAGCTAAACTACCTGTTCTATTATTAGCTAAATAAGAAATTCAAATCATCTATTAAACAACTAGAAAAATACCTTACTCCAAAGCAGATACCATCAATAGCTGCTTCTCAGAATGTACTGGTTCATCTTTACCAAACTGTCCTGCAGATCAGCCAGCGTCCTTCTGCTGGCTGCACCATGCAATGATCACTTTCCCTTTTCTGCCCCAGCTAAACGCTCTACAACTGCCCAGGCACCCTCATCTTTCAAGGACCAACCCAAAGTGGTCGCGCCGTACCTTCTTGGACCCCCGCTGGATGCTGCAATTCTTGCAGGACACGTTTTTACTGTCCCAGTGGTCGGCGGCTCCACAAGTGAGGCAGAGGTCAGGGTCGCATTCCCGGACAGCCAGGTAGCAGGGGCACTGCTTGGTGTTGCACTGTGCTTTGCAGCGGCACCCGGGAAAGCGGTTTTGACCTTCAGAGAGATGTCCTTCATTAAACGAAAACTTGCCTAACGTAATGGCGCAGATGGAGTTTTGTGCTCAGCACCTCGTCACCTCCCAACAACCTGACTATCCCACCAGACAGATGAGGAAATGGGAGACACAGGAAAGTCAAAGCTGTCCACACTGAAAAAGACCACTGAGCTCCCCTCTCTTCATTTTTATGGGTTAAATGGCATGTGTACTTAAAGTTGTTTGATTCATAAAATAGGTGTGAAGGAAGGATTTGGACTACGTACTCTCCGTGTTTCAACCATTCTGAGTTCTCGGCACTTGCTTGGTATCTGAGTTTCATTAAACTACAGTCATTACCCTTCTGCTACAAGACTAAACCCACCTAACTCTTGACATTTCTGGTGCCCCAAAGGTATCTGGGTAGCTATTTCTATATTCTGCTTCCAGTCTGTGCCAACTTTACTGTAATTTAAATTAAGTTAAATGATCAAAGGGGGAGAAAGCTCCTTTAATTCACTTTGCCCAACCTGCCCACACACACGCTTAGCCAGGAGATGGGCCATGGGCTCCACGAATCCTAGTGGCAGAACTGAATTTCCCAAAGGAAACAGCAAGTAGGAGCTGCCATGTCCTTGTTTTGACTGCAGTTATGGTTTTAAACTGCTGACCAAGAACCTGTTTAATTCTCATGCAATTACATCGAAACAACACATACTTACACTCTGAACTACACTGACAAAACTTTTCACAAAAATTCTGTGCTATCACACATGGGCACGAACTGTCGCAAGGCTGCCGTGGATGGTCACAGGGTTGATAGTTGTAAACGTGGTTGGAGGAGCCATCTGCACAAAGATAACACCACCCATGTCAGTTCAGAGAGGTGGGAGGTGATTGCACACGACCAACAAGAACACGTTCTCCCTGCAACCTTCTGAGCTTAGCAGGTTTCCTCGCTGTGTCTGTTACACATCCTCCTGTTTACAGAGTAACAGGAGAATTGCCCCCTCACCCCCCGCAAGAGCTCAGGAACCCCAGAGGCTGTCCCACATCTCAGTCAGATTTCCAGACTTGTTCTCTTTTGACTGGAAATTAATCAGCAGACAGTCTCCACTTAAACCGGTTTAGTGTACAAAAGTCAATTATATCAGAATATCCTAACCCCAATCCAATTACTGTTCTAAGACAAATGAGAAGTAGACATCTTTAAGTTAATAATGAAGTTGAACAGGAAGATGCTAACCCTTCTTCAGCTGTATTTTTCTGCAGTGTGCAGCCCACAACCTGCAAAACACAAAGAAAATAAAACACCATCTTCTTCGTGACGCCAGGGTGGACGGTCAGTGTCAACAGAAGCAACTGAAGCAGGTCGGTCTGCCGTGGAGAGCGCAGCGCTTTACCCCAAGTGACTCGAAGGAAGAGTCACACTACCTGGCTGACATCTGCCGCCGTCTGTTTGGAGCAACCTGGGAACAACGTGATGGCTTTGGCCTCCTCTGACAGGTGGCTGGGCCCCGTGGGCAGGGCACATCCGCCTCGTGGTTTATTCTGGTATAAATGATACTGATACAGCGTACTTTCTCTAATTTCTAAATCTTCAATCATTTCAACTGAGCTAGGTAGTCAGAAATAATCCAACCAAAAAATGCAAAAGTATCGACTGAAGCCTAAATTCCTGTGGGAAAACTTACAAGTTTTTTTGTTCTAAATTAACTTGGCCCTACATTTATTAAAGAAATAGAACATGAATATGTAGACAATCTTGGGAGCGTAATCTAAATGTTTCCTTAACCCAACTAGGCTTCTCTCTTAAAAAAAAAAAAAAAAGGTGGAGGGGGGAGGGTGGTGATTAGAGCACAGTCCAGCCATGATTTCCTACCTCGACACTTAAACCGCTCCCCTCCCAGCCTGCATCACCTGCTCACGCAGGCCCACAGCAGAGCAAACACGGGGAGTCTCAGAATCAACGCCACACATGTGGGAAGTCCAGGCTCCAGAGTGAAACCGGCTCAGAGCGGACAGCGCCCCAAGGTCCCCAGAGCACCGCTGAAGCCCCTGTTTCTGTGGCCTCTACTGCAAAGCTACTGGTTAGCTCTTCTGAACCAAAACAGAGCAGAGTAAGTGTACCTTTTATGACTCAACACACCCCACCTCCTGCCTGCCGCTGTGTTCTTACAGAAAAACACCAGCAACTGCCCGTGGAAACAAGACCCTACAGGCTTGAGGCCGCTTGAGCTTCTTTCCTAACAGAGGGAGTGGGGCCGCCCCCGCCCCTCTGAGCGCCCGACCGCGGCAGACTCACCGATGTTTCCTCTTCTTCTTCCTGGGAGGGGTGTCCACGTCCTCGGCGGGGGCCGGAGCTATGACACTGGATTCTTTGACTCGAAACTCATACACCTGACAAGAGGCACAGTCACAGGGCCGTGAGGATCGCCAGCTGAAGCAAACCCGTCCCCTCCTCACCCACGCAGGGCAGGGAGAGCAGCTGCAATTACGTTCTGATCACGAGTCAGGAGGCTCAGTCTAAATTCCTCCTGGTTTTTAAAACCCACTGCCGCCTAGATCCCTCCCAGGGCTGAGCCCACTCTGGGAGGGGTCTCTCTCCTTGTCTGTACTGGTGGGTTAGGGGGTGGGTAGGCCAGGTGGGACATTTCAGAGGGCCTCCTGAAATCCCCAGGTCCCAGGGGAAAGGGAAGAGGCAGAGGAAGGGCTCAGAGGGAGGCGGGCCTTGCTCTCACTGCCCTGCTGAGAGAACTCGGTCCCTTGGCATTGTCGAGCCGCAGGTCCTCCAGCTCACTAATGAAGACAGCAGCTTTCCCACCCGTTCTCTGTCCCAGGGAAAGGTGACTCAGGTGACCAACAGAATTTAAAGGGATATAGTCCTAAACAGTGCAATATCCTGGACTGGATCTTGGAACAAAGAAAAGAACATCTGTGGAAAAACTGGATATCTGAAGAAGGTCTGGATTTTAGTTAATACATAAGAACACCAGTGTTGACACTGGGGCAGGGTGGGTGAAGAGTATATGGGAACTCTGGGCTCCATTTGCAACTTTTCCATAAATTGAAAATCATGCCCACATAAAAGTTTATTAAAAAAAAATAAAAACCACTGCCGCCTAACCTGAAATATCTAAAGTCGAAAGAATAATTTTCTTTCGGTTTCCACTCAGTGAAAAAAAGAAATTTACTTCTTTTCACGAGATGAACAGGAGCCTAATGGTACCAGGAATGTCCCTGTGTCTGGACAGTGCGCACCGCCCCCTCCACCTGGAGCCCTGGGGCAGCAGCGATGGGACACGCTTGCCTGTCGACAGGTTTTGGTCCCGATCAGCCTGGCGATGGCACAGAAGTTGTCGTAGTAGGTGCCGATGAGGACCCGGAACATGGAGGCCTCAGCGCCGCTCCACAGCACGTTCTCAGGGGGCTCGCTGTTGGGCTTCATCTTTATTGGTGTTTGACACCGAGAATTCGCTTCTATGAAACCAAAGGTACACAGTGGTCAAGAAACGGCAGTTAGGAAAAGGAAGAAGGAAATGGCAGCTGGAGAACAGAATTAAGACTTACATTCGGGTGTGCTTAAGAAAACAGGATGTGAATCATATCTGAGGATAAACTAAGGCCAGAACCTGGACCAGTAAGCTTTCCCCCATGGGAACCAGGGGACAAGCTCCCTCTAACACAGCTTTCCAAAATGAAAGCCAACGGGTTATACCATTAGGATTCACGCTGTGACTCACGGGGCTGAAAGGACAACGGAAATCCAATCAGTAACGTGCCAGAGGGTAGTTCTAACTCTCTCTCCTGACCAAAACTGCCCCAGACCAGCAAGACTGTTCAACCGAATGATCAGACTTTCATCACACTCTGGCTAAGCAAGAGGGGAAAGGGAAAATGACCCGGAGTAAAAATGAACAGGGTCGTCCACCCTCAAGCCGCCCAGACAGGCAAGCGTCCCAGGCGAGGGCGGGGTGAGGGGAGAGGTGCGGGTCATGGGATGCAGGGCGCCCTCGGGTTTCTCGCTCTGTGCAAAACGGCCCAGCTAGGGAAGCGACCCGGCCACGATACCCGCTCGTGCTCACCGCAGCAGGAGGGCCGGCGAGCGGCCGCCTCACCTGAGGAGCTGGAGGTCTCGTCCTTCTTCTCCTCCTCCTCCTTGTCGTTGCTCTCTCCCCCGGTCTCGGTCCCCGCCTCCCTGTCACTGTCAGTGTCCTTGGACTCCAGCACGCTGACGGTGGGGGTGCTGGGTCTGCTGCTGCTGTTGGGCAGCCGGCCTCTCCTGCGGCCCCCCGGCCGTTTGGGGGGCGTCTTGATCCGCTCGGCAGTGAGGGCGGCAGCAAACTCCTTTGCTCCCTCCTATAAAGGGAAAAGTGGAGACATCAAGGTAAAGTTCTGCAGCTCATTTCAGTGGAGGAGAAAAAAAATAGGACTGCATAAGCAAGTTAGTCCCATTTACCACAACATCTGGTTTTCACAAATAATCACGTATCTAATACGATTGTTTTCTATCTGCTTTTGACAGTCTGACGATTTCAGAAAGATAAACATGGATTCTATACAAAGCAGTACAAAATCAGGCAAGGAGACAGCTCTATGTTACCTGATTATAAAGTAAAATACAAAATATACTTCATGTAATACAGTCTATTTAAACGTGAACTTGAAGAAGAATCATAGACCTAACGTGCACCTAGAACCAGACTCTCCTTTCTCAGGGTCTCTTAAGCAAACACATCTCTTTCTACGGTAACTCTCAGTGTACACAGGACGACAAAACATATACACATGCTCCGCTCCGTCACTCCTGCCTCACTGCAGAACAGCCCGCTTTGCTCCCGTAGGGCACGCACGGCCCCAGAGAGACAGGAAGGAACTCGAACAGGCCGTGAGGGTTACGCTCTGCATTACCAAGTGCAGTAATCCCATCTCAGAAAGTATAAAACAACGGTCAGAGCATGGATTACAGAGAGACTACAGACACACTTTAGATGAGCCAAATAAAATTCTGCCTTGTAAAGAATATAAAACAGTGCCAAGAGTTCCATTTTTAGTGGCAATAGAAGGGAGAAGTTTGAGAGCAGCCAACAGTTTTATACTTCATTCTACAAAAACCAAATTGCTTAAAAATCGGATACCTTCTGCAGGTGCCATTCAATGAATCTTCTGTCCAAAATCCAACAGGCAATATATACCCACTTAGTTCCTAGGTAGGAGTGGCTTGGTTCAAAGAGGGGAAATGGTAAAAATAAGATAGTGCCCGTAAAAAACAACTTTTCTACCTCATATTTTCTTAAACCCTTACCTTTTCTCCATCATTATTTAAAAACAACAAAAAACAAAAACACACCACTTCTACGGGACCTATATAATACAGCTCAGATACAGTGGGTCTAAGACGCAAAGGGCTCGGGCTCTGACAAAAGCCTGGGGACCACTGCCTGCAACCATTGTGTCGCTGGGGGGAGCGTGCCACCTGTGCTTCCCATGCTTATGAGCTCTGGGAAACACCAGAGTCCTGGGCCCTACAGACCTCATGCTGAAGAGATTAACAGAGAATACGAGATTAAGGAAGGACTAGAGTGTGCGGTACGTTAAGAGCCACGAAGAGACATGGGTGAGAAATCTCTGCCCATCACGTGGCCAACAAAAGCATGGGAACGGCCAGGTTACCGCTGACTTCATGGGCCTCACCAAGTCCTGCAGTGCCCTCCAGACCCCTGCCGCGCACGCTTACCAAGTGCTGGTAACACTGCGGGCCGCAGGGCTTGTTGTCCAGGGCCGTCTCCGTGTTCTTCCGCTTATACGTGTTGGGTGTTGCGTGAAAAGCTGCAAGATAACCATGAAATACCCAGATATAACTATGAGACATTTACTTTCCCATTTCTCCAGTTCCAAAGGAAAAAGTCAATGAACACATCACACTTGTGCTGATGGGTGGCTTACGTCATGGAACTTCCTTCAAGCTCGTACTGAATTATCACCATGTATTGTCCTCCGGTCCCCCCAGAACACCTGAGCTCTAATTATAAACATCTGAGGCCTTAATGTCTCCACAGAAAACAACTGACACATCCTCTGCACAGTAATCAGACGTCCTCTTTTTACCAAGAGAATTCTGACATCTACAGTTTCTTGATTTCTAAAGAAAGGTCAGCAACCAGCTTGTCAAATGTGGGAGAATAGGACACCACTTGTTAAAAACCAGTTTCAGAGCTAATGCGGACAGCCTCAGAACCCTCAAATCCAATTTCTGTGAATCATACACAATTCAAGAACCCAGGGAGAGCCTGCGCAGTCAGCACCTTTCTACAGGGAAGCATGAGGGTCAGATAAAACAGGTTTTAGAAAAATGAAGTGTTTGAAACCGACAGCTCCTAAATAATATAACACAGGTTCACTCTGCAGCACGCTGCTACTTAACTAACCAAGTATGAAAGCACTGCAGTGAGGGCTTCAGTCGGCCTGGGGAAGCATGCTTCCCATGCACCAAGGCAAACACTAGAAACACCCTGCTCAGAATGAATAAGATGAAAGTTATTTCGAACAAAAAGTGACAAATTCATGAAATAAATCGTTTTTAAAATATTTGTTAAAAGGCATACTTAAAAGATTGTGATGAGCCAGAAGCCCATACCGACCAACATGTTTTTGGTTAAAGTTTTTAGTTCGGATGTCCCCTCTAGTACATACTACACTTACAGATTGATAGTTCTATCCCAATTCAGTGCAGAAGACACATCTGTGTCTGTGCACATACACGTACACAAATGAGGACAGCATCCTCTGCTGGTCTGGAGACAGAAGATGTCTCTCAAGTCAGGATGAGGTGACAGTATCCTCATCACAAGCCACAGTTACACAGCCTCCAAGTTAAGAACAAATTCAGGCCATAAAGGAAAAATTAACATACTAGTAACCAAAGGTACTTTAAAAAAAAATTAAAAGTACCATTCTTAATTGCACACTGCATTCAGCTAAAGAAAAAGAACTGTTCTAGGAACTAGATTTTCCTCAGCAGAATTTCAAACTTGAATTCTTTAGGAAAACTTGGTATATAAAGAATTCTCTCTCCTAGAAATGTCTTGACTATTTTAAATTTCCAGAATACTGAATATAATCTTTTCAGATAGGCACTTAAAGTACATGAACTAAGTCATTAAAATACATTTTAAACTAAAATAATACAGGGGAAAAAACTACATAAGATTCCCTGATCAGGAAAATTATTAGATGGAAAATTAAAGCAAGATACTTTAAATTTTTACAATAGGATAAGAACAGGGATACTGGGGGCTTTTTTAAATTTTTTTTAACTTCAAAAGCAACCTATAAAATCTAGGTGAACATTTTTATCTAAGTTTTCAAACAAAAGTAAGACTTATAAATTATAACATACAATTCTAAATATTCCCTAGGCCTGTACTTGAGATTTAAGGCCCTCTAATAGAAAAGATTCATGATCAGATACTGAGCTTCTGGCCCAATGAACTGCCAATCCCCTATCAACAAAACACCTTCCTTATAAAAGGCAGACACCCCTAACAACTAAATAACAAGTAAGGCCCAGTATCAGTAAGGTTACCAGCACAGAAATAATAAAAACAGTTGAAATCTAAAAAGGCCTCTTTCACCCAGAAATTTTAAAGTCTCCCTTGAACAATGAGTGAAAGAGGAAATACAAAATATTCCCTAAAATTCCTTTAAAAACAAAGCAACAATACCAAATGTCATAACCTAAAAGAGAAGCTGAAACTGTGCTCCAGAGACAACTCATTGTACTAAATATATATATTCAAAAAATAAAAATAACACAAACAGAAAAACAGTAAAAAAAAAAAAAAACAAAAAACTAATACAGTAGCTGATTCTGAGGGAACACAAAACAGATTTTTTAAATTTATAAACCAAGTCTTAATCTCATCAAGAAAAAGGGGGAGAATGAAACACAGAAGAATAATCACAGAAATAAATTAAAAGAATCATTAGAACACACAGATCAACGTTATAGAAATAAATTTCAAAACCTGAATGAAATGGATAAACTCCTAAAACTGACCCAGGAGCGACAGGAAATGTATATCCTAGCACTGCTGTCATTTAGCACGGCCATGAAGACGCAGTCAGACAGGAGAGAGAAGTTAAAGTTACAAAGATTGGAAAGAAGGCGAAACCATCCATAACCATAGGTAGTTTAATTACAGCTGGAAAACGCAAAAGAATCTACTGAGAAAGTATTATAAACAAGAACAACTCAGTAAGGTAGCAAGGTATGAAATATGGAAGGACAAAAGCTCAGCACATTTAGTGCCTAGAAATCTGACCAAGAATATACACCAACTAGAGGAAGAAAATCTTGAGGTTATTAAAGGATAAAAGGAGACATCATATAGTCAGACATAACCCTTATTTTTAAACGTCAAAAAAACCCCACCAAGTTTCTTCTGTATAGCACAGGGAACTATATTCAATATCTTGTAATATGTTTTATGAAAATGAACATATGTATGTATATGCATGACTGGGACATTGTACTGTACACCTGAAACTGACACATTGTAACTGACTGTACTTCAATAAAAAAATTTTTTTACCCTTTAGTTAAATAAAAAAATTTTTTAAAAAATAGATGTTAATTTCCTCCTGGACAGATAGACTCAAGGAACAGAACCCAAAGACCAGAAACACCCAGCACACATGGTGAAAGGAACAGAGGCAGCAGCTCAGGGCAGCCAAGGAGGGAGGGAGGAGGAGTTGGATCCAAAATTTTAACAGAATAAATTCCAAACTGATCAAAGGGCTAGATTTTTTTTTCTGTTTTTGTTTTTTTTAATGAAGTCTATAAAACGTTCTAGGAAAAAAAGCAAGAAACTCTCTAAAAATCTAAGAGTAGGGAAAGCCAACTGGTAAATTAAACAAACTTTAAAGGTTTTTTTAACCTTGCATATGGGATTTTTACCAAACAACAAACTGGGGGGAAAAAGTTGCAACTCATCTCAAGAAAACTAATTTCCTGACTATATAAAAGAGGTTCAAGACATCAAAAAGTCCAGAAAACCAGACGGATAAATATAGTTCAGGAAAAAAATGAAAGTCTCTTAAACATAAGAAGATAAAATGCAAATTAAACTATGCTAAAAACCATTTACTGATTTGATAAATAAAATCAACAATATCTGTATGTGTATGTATGACTGAAATATTATGCTATACACCAGAAACTGACACAACATTGTAACCTGATTATACTTTAGTTTTTTGTTTTTGTTTTTGTTTTTGTTTTTGTTTTTGTTTTGAAAAACATACTCTCCTGGCAGGGCTCTGGGAAACAGGGACTCTTAGTTTGCTGGTAGTTCTTTAAGTCGACAGGCCCCTACATGGCAGGTCATCTGGCAACATCTGCACCGAGTGGACCAGGTTAACTCACACTTGTGAGGAAGGACGGACAGCCCCACGCACGGTTAGTCACTGCAGTGCTGTCACAGCCCAAGGCTCAAAACAACCCAATGCTAACCCTCTGAACGAGCGACTCAGTTAAGTTATAGGGCCCTCTTCGGCAGGGGACCATGCAGCGTCCAGACAGGAACGAAGTCTACAGTGTGAAGTCCAAAAGGGGAGAAAGCTGAAGAGCGTGGCAGCATTTGAACAGGGTGGCTGGGAAAGACTACAGCTGTGTTTCCAGAAGAGACCATAGAAGGTACAGGAGAACGAGCAACACAAGCAGTTTAAGCACAGGGAAGTGAGGACGCGGGCGGGCCAGAAGGAGGGGAGACTTCCCTGGACACCTTCCAGTGCTCTTTTGAAATCGAAGTCCTGTGAATGATGGTTTATTTAAAATACAACAGCTAAACATAAGCCAAGTGCTACTTTAAGTATTTTACACGTGGTAAGTAATAAATTTAATCCCACGACAGCTTATATTATTCCCATTATATAGACAAAGAACAAAAAGCACAAAATGCTGAATTTAACAGGTATGTTTAACAATACCTCAAATAACTTATTTTATCTAAGGAAAATATATACTGTATAATATTTTGTCAAAGTCAGTGTAAAGCAATGAATCCGTTAAGGCTACACTACGAAGAGCCCGGCTCTCGTGAGACGAGAGGAATAGCGGGCCCCACTGCAGGGAGCAGCCGGCCCGCCGGCCCCATGGACGCCAGCCTTCCTGAGGGACACACCCCCTCCTCTCCCCAGCCTGAGTGGCAAGACGACGAGCAGGTTCAAGCTTCACCAAAATTACTCAAATTGGAATAGCACAAGAAAACAACTCTTGCATAATGTTTAAAAGTAATATCCTCCTGTCTTTCTTGGTTCATCAATATGACAAAAAGGTCCATCAGATGCTATATCTATACACGACAAAGTGGAGGGACGATTTCATTGACTCGAAGAAGAGCTCCCACCAATTTTTTTTGCTACAGTGGTATCAGAATGCAATTCAAACATTCTTAAATAAGAAGTGAACATTATTTTTAAAACGGTCATGTATAAAGGGAAATTAAGTGCAATTCAAGACAACTACTTCAAGGGCTGTGTGAAGACAATGAGGCCAAACCAGTAAGATATCTGATAACCTGACAATGGCTGGGGTAACAAATGGCTGACTTCTACGAATTATTAAAAGTACCAAATCATCAACTGAAACCTCATTCCCCAGCAATGTCAGAAAAATAAGTAATATCATGTGTGCCACACTTAAATTTCATTAAAAACATTTTATGCTTTACCTGTATTCAAATGCAGGTGTTTTTAAAAGTAGCTTATTCAGAGAACCCGAAGAAAAAAACAGAACAGATTTAACACTAAATAGATAATATATATAAACACCTTTTTAGCCAATTTCTTGGTCAACAAAAGTTGTCTGTCAATATTGGCACTGTTGCTCTGGGCTATGAGCTGGTTCACAGTAAGTTTTATTATAAAACAACCACTTGGTTAGCATGTATGGAAAAATCACTGACCTGTATTCTGAGTGAGTGGGAGACAGAAGTCCAAACTTAACCTGTGCAAGACTTCAGAGCAACCCTCAAGCAACAAATTAAGTAACAATCCTCTGATCCTAACATATTGTTCAATTGTAACTGCAAGATTAAATGACAAGTTCTAGTGGTAACAAATGACAACACCCAAGTGCTTTAAGACATTAATTCCACAACAAAGGAAGAAAGTGAGAACGTACAATAACGGCACTTACGATGTAGGAAGCAGTCGTACTTAAAACAGCGCCTGCAGAAGAGCGTGTGGAACGAGTGCAGGCTCTGCTCCCTCTGGACAGACTTGGCGTTCGGCCCGTCTATGTTTGGGGTGCACTCGGGAGGGAGGGCACCCGGCAGCTGCTGCTCGGTGAGCTCTTTGTACCTGCGCTCAAGGCGAAACCAGAACTCATTGAAAACAGCTTCTGCAAGGTTTCTGGGTACTCTGTTTCATGTTTATCTTGCCTAAAACACAAAAAAAGGTCTAGCCTACAACAATATTTAGATGAAGAGCCAATTAAATACTATGCCTGGTATATCAAGGAACAAATTCACTGGCGTGATTTACATCTGTCATGAAAAATGTGACTATTTAAAGTGAAGCATGAACTGCACTAAAAATTCTACAAGTGTGCAGACAAATGGCCTCCCACACGAACTCCTGTCAGTTGTGTGTGTGCGCACGCACGCGTGTTTATTTCGGGCACTCCAGACACATGTGCATCAGCTCGGAGCCTCACAGACTCGTCAACACAGGACGCTGGGCTCGGCTCCCAGGCTGCATTGCTCTGGCTCTAATAAACCAAACGGTGAGTTACTCCACACGAGGCAAGACCACCTCCAAAGAACAAATCTTACTTTTCCTTTAGCTCTTCTGCTGTGCCCTTATCTGGAAACATTGAGGAAATAGCTTCAAAAATTTTATCAGAAGGAAACTTCCGAGGTGGGCGGCTTTCTTTATCTAAACAGAGAAATAGAAAAGGGGAAAAAAAAAAAAAGAATGAAAGTAAATCTTTTCTCCATATCTAACAATCTAACAAAGCAGATTTTCCAAGAAAGTATCAACTCTAGTGTTTTACTTACTTCTAACATATTTTACAAGTATCTGGAATGCTGGTAGGTCGGACAAAAATTCAAAGTCAAATATACAAAGTTTTAACTAAGTGCACTGGGAGGCAGAAAACCAAGGTTCTAATCCCAGCTCTGCCACTAACTGATTCTGTGACCTTGGCTGGTCACCGATCCACCTGGGGCTGTTTCCTCATCTGTAAAATGGAGGAGCTAAACTAGATAGATGATCACCAAGGTACTTGTTCTAAAAATTGTACACTTCTCTGAAACTGCAATTTTTCCCCAAATTCTTTTATACTGTCTTAACAACAGGCTTTGTCAAATCTCCACCAACTGTGGGCTCTAACTTGGAATTCTATTTTTCTGGTAAACCATAACAAGTGTGCAGGTTAAAACACATGCTCTGGGGTCAGAGCTTGTTCCCATCACAGCATTTTCTGGGCTGTTTCTTCCCAACACTGTGATAACTTACTTCACACCTCACTAAACCCATCAGCTAACTATACAGTGGATCCAATGATAAAATCCACCTTGTGGAACATTATGAGGATTAAATATATATACATGCATATAAGCGGATGAGCAGACTCCCTGTACACTGTCAATGACCATTCTGTTATGTACCAATAATGATTATGATGATTGCCCAGGGAAACCCAAAAATCATACGTTCTTTTGCTAGTCAAGGGAAATAAAGATGCTCAAGTGCAGGATGAAATGTTACAAATAATATTCTAATTTTGACTACACTACCACTTATGTGATATTTAACAAAAGATTTATCCGCACTCTACTGTTTCTGGAAAATGCTGTAATGGTCACCCACGAACCTGCAGACAGAATGACAACGCACCTTCCCGGTTCTCCTCCAGACCTTTCTGTGTGTCTTCTCTGTCGTCAGGGTCATCTCCATCATCGTCCTCGTCCTCATCACTGTACTGACCAAGTGCGTTCACCAGCTCCACAAAAATCTCGTCATTGATAAATCCACATTCTGAAATTCGCCAAGTCAAATATCAGAAATACACAAAAGTTTATGTTGCCTTTTCTAATTTATGAGAAACAGCTGGGGTCTATCAATCAGCACTATAGCATTATTATTACATTGTGGGAGGAAAGATCATTTTCAGGACTGGCCTGAGGCAAAGTTCGAAGCAGAATTTATCTTTGACACCTGCCATTTTCACAAGTGTCCAGTGCTACAACAACCTAATTCTTCACAAACTAACTATGGGCTTAGCCTCCTTCCAAACAGTGTATCTGACAGACCTCGCTATCCACCCACAACAGGAAAAGACACACATTGCCATCCTGCCAGGCAATTTAACAGGGTCTCCTGGACAAAACACCGGAGTTGCGATTCTGATGACAGAATTTCAGGTGCTGCAAGTGCCTGGTGGGGAAGGTATTTTTGGAGCCCATGTCACACAAGCAGAGCCCTAATCCTCACTAATTTTACTGCTAAAGAATCTTAAAATTGACATACACTCCAACAATTCTATTTAGTTTACGTATTACTGACATTATAATTTGTTATAACTATCTATGCATTATTTTCAAGTGGCAAACATGATCCTTCAATTTAAAAATAGGGAAAACATTGAAAATTTTAGGCTTGTGAGTCCAGGCCAGTCCAGCAATTTTTTCATACCCGTTTTTTAAAAAAAAAAAAATTAAAATATCAATTCTCTGGCCCCCTTTCCAGGAGAATAAATGCATGGCTCACCTCTATCCCCATGTACTTTTCCATCGTAATTTT
This sequence comes from Camelus ferus, assembly GCF_009834535.1. Taxonomy (NCBI): domain Eukaryota; kingdom Metazoa; phylum Chordata; class Mammalia; order Artiodactyla; family Camelidae; genus Camelus; species Camelus ferus. Next base: position 6,575,448 of record NC_045702.1, on the reverse strand, counting down.
TTATTAGTTCTTCAATGAAAGTCCCATCCTGGTCTAAAACTTCATCCCCCATATAAGGAATGTTATGTAATACAGTTTCATCTTCCACCTAAAAGTAAAAATATATGTATTTAAAAAGCAGGCTTATCCTAAGTATCAAAATATTCTTTAAGTAAATGTAATTAACTAAAACACAAAAATATTTTTTCGTAAGTAGATGTCTGTATCCAGTTCTCCAAATTTAAAATAATAGACAGCAAACTCTCAAAGCTACAAATAAAAGACCCCTCTCAACACAACATCGTAAACTGACTACACTTCAATTAAAAAATACAAAAAGACCCCTCTCATCAATAAGCAGTTCATCTGAGAGAACTGTTTATAGGAAAAAAATTTAAGAGAAAATACTGTATTATCTAACTTAATCTCATCAATCGTTAAAACTTACCATTATTGTATATCTAAGGAAAAAAATGCTGCAAATCACAATATGATTCCATCAATTTTAAGACACATTTGTATTTTAGATGTTTGAAAGTGTCTTAGGATCGACGAAATATGGTTTTTCAAAATAAACTATAAAAAACCATACCAAAAAAGAAAAAAAACTATAAATATGGATTTCCAAACTTCACTTGACAACGTAATTAAGGGATATTCAATAGAATAAAATTCTAGGAATGTAAAACAGAGTATCGATGGTCCATTAAAGTTTGTGCCAAAAGGATTTACTCTTAGGCATAAAATAGAAACATTCCAGAATAAAATATTTCAATACTGAGATGAACGAGACGCATATGAAAGTCGGAAGTGCTAATAAAGATGACAGGTGAGTTTACATGAAGGTTTTGAAAACAGGAGGAAGAAGGTGCTAGCTTAGCAGGAAAGAGCCAATCCAAAGTTCAGAGAGAACAGAGTGCTACAGAAGACAGGGACAGGAAGCTGACATTCATGGAGGAAGAGAATTTTCGATAAAGAATAAAAAAAGACAGCAATTACAGATAAAGATGCGAAGTTTCCGAAGTCTGTATCTAAATAAGGAGACTAATTTAAAACAAGGATAGGTCTAAGTCTTGAGAGGCCTCTGAACAGAGTATTGGTTAAAAATAGAATTTTAGAATAATTCTGATAAACAGAATGGACTGGCTAAGACTGACAGGAGGACGAAGCCACTACGTCAAGTGCCAGGTGCCCGAGGCTGGCCCAGGATCGCTGGGAAGGAAGATACATGGGAAAGCCAAGACACACACAGGGAACTGTGAGGTAGGAGCAGGCAGGAAAAAGCAATAAAGGGAAATTTTCCAAATAACCCCTACGTAGCACATTCAGGACAGCTGCAGAGTTCATAAAGGTAACAGTGCCTTAGACAAACCAGGAAAAGGGTAACTGGGAGAAAGTGCATATAGGGAATAAAATGAAGACTTAGATATTAAGGGATTGCTCTATTCAGATTCAAGCTTATATACAAGAATAGTTCCATCACATCGCACTTGCACTAATCCCATTTAATCTAGGAGAGTGAATTATTTTGAACACAAGCCAAAATTAAATGACAACTGGCTATTTTGTCTTCCCAAATGTATCCATATAACCTTTGCTCCTCAAAACACATCCCAGTCAGAACAGCCTGCCTAATCTGGCTTTCAGCAGCAGCAAAATCCACAGATGATTCATAAATACTATTTACTGACAACATCAAACACTATATTCTTTCAGAATTTCAGTCTGAAAATATGAACCCTCCTGTAAGCTTTTTCAACATGATTCTCCAACTTACTGGGGTTTTTTAGGGTTTTTTTTTTTGCTTGAGGTTAATTTTTGCTTTTATTTGCCAGGGTAACTTAACTACAGCAGGTTGCAAACTTTTTTTACCTAAAAAATACATTTTACAATACAATCCAACAAACACACACATATATGTAAATAACTGAAATCAAAGTTTTGCCAAAAATGTCTACCCTGAGTTTTTTTGTTTTTTTAAGACTTCTTTTTGGAGCAATTTTAGGTTTACAACAAAATTGACAGGAGGGTACAGAAATTTTCCATATACCCCCTTCTCCACACATATGCATTGTCGTTATTTTTGTTCACTGGAGTGGTACTTTTTATCTTTAAACTAAGGATGAATGTACGTTGACACATCATAATCACCAAAGTCCACACAAACTTACTGTTTTTGAATATACTCTTAAACACATACACAGTTGCAGAAGAGTATCTGAAATTTGCCTTTAAGCCTCAACTAAAAAATACTGAAAAGTTACTGAAGACGTGAGAAACGTGTTTATTTTTAAAGTCTAGTAAACAATTCTCCTTAGGCTTACCAAGGGCTTCCATCAATATTTTAATAGCTTTATTATTTTATATATCAAATAAGTAGTAAAAATACATATTTCTAACTTAACAAGTCAAGAATGCATACTCAAATTGCTCTTTTGTTCCATCTGCCTTCATCCTACTTCTGTAAAGAATTAAATACCAGCATTTCATTACGAGAGCTATTGTGCCAGTGTTATCTGTGGAAATATGCTTAACCTTGTGTTTCATAAGCCCTGAGAATATTTCATAGTGTACATTATCATTTAATAACACGCTGCCTAAAATTTTTTTAAATAATAAGTTCTCAATTAACAAGACCTCAAAGTCAGACTGAGATTACAGGATACAGACTGACATCTCATAACCTTCATCTTTTAAATTAATTTTTAACCCCAGGTATGGGTTTTGCTTAATATTTTTCCTTTAGAGAATATTTTAACTAGAAAGGTCTAAGAAAAGGGTAACCCTCAAAATGCTTAAAAATACACATATTAAATCGGTTTAAAAAATTACTCCAAATGCTCCCATTTTGATAGTTGTTTTCATTTAGATACTATCTTGACTTACCTTGATAAGAAAATCATCTATGTTTTATTTAAAAGAAGTGATTATCAAATAAGCAGGACACATTATTTACATACCATGAAATTCTGCTGTAGAGGAGACCAAGAATACATTATGGGTACTGAAGCAACTGCATTCAGAGTCTTTAACGGAATGACTTGTGTTGGAAAATCCAAGTCACTGGTCACCGAACACTAGAAGAGAAAAAATAAAATTGACCTGTAAGAATAAAAGGACAATCCGCAGCTGCAGTCATCACATTATTAAGGGATGCTGCCTGCTTACATCACTTGAAAAGGAAACTTCTTTACCTAAGACAATAAGTTCATAAAAACCAAAAAGGATTCTCTCCTCTCTTTTACTTAGTGTGAAAAAAAGCTTCATATTTTGCAAATTTTTCAAAACCCTCCAACCCTTCCCATACTTACCAGCATTAATAATAATCAAATAGTGTGTTTCTCTGGCTTTCTTTATAAATTTCTTAGCTCAATGCTTCATTTCTTTTATATCTCAACCATGTGGAATAATAATATCTACACCGATATACCACTTAAATCTTACTTAATAGAAATATACAAACTTGTTAGGTTAACCTTTCTTATCTGCACCTTCCCTTTTTAAAAACCCAAGTGTAGTTTGCTGCTGTTATCAGATAATATACAAAGTACTAAAGGTAATATGTCTGAGCTTCTATCACAACAAAATGGATTCAAATCATCTCTGCAAGAGTGTAATCTCTAAACTAGTAATAGTAACGATAGCTAATGTTACTAAGCACTTTCTACTTGCTAGGCACTATTTTAAACACATTACATATCTTATATTTAGTCCTTATTACAACCCTGTAAGATGGGGACTATTCTTAGCGCCATTTTACAGGTGAGAAAACTAAGATAGAGAAAAGATAAGTAACTGGCCCAAAGCCATACATTAGTTAGGGCTAGAATTTAAACCCAGCAAGTCTGACTCTGGAGCCTCTGCTCTCACCCACTACACATACTGTCCCGATACCACATTTCTATACGTATCTATACCGGTTAAGTGCAGCTATTCCTCTGAAATACCGTATTTCATCCAACCTACGATGACATCTATTTCAAAGCAGACCATTATCTCCTCTATCACTAAGAAACTAATGTTGCCAATTTAACTACAAGACAATAGTTTCTTATCATAGTGATTCTAAGATGCACGCCAGTTTCAGGTGTTAAAATGTTAAAAAGGTTGCATCTTCGATTCAATGAAATACGGTAAAAATCTGTGCCCAAATACCACAGCACTTTGCATCCTGTCTAGGAATCCGTCTTTTCTTAAACAGTACCACTACCCAATTATCAGGTCTCCAGAGCCTTCTCAAAAATACCCTGGGCATATAATCAATGAAAATAGAGGAAAAAGAAGTAGAACTGAAGTAGTAAAATGAAACCAAAAAAAATCTTATCTATACAACACACACAATTATTAAATGTTTAATTTTTATTTAACAGGACTTAAAAATAGCAGGACTAGATTTGGTGAAATCAGAGTGGAAGTCTTTGGCATCCAGGCCACACCTGGCCCTCAGCCCATCAGGCCAGGGGGATAATCTTGCAATAGTCACAGTCACTGCAGCACAAAAATAGTTCCTTCCTCGTGGAAGCGAAGGTTTAAAGAGAGTAGTTAGGAAGAACTGTGACAGTGATTAACCCATTAATTTGCCTTCCAAAAGGGCAAAGATAAAGATAATACTAGAAAGCTCGTAGCTCAAGTAAATAAGAAGGTGTGAACAGTTTACTAAAACTCCAAAACCCGCGATCTTTTCCTGTTTCACTCTTTGGCCTCTGATACAACTCTCATCCATCCGTCCAATAATAACAGCAGTTAACATTTATTGAGCACGTACTGTGTTGCAGGCACTGTGCTAAGTGCTTTGTATACATCATCTTAACCACTCCTCATCTTGGCCTTTAGCATCACAATTTCACAAATGAGGAGGAGACTGAGGTTCAGAGAAGTAAAGTAACTTTCCTAGTCAGAAAGGTAGTAAATTACCAAGCCAGGATGGAAGCCTAAGTCTGACTCCGATGCCCCAGCCTCATCCCTGCGCTCTAGCTCTCAGCCTGGAGATGCTCTGCTGGCGCAGTGGGCACTGCGCAGGGACACATGACAAGGTTACAGGAGCATCTCCTCCTCCATGCCCTCTTCTCGTCTACTACTACCACGTCTTCATTCCTTTTTCCTAAGTTACTTAACCAGGTAACTCTGGGGCAAAGAGTGGTTATAATTATGGAATAAAGTATTACACACTGGCCAGTGATTTTAGCACAAAATAACTTCATTTCTTGCAAAACAACTGAACTAGAGTTTTTGATTTTTGTTTTACACCTGGTAGAGGTAAATTAATTCTGTGACTTTAATTCTGAAGACTGCCCCCACAAAGCCTGGGGGGTAAGGGGAACAAGCTGCCTCTCCAACTGACTTATTCACCTGCTTTAACATTTAAATCCAAGGCCACACTTAAGGTAGGACAGCTGAATACCCTGTTCAACCACCAGACAGGAGGATGCTAACTTCGGTTCACTTGTTGGCTCTAATGATGTAGAAAATACGGAGTCTACTGAATGAGGTCAACTGATTTTTCCATGAACAGAAAGAACTCACAGAAGCACAGAAAATAAGACAGCAAAGGTTGCGGCGCTAAGTCCTGCCTCCACGCTGCACCTGCCACACACCTGGGCCCGGTGTCTTAATCAAGCCATACAGGTGTCACCGGGGCCGGAGACAAGCTCTCTGAGGGCAGAGCAGCGGAGGCAGAGCGCGGTTTTACCTCTGTCTCGTGACAATACTCAGCACAGTGTCTCAAAAAAGAGTAGGCACTCAAAAAATGTTTCTGGAATGAACAGACTGATTTTGCTCACTTTCCCTAGTGGAGATTTCAATTTCCCTTTAAAGCTCGGAGAACACCTATTTAGAAAATTGAAGGCCTACACCCACTTCATTATCTATGAAGAATCTCTCTAGAAACCTACCCCACTCTTTACCTATTAACCGTAACTAATAACCATATTCCTTTCATTTATGAAATAATATTCAAATGCAAAAGCATTTGTTGGTAAAACAAGTTTGGGAATTCTTATTTATTGACTTACAGGAAAATTACTCAAAAATCCCAGTTACTTACCAGTAACTTTTTTTCTTTGAAAATGTATCATCCTTGACAGTTTATGTTATTAAGTCTCAGATCACTCAGAGTAGTGAATAGGAGTCTGACCTCATGGGTCTCCACAGCATTTTACCTGATGAGAGTCACATGTCCTGGACTCAGGAACTCACTAGGAGACCTATATCGACAAATTAAATTCTCTAATTCTAGCTCCAACTTGAGGATGACATAAGGAAATTGTTGTAGATAATCCATCATCAATGGTGAAGAAAGAAAACAACTATATTAGTTATCAAGGATGCTACATTTTCAGAGAAACACAGCTTACTGGTAAGTAACCAGGTTCCTCTGAGGATGGATAGACTTACATCAACCAGCTGGTACAATAGGCGACTGTGTGGCTGGACCACTGGGAGCTGGAGAGGGAAGTCAAGCCAAAAATAGTAGTTGTAGGAGTACACAACCAAACTGAGACTCTTGGCAGAAGGCTGGTTCCAAGTAAAAACTGTGTTATGGAAAATCGTAGAGGGAAGAGCAGGTGAATGGCCTGCAGGGAAGGGAAAGAAATTAACACACCCTACTATGTGCCAAGCACTGTGCTAGAGACTTTTACCAAAGTTAATTTCTTTAAAATTCACCACTACCCTGTGAGGTAGGTATGACTCCCCATCTTACAGAGGGACACCCCAAAGGGCAATAGCTATAGCCATCTGGTCTCTAAACAATCTTAAACATTAGAAGGGTTAAGTCCGACTTCCGTATAGTGGAGGGAAAAATACAGTTAGCCAAATTAAAAATATTCTTTACCCTGGTTGGTCCATTTAATTCAAGCCAGAGACACAATGAACTGTTGATATTGTCTAATATCCTTTTGCTTTTCTAAGTAAAAACAATAAGGAACTGTCTCACATCCCAGGTGGAGGGAGGAAGCATCAGCTGCCACCTACTCTGGGGAAAAGCTGAGATGATTCCTGAAACTGCCCACATTCTTTAAGATCTGAGTAGAGAAAAGATGACACACCAAGTTTTAAATTAGCTAGCCCTGCTGGTGAAAATGACAGTGTATATAACTTAATTTCAGACTGCTTCTATGTGAAGGAAGTACTAAAGAAAAAACTGGAATGAGATAAATATAAAGTTTAGATCAAGAAAAGCTCATAGCAGAAGTGAGTTTATAACCACGTTTATAAGGAGGAGCAGAGAAGGGTGGTGAGCGTGTGCTCCAGCAGGAGAGGGTCAGAGGAAAACTCCCGACCCCATCTTGACACAGGCGTATTTAATAAAAGCAGCTCATCAAGGGTGCTGGAGCTAAGGAACAGAAGAGTGGCTCATACCAGACTGTTAAGTTACTTCAATTCTCGCTGCTGAGTATTTATGCTGCAGAGCCGCCGGTCTGGGGAAGAACCTCCACCCAGCAACATGAGGCCCCTGCTCTGAGCTCCCTGAAGCACCACAGGAAGATCTCCTCCCATATAAGCATCAGTCTTACACTTCTGCGGGGAGGGGGGGCAAGTCCAGATTTAAAGTAAAACGGGCAACATTTGGAAAACAATTTCAGGACATTTAAACCCTTACAGCTCTTCCCTGCAGCTTGGCTTCAGAAGCCTGATCCTGAATAAAGAGACCATAAACAGATAAACCTGGTTAGTACAGTAACCGCTAAGACCCAGTGCAGTCTGGGTCTGAGGTGGTGCCTTTCGGGTAAATCACCTCCTCATAACCTGCCACCTGCCTAAAAGACTGGAGATCAGAAACAGAAGAACAGTTACAGGACGTAAGTTGGTAAAACCACAAAAACACTCCACAAAGCCCATGAAGCAGGTCACCATAGCCACATTTGTCCTTGACATGCAAACTCAAGTACCTAATTCAATAACAGTGCTGTGAGGGGTAAATAAGACCATTTCCATCATTAGAAAAAAAAAAAAAAAAGAAAAAGAAAACAAAAACTAAGAAGCAGAACAAAGCAGAAAGTCAGGGTTTCTATCAGCTGGGGCAGCACAAGCTAGGAAGCCCTGTTTCCACAAGTAGACGTGAGGCTTAATGCCACCCAGCAGCACAGGCACCAGCAAGACTGCCACGGACGCGGCCTCTGAGGAGGAGCTCCAAGTCCTGGCTCAGGCGCTAAACCTGCTCGGGTGACCACCAGCAGGGAGGCCAATTTTCCTGATCTTTGTGAAACACATTTATAACTGCTCCTTAACAGCTCACGGATGGTCACTCAGTGAATAGCAATGAAATGACGACAAAGCTAAACAGAGAAAAATTAAAAACAAAATCCCTCACTCACTCTTCACACCAAAGAAAAGGTTAAATGATATTAAAATGTAAAAATTAAAACAGAACTAAAAAAAAGACAGTTGATAATCTTGAAGTGGAGGAAGGCTTTGTAAGTCTAAGAAACCCAGAAATCGAAAGAAATTCTAATTTGACTACATAAAACTTCTGTATAACCAAAATATAGCACAAATAACATCCATTAAAATGGGGGGTCTGCAGAACAGATGATTAAAAACTACTATTTATAATATACAAAAAGTCCTTCAAAATCATAAGAAAAAGTCCAACCCAATTTCAAAAGACTGAAGACCGTAAGAGCCAACTCACGAAAGAAATATAAACAAACAATAGGTACTTAACTTACTGATTAAAGAAAGGTAAGCAAACTTTAATATTTTATCTATCATACTGACAAAGATTAATAAGATTAATATTTTATCTTGGCAATATTGATAAACACTTCCATGAACAGTTGGTGAGAGTGTAAATGTAAAACCTTTGGGGGCAATTTTGTAATCTCTGTTAAAATTTTAAATCTGCATATCCTCTTGACTTATGAATCCTGTTTCTAGGAACTTTTCCTACAGAATTACTCAAGAGGCAAAGATGTGTATGAAGGATATTCACTGAGATGCTAATTGCAAAAGGGAAAAATAAAAGCCTAAGTGTTCATCAATTATGAACAGGGCCACTAATTGTGATATATCCACAGGACCAAGCACTGTGCATTGTTGGAGAGACTGAAGACCTGGACAGAGGCTGTAAAGTGATGCCGAATAGCAGGCATGTTTTATATGGGAGTAATGTTTCAAAATAAAATGTACAGTATCACTTATTAACATGTTATTGTATATAGAAAAAGAAATCTGAAAGAATAAGTTACAGGGTTTGGACTACAGGGACTTTTGCCTGTTTTATATATTTCTTTGTTATTTGAATTTTTGTAATTAGCATTTTGCAATCAGCTTTATTTGAAGAAAAAGATTAAAAACAAGAGTTTGATTAACCCAACAGATAGTCACAATTAGCTGGTATAAAACTGCCTCATCAGTTGCCAAGGTAGCTCACTAATCGGCCCAACCTTCCAAAACAGTACTCAAATAATATTCTTTTATGAAATCTAGTAAAAGAAGATAAAACAGAATCGTAAGCAGTGGGTGTAAGTCAATCCACATTACCAAGCTAAACTGCTACAGAAGCTCGCTCTTATTTCTTGAGAGGAATGAACAGCCTCTAACACTGCAGAGACCACACCAGCATCTCTTTAGGTTTTTGTTCATTCTGTTTTTAAAACAGCTGCCAAAATTCAGTCTTGCATTTTGGGAAGAGACTTGATCTTTGTAATAGTCAATTTAACAGTAATTTTTAAAATACAAACTATATATACAGCAAATTTTTAGAAGAAAAACAGCAAATTAAACAGTTTCTAATTAACAAAATAAATATTTGACATTTCTGAAAAGTTCACTTTTTAAACTTAAGGCATATAATCTTAAATTTAAAATGTGATCTCAAACAGCGTAAGTGTATGATGTATCTTTAATGTATGCTAATGATACATAAACTCAAATGACGTAAGTGATCTTTCTTCAAGTGACCTTTTTGGAAAAGCATAAAATGCTTACATTAGTCTCCTTTCAAAAGACAAAGAAAACCTCCTTTACGATCATTTAAGTAAGGTTCCATCTATTTCAGGTAAGAGAGAGCCAGAAAGCAAGCAAAGGCTGCCATGACTTGAAAAAATTACATGAGCAGAAAGGACTGGCAGAGTTAACACGAGACTCAACCAATAAATGGTTAAGAGAGACAAAGAGCAGCAGAAGGCAACTCAGAATCCAGTTCCTTGAGGAACCAAGAAGGGATGGGTATGTGCAGACTATGAGTAAAGAGACGCTTGCGAGAGCCACTCATCTATTCCTAGACTTGAGAAAAACGACCCGACTCTGCCACGTCTGCTCAAAGGCTGAGCATGCCCGTTGGTCCTACAATCTTGAAATTTAAGAAGGAAAGTAAGCATGTTACTTTGTTGAAAGTTAAAAGTGTATTTAAGTGAAGACCACTCAAGTATACAGAGTACACTAGCATATTATTTTTTCTTTGGGTATAGTATCTAAATTTCTGTTTACAATTAACTGAGGAAAGTGTATCACCACATCAATAAATAATGCAATCAGGTGTTTACATGTAAATAAGATGTTTTTCTTCTCCAACAAAAATAAGTCAAAACTGCAAACCTATGAAAGAACTTACACATTCTGTGTTATTCTGATAGAAGCCACTCCAAAAAAAAAATTCATTTGCAAATATCAAATGATAGGTGATGAACTTAAAATTAAAATCATTTCCGGTATCACTAGGAAGAGCAAACCTGTATGCACTGAAAAGTCCAAAAGATTTTTAATTCTTCATGAGAGGACTGGGAGGTCTTTCTGACACTGCATATATGTTAAACATTCTCAAGAAGCCCCACATTTCTCACTCTTCTTGTTAGTAAACAAGACACAGAATTTTTACAAGAACATTGCATTCTCCTGGGAATCTAAAAATGCATATTGGCAGGATATTTTTGAATTACTAAACCAATCACATCACTTGCCCAGAAGACAGACATCATTTGAGCAAGCATTTCCTTCACAGTCATAATATGTACAGGTAATAAAAATCTTGACAAGAGTCAATGAAGGGGAAAAGTGCCTTGTGGTTTTCAGCAAGAAATGGAGAACACACAACAAGAAATGCACTAGCAAGGACTACAAGAGTTATCTCCTAAACCAGTTTATTCAGCAAAACTGGAAAAACAGACACATTGAGGAACATGATTACTAATGTGCAGACTTATAGAAGATAAAGTTTTTACTGATCGATAAGGTAAAGTAATGAATGTCACCTAGAAACAATTTTTTGATAAACGGCCATATTAACTATAGCAACAAGGGAACATCCCTTGGCCTACACACATTTTCAGGGCTGAATGCTCTTAAAACTGAAGAGCAAAGGAACTAAATGTAAAACATGTTACGGTCACTGTCCACAAGAAGCCAGAAGTACTTTTAACAAGAAAAAAAGACACATACTCTGTATTAAAGTCCAATGGGCAACACTGCTTAGGTTCTCTAACTTTAACACCAAAAAATAAGTACCCACAAGGCTTCTAAAAGCACACATTAAGGAAACAATAGACTAAAGATGTGGTCTCCAGGTTATCTGCAGAGCTCCTTGGTCTCAAGTCAGCATCTACAGCTGTCACTTCATTAGATCAGAAAGTAAACTTAGACATTCTTTACTAAAATAACCTAGATAAAATCGATCATTTTAAAGCTGAGAGTATCCACTTCTACAAGTATAGAAGGGAATAAAGTATGACTTGAGTGAATAACCAAAAATTGTCATTGAATCGTTGTCATGCTAAAGGAGTTAAACTGAAGACAGCATTTATAAAGGATCAGCTAATAAAAATAAGGACTTCATTAAAACAATGTTATAACAGCACTTCCACATGTTGAAAGCCACAGACTTGAGGTGTTTGGGTCAACACTGCAGTTACAAATTCTGCCAAGCCTACTCCTAGAAAGTCTTTGCAAAACAGGTTAATTTATTTATCCTCTTGCTTCTGACTTAATTCAGGCTCTGATTTTAAAGCGTATAAAAGAAACCTGATATATAGCTAGAAATGCTCAAACTGAAGAAAAATAAACAGGGATATAGTCTCATCTGAAAGGTAAGGAGACAAGATACAGATCATTAAAGTCCTTTCCAGTCCTAAAATGTTATTATTTGTTATAACACCAAAAAGTTTATCACCAACTGTATAAACCTTCAGCTTCCCAAAGTCGGTGATGATGGTTTTAAAGGGGGTAGGAGGTAGGAGGAGTAAAAGACAAAACATCTGAAGCAGAATCAGCTATCAGGAGTGGCTCAAAAATGAACAAGCTTGACCAGGTCAGAGTTCCATGCAACAGAAACTGAATTCCTGAGGCTGGCGATCACCTTCCTCCTTTTCCCCTCCTATCTTGTGAAAATGTTTTTTCTCAACCTTCACGGGTACTAAGTTTAGAAAATACTTATTTTATTAAAATGCTACTTTCTTCTTACAACATCTCACAAACTCAGTGAAAAGTGAGCTATCTTTACATTCAATGTCTTTTATCTACACTTGACAAAATTAAAAGAAAAATTGAATTAGTAAATATTCATTTGAATAAACTGTACTCTTAAATTTAACACCAAAAATTATATCATGAGCAACTCAAGCTGTATATAAGTAACGTCCTTTAGTAGTTTCTTAATGTGTCTGAGCAAAGTGTACTCTTCCAGGCCCACATCAGATCATTAGAGCAAGGAAAAACTGCTTAACTCTTCTAAGGCTCAGTTTCCTCACCTGGGAATAAAAGATGGGTAATAAATACAACCATCACGAAGATAACATGAGGTAGAGTACCTGAGCACAGTGCCAGAAACCACTACCGCTGTTAACTTTTACCATAAATGTAAGAGATGTATTCCTCCGGGAAGAAAAAACAAGGTTTCTTTTGCCTTCACCTCAAAATTTCCAGAAGGTCATAAGACAAAATTTTCAAAAGAATCAGTTAGAAGCTCCATCCTGATCCCTTCTGAGAATGTTCTGACTGGCACGGAAAAGAATCCCTTTCACTTTTCATATATTAATAAGTCATTTACCTTTACTGTGTAGGTGCTGAACTTTTCCAGGTGACTGGAAGGTATTAATGATATATACATGTTTATACAATTGCGAGTCAAAGCTTTAAAGGGTTTTCACCTGACAAAATCCATAAATAACTAAGAATCATCCCAAGTCACGCGTCACCATCAAGACCACTAATACCATTGCTGAAATCACCACCAGGTCCGTGTCGAGCACAGACTGAGCTACTGTGACAGCACCGACCTAGTCTTTGAAGCCAGGGTGTCACAGAACCTCAAACAAGCCTCATACAACAGCAAATGAGTGCTGGATTATTACAATATTATTAAAAAATGGCTACTCATTGAAAACATTATTTTAGAACAAATTCTATAGTTCAGATGCTTCGCATATTTAGACATCCGGGTGAACCACCATCTATTCCACTGTGTCACCTATATCTCAAGTCACTTTCTTCCCTCTTTTTGCTTCCATGTCCATTCATATAGCATTCCACACCATATAGCATGTCTTCCTATATAAAACAGGTACTTAAACAGAAATGCTTTAACCAAAATCCTACTGATTGGTTCTGTACTGTATAAATTTCTGCCGTTTTCTTTTCATCTTGCTGCCACTATGTTTCAATGTGTTATTTAATTATAAAATCTAGCATAGATGCTTTCCCTTTAAAACAGTAATTTTAAGGAGTAATTAAGATCTGTCTCGTTCACTCAAAAATTGCTATTAGAAACGCAAATTCTGATCTCTCAACCACAAATTTAAAAATTCTTATAGCAAGAGCCTTAGAATTTGAACAAAATGTATAATAAAAAGCTTTCTCAGTCCATGAGTATGGATGGAAAGAAATATTTTTTACAGCATGGCTAATTCATATGAAGAGGGAGAGAAAAAGACAACTGTGCGTCAGAAAGCCTTGCTCTAACTGGTGATCTGATGAGGACATTCAAGAGTATTTAATCTTAAAGTTCTTTTTTAATGAACAGTCTTTTAAAAATCTAGGAATCTACCTAAAAACAGTGCAAGCATATTCTAAATCCGAGAGCTCTGTTACAGGAATACCAGCAGTGCTACCTAAGGCAGCCATTAACAGTTGCACATTAAAGAGAAATAGCAATAAAAGAAGGGACATCCTGAAGTCAATGGCTTCCTCTCAACAACCAACCAACGTTCCAACAGCAAAAACCAAAATGCACTGATAATTACTACAGCGCGTGAGTTCACCAACCTCCCTGGTCCCGCGCAATGAGCTCACAGAAGTCAGGATGTGCACAGGCTGGATCCTTCGCTGTTTCCATTCTTGGTTTAAGATTTCTGTTCTTTCCAAAATTTTCTGACGATTGGAACTAAACATACTCTTTAAAAAATGAAGGAGAGGAGAAAAGAAATTGTTCATTGTTAGAAAATTTGTAATATCTCTAATGAAGGTTAAAATCTACTGACTTCTCAAAAATATCAGGAACATTCCTTCAAAAGCATATGGATTTTACATGAAATTACTGTTTCCCACATTCTATTAATACAAAATACATCACATTTGTTATTTTACTGAAAGTGGGAGGGGAATATTAAATTATTTCCATCCTTTCTTTGTTAACTTCGTGTATTTTTATATTTTTTCTAAAAAATCACAGCTTTGGAAATACAACACCATGAAACACATCCCTGTATGTCTGGGTCCTGGGTCACACATGCCGTACAAGGTACACTGAAAAGACGATGATTTCCAAGTAGGCTGAATAATCATTAGATTAAAATCTTTCCATCATCATTAATGTGCATGGTACGATTTTTATCTTAATTAAGCAAACCAAGGACCTCAGCTTCCAAGTCTCCAGTTATCTTACTGTAAACGTGACCCTGTACCCTTCTCGGGGAGGGGGGGCATCCTCGATCACACACGCTGTCACGGAGGACACGGTACCTTCACTTCGTCAGCCCGCCTGAATCTCTTGAGCTGCCGCAGCCGCATGTACTCTGACTTTACGCGCTTCCGCCAACAAACTGGTCCCTTCTCAGATTTCTTCCCAGTCTGGCCCATGATTATTCTAAAAGCAATGGTTTCATATTAAAATCGCTAATCTAACCCGCCTGAATATGATCACTTGTGTTTTAATCCCCAGCAAACTAACAATCAACAAAAGAAATGATGTGTAATTACACTGTTGATATTTGCCAGAAGGGTGCTCATTCGTTCTGCATGGTTAAATCCTTAAAACATTTCATTCAAAGTCTAAATTTTCATTTACTACAACTTTTAAAAGACATTTTTATTTACAAAGATACTCCACTCCTAAACTGCAGTCATCCTACAGAAATGTGGCCCATTACAGGGATTAAGTATACAATGACAAGCTATGCGACCCACACTTGCTGAGTGGAAACAAATGTGGACACATATTCTCAGTTTTCCATCGCTAAATTAGCTGTTACAGGCGTAAATGAATGACTGAAAAAGATAAATCAAAAAAAAAAAGTAATTTACATACAGCACTAAAGGTAGAAAATACACAGTACAATATATGATAAATATACAAATTAAAGGACTCCCACTGCACTTTTAACCATGCTTCACCTTAAACACTGATGAAAGTCTGTGGTTCTGCCTCTTGCGGCCCCTCTATTCCCCTAGGGCTTCTCTGCCAGCCAGAGGACAGGAATGCAGGGAGCCCTACCACCTTATCTGGAGTCCAGAGGTTCTAGAAGCCAAATATGTGCAACGTGGGCACAGCCTGTGGTCCACCAGGTTCACACTACAGAGTCTAGAAGGGCGAACTCTTCTAGAACATTTCTCATTAAAGTGTTGATTAAAATCATACTTGTATCTTCAAAAGACTGGAAGGACATCCCTCTGTCAGATGGTACAAAGGTGCCACGTTAGGGATTTCTGCTTTCATTCATTTATGTAAGAGCAATGTGAAGCCACTGAGCATCTGAAGCAAAGGGGAGAAGGGAGATGCCCAGCTGACTGCAGAGGAGCAGGCAGGGGATGGGGCCCTGGAGGAGAATAAAACTCGAAGGTGAGGCCAGGTTAGAGGGAAGGCAGTCCTGTCACTGGACAAGGGGTGATGCAGCTCCCACAACCACGCGGGTGATCAAAGTAAATGAGTCCGAGTTACTTAGGAGGAAACGTGGTAATGATTACAATATGGGGGGAGATGACTTTCACTGGAATAACTGAGTAGGGTTTCACTTGCCTGTTTACACACAGCCCTCAGGCACCGAGAGTTGCCTAAGGAGAAGAATCAGAGGAAGAAAAAGGGCCCAGAGGTCAGTGGGTAACTTTCTGTAGGAATACGCCACCACCAAACAATAACAAAGACGGCAAACAGTGGACTGCTCGGAGCCCAAAGAGGGGCAAAGAAAGTCTGTAATAAAGTAAATCAGGCAACAAATACACAAAGATGAATGAAACGCAGAACTTGCCCTCCTGGAGCTGATATCCCACCTTCAAAGGCCTAAGAGAATATCCATCACAATATGAGATAAACCCGCAAAAGGACCAGGGGCTGAGGGTGGGGGCAGACAAGTAAGGAACCGCAGAAGGAAGGCAGGAAAGGTGGCAACCCAACCTTAAAAGCAGAGCTGGATTTCAAAAGGCCAAGAAGAGGAGGGACTCAGGTATGAGCAAGAGACAGCTGGATCCCGGAGGTGCTGCCAGCAGACCTGCTAACAAGGGTGGGTCCCAGATTAGGCAAAAAGCCCAAATTACAAGGACTGAGGGAATGAGAAGAATGAAGAGATTTTAGAATTTAAGATAAAGACAGTTGAACGAGATCAGAGACAGGACTATTCCTGTAAAGGTTCAAAGTGCAGCCTTGCCTGGGGGCTGCTGAAATGAACAAAGATAACAGTCCTCAGAACCAGAAGATTGAGGTCCCCAGGCCCGCCCCAGAGCCCATCCCAGCTCTGCAGTGACGAACGAAGTGAGGTAGAACGTTAGGAAGACCCTGGGGTAGGACAAAAAGACAAAGTTAGAGAGAAACTGGAGCTTAATTTTTAAAAAACTTGTGGCAACTTTTTGCTTTCGTATCTGCTAGTTAACAGATGAGCTCAAATAATTCGACACAAATTATTTTCAGACATTTAGCACTTCATAAGCCGAGGAACTAGAAAGAAGAGGAATCAGATAAAAAGAAATGGTCCATTGCTTCATGAACTCAAAAACTAACCACAGCTAGTCCCACCTGCTGCCTCCACAAACTCTTGGTCCTTGGAGGCAGCACCTCAGTACCTGATAAAACCTACACTGGGAGCACAGCTTTCTTTTCACTGATGTGCAACATGGGTATTACTACAATTCATTTTTAAGGTACATTTTTTATGCCTTGGTAACAAGGTATCATTACATTAGTTAGCACTTCATGCTTTCTACTAGAACATTCCTTGTCTTACATTCTAGAATACTGTCTGCATTGTTTCTACCATTAGTAACAACATCTCTAAAACAGTATGTCAGGACAAAATCAAAGCTCTTACTGAACTAACAAGCTGCAGATCAACAACAGAACATTCCAGTTGATTCAGAAACACCCTCTTCGTAAGAGGGCACAGATGGATAAATTTCCACGCTTACAAATTTCACAAAGCTCTTCCGAATAAAGACGTACGTAAGTCAAGGTTTTAAATTATAGGATGATCTGGTAAATATGCACACCAGAGGGTAAAAGAGAAAAAGTGTAGTGATTCATTTATGGGAAATTATCAAAATAAGGACCATGACCTCTGAATTAAGAAATAAAAGTGTGCAGACTGTTCTTTTCAAGTATAGGGATATACTCTAACATCCATGGAAACAGGCAGACCCACAAAAAAAGAACAAAACTTAAGGCACAATTTAGAACAATGTTTTACATAAAACAAACTCCCTCCAAATATTATCAAATTTATAACATTAAACTCACATTTCCTGTTCTTCACTCTTTACTCCACTTCACCCCCACTGTAAGTGGGGTGGGGAAAGAGATCCATTCTAAGAAACTTTGGAAATCTGTTTTGACTGGACAGAGGAAGGCTAAAGACGGAAAGAACTGGACAGAAACACTGTCCTCCAATTGGTAAATTTTCTCATGGGGTACCAGGGACAAAAAAGCAAGAAGTAGTGATAGACTAGAGTCACAGCAGTATGAATCATTTATTTTAATACACATGCAGATGGAGAGACCTGCTGCACCTCCAGGCTCCACCCCAGAAGCACACCCACAGCCCATCCTCCAGCACAAGGAAGCTGGGCTCTGGAGAAATGACCGGTTCTAGGGCTGGGACAGGAAAAACACGAGAAAAGCCTGTAGCAGAAAGTAAGGGGACACTCAGAAGATGAAAGACGGGGACATGTCAAAGCCAGGAACCAAAGTGCAGGAACTCCTAGTGGCCAAAGCTGGAGTAATCTGAGCAGCAAAATCAACCACAACGGTATTATCACCGAATTAATAAAATAAGTATCCATGAGTCTATGAGAGAAAGAAATGATTAAATGAGTAAGTAAATGGGGAACGAGGGACAAGCACGGATTTCAAAATACATATGCCTACTTTCCTAGCCTGGCAGCAGAGTCTGGGGAGGGAAAGGTGACGTCCCAGTGGAGAACCAGGAATACATCCCGTCTGTGGTCAGATTGCCGCCGTGCAACCCAATGGGCATTGCACCCCCATCTACTCTTCCCCAAACCTCAAACCTGCAGCCGCAGTCATCGCACAAAAACACCAGATCAGCCCAAACTGAAGGGCATTTCAACCAAATAACTGATCAATAAATAAGGTCATGAAAACAAATTGGGACGGAGAAACTGTTGCAGATCGGGAGATAAGGAGACAACTAAATGCAACATGGTGACTAGATTCTGGAGCAGAAAAACTGGTAAAATCCAAACAGAGTCTCTAGTTAATAGTAACATAGTAATATTGGTTTCTTAATTTTGACAAATGTACCATGGTTACAGAAATCTAAAATTATTCCAAAATAAAGTCTCTTTTTTAAAGAAAAGAATTAAGTTATACAACAATCTAATGTGAAGACATTGATTTCAAAAAATGGCATCCACTTTTCCAAATGATAAACAGAAACCTGTTTAAAAGTTAAAATGCTATGTAAAACACTAAACAGGAAAAAAACAAAAAATATGAACAGATGATTAGAACTATTTAAAAAACAAGGCTAAGGAGAACAGGTAGTAATTAAGACAGCTGGTACTTCCATAAACCTTAACTTCAAAGGAATTTGACGGGCAATTTCCCATGTCTAATTCTACTATTTTACAACTGAGAGAACATTACTTGAACAATTTAAAAGGGGGGAAAGCCTTTCATGAGCTTATAAGATGGTGTCTACCTAAAAAGACAGTAACATTTTCAGGCTATATTAATAGTAATACAGACTCTGAACCAGGGAAATTAATTATGCCACTGATTATACATATACTGATCAAACAAATCAAATGATTCTATACAATTCAGGTCCAGTTTAGTTCTGTTTAAGATGGACAGAGAAAGACGCCTTTACCCCAGCTAGAACACAGCATTAAACACGTAACATAGAAAAGAACATTTGAGTTTGGAGTTTTAATAGAGAAATGTTCATATATCCATTCATTCAGTATTTACTGAACATCAAATACATACTAGGTGCTCTGATAGAAACCAAAGGCTTAGCAATAAATGAAACAGACAAAAATCCATGATGTCATAGAACTTAAAATCTACTTGGATGGAAATGATCAAAAACAAAGTAAAATGTCAGTATGCAAGATGGTGTTGAGTGCTATGAGAAAAACCAAACAGGGAAGTAAAGGCAGGCAAGGCTGGCAAACAAAGGAACCTGTGAAGCACTCAGGCCCTGTGCATGTTGCAAAGCCAATGTGATGCAGAGATCTCACCAACTTGTACTTGGTTCCCACCAACCAGCAAACCCAGTGGTAAAATATGCAATACATATTTGTATCTATCCAATGCAGACTTCAGTAAGTCCACAATGCTCCAGTGATCAGCACAGTGATCCAGTGGCATCAAAACTGGCATTCAAGGATTGCCAGGTGTCACAGCTCAGGTTAACAGGTCTAATTATCCTGAACAAATAAAGATCAGAAGTTAACAGCATTTTATAAAACATATATATGCAAACAGCCATTCTCTGTTAGTATTCTTAAGTCAAAGTACAGAAATAGACTGGCTATTCATGTTAATGAAACAGCATCATGAAATATGTGTTCTCTGATTTGATTGTATTTAATCTGTAGTTCTGCTTTGGTTTTACCATTAACAAATTTATGTCTGTATATTTCTAGGGTACATATTAATAAAATTAAAGTCACGTCAACCCTGGGGTTCCATTCATCACTCAAGTTTGAAACATAGGTGAGAAACAACTGGTGTACTGAAGTAATTCAGGAATAAAGTGAGAAGGGTTCTGACTGGGTGGACAGTAGGGTGAATGGTGAAAAAAGATGGCAAGAGATACTCTAAAACTGAAAAACCAGAAGCACTCATGAGGAGACAGAAGAACCTGATCAAAAGAGACTAAGAGGGAATGTAAAAAAATGACACAAATGAATTTATTTACAAAACAGAAACAGACTCAGACACAAAACACAAACTTATGGTTACGGGGCGGGGGAGGGTAGAGGGATAAACTAGGAGTTTGGGATTAGCAGATACTAACTACTACATAAAGTAAACAGCCAGGTCCTACTGTACAGCACAGGGAACTATATTTAACACCTTGTAATAACCTATAATGAAAAAGAATAAAAAAGAAAAAAAGAAGCTAAGAGGAAGCCCTAAGTGAGTCACTGCCACCACTAAGAATTTGAACTTAGGTACAAATCGAGACATTAACTACACACGTAGCAGTTACCAGCACAAAGAGAACAGGACACCACAACACTCTTAAGCATTTTGGTCTCAGGACCCCTTTGGTTTATATGGGTTGTATCTACCAATATTTAGCATACTAGACATTTAAAACTGAGAAATGTTTAAAATATTAATTTGTTTAAAGATAATAATAGCAAGCCTGTTACATATTAGTAACATTTTTAAAACTACTTTTCTTTAAAAAAAAGTCAGTGAGGGACACTGTTTTGCATTTTTGCCAATTTCTTTAGTATCTGTCTTAACAGAAGACAGCTGGATTCTCTTATCTGCTTTTGCATTTAATCTGTTCCAACATGTTGTTTTGGTTGACAAATATGAAGAAAATCCATTCCCAAACAGATAATTTAGCTAGAAAAGGGAAGAGTATCTGAGTAGCCTTTTGCGGTAGTTGTGACTCTCACGCTCTGACATTACTCTGAAACTGTTAAGAAAAAAGTGGCTAGTTCAACCTCATAGATGCTTTTCCTCAAGACAACCACTACTCTTCAGCACGCAGCAGCGGTTTTTAAAAGATTAGCTTCAAAGGGGAATCTGAAATTGCATCAATAAACCTTTCCTACTCTGCAGCATCACAATTCATTGGTCTTTCTCCTTCGAAATGCATCTTTAACACATGTGGGATTTTATAACATCATCACTCATCTGAAAAACACTAGTCCACTGAGATATGCAGATTTTCCTTACATTCGCATATTTCAAAAAAAATCATATTTGTTAAACCCACTGATCTCATCGAAGAGTCTTTAAGTATTTATTGGGGCGCTGTCAACCTCAGAGTAACAGATACTTTGGAAAACAGATAAGTTTTCCAAAAATTCTAAACTTTGCTTTGAAAGCTCAAATGTTATTACCCACAACAAATGATGGTCAGCTGTTTTCCTTGAAGTGACAGGCTCACTTTGCTGAAAAATGTCTGCCAAATACCCAGGTCAACTAAACGTAGTTGGTCTGTCAACCCTTCTTTCAAGTAAAAACAGTTCTTCAAGAAAAAAGCAGCCAGCGCGGCTGCAACTCAACCACGGATGGCCGTGCGGCTCCCAGAGCCCGACCTCCTCGGTCCCCACGCGGCAGAGGCCTCTGCGCACCGGTCGTCTCATGGCACAGAACACATGCACTCAGGTCCAAGAGTTAGTAAAATTAATAACTATTTTTTACTTAATCAAGGACATTCTCAAAACTGGCTCTTATTTTTTTTACTCCAAGCGCTACGGTGCCAACAGTCCTTACCAACCACTGCTTTTCCACCATCGTGCAAATGGCAACTCAGGAAAAAAGGCAAATAACATCTTAAAATTATTACAGAAAGAGCTTTAACCTCACGGACCCCGGGGCCCACAGAGCACACTGGGAGAACAGCTGCCCTAAGTATATCCAGACACCCCGTGAATCAGAAATCACAACACCATCCCGCTTCTTCATCTGCCCAGCAGAGAGCCTAGAACCGGCATATATTTACATTATTTCTAAAAGACGTGTTTGTAAGAATGAAAGCCTAGGAATCATCATTCTTGCAACTGAAAAAAAAAAAAGCAAACAAAAATCTATGTGAAGAATATTTAATGAGGGATATTTTGCTATAACTGTCAACTATAGAATCCAAAAGAGTTCGCCATACACCTCTGCCAAATTAAGAGACTAGTGTTAACAAAATTTGTTATAAACAAATTGCTTGTTTTCATCCATCTGTCCTACCCTTCACCACTGTAAAAAGATACAGTCCACAGTCATGGTCACTTTTCTGACCCTCCTGCTTACCTAAAACTACCCCATCCTCCCAACTAACTCCCCAAACACTCACACTTCACCTTACCCCCCAAAAAGATAGAAGTATCTTGTTCCTTTTCACTTCCTAGCACACCTCTATTTTTATTTAAAAAGGAGAAAAAAGTGACAAAAATACACAAGCTCACTACTGCTGGACCCAAACATTCCACCCAAATGACTTGCAAAAATTCAAGGAAAAGAAACTTATGAAACTTCGGTTTCAAAGGACTTGGGATAGCCAGAAACAGAGGTGTTATCAACCAGTCAGTAAGAATTTATGAAACATTCTGAAAGTGCTGGATCCTGTGAGAGATGCAAGTTTGTAAGATACAACAGGCATCTTCATGCCTAAACTTTACTGGGTCACTTGCACACACGACTACAGATGACAGAGTATTATGAAAAGCATATGTATTCAAGAAGTTTTTAGGAAACAGATGTGCCAGTGGCTTGCGATAAGGGAAAGTAAGGGGAGGGGAATACAGATCGTATTTGTAACCCTGGTTTAAGTTGTGCTAAAAAGGCACAGTATTGTTAAAAGGCACAGGAAAATTATAGTCATGTGTCCATCTTAGCTGAATGACAGAAAATATTAACTGGATTGTTTCAGCAAAAGCGAGTAGACTTTGCAGTAACATATTTTTGACAAAAATAAGATCATTTTCCTTCCAGCAGAAGAGTAAGCTAAACTCCTAAGTTCAATATGGAGTCTAGCAGACCAGCATTCCTGTGTTTAATTGAAAGTTCCATCAGTTTAGACATGTCTTAGAAAAAAAATGGCATACAAACTTAAACCAAGTGGAAAACTGAACTATCATAAAGGTTTTAAGTAATTTGTTTGGACAATAGATAAAATAATTAATTACACTGACATCTAGAAGGTAAAGTTTTCTTTGAAAACTGTACGAAACCCATTTTATAAGCTACGTCCTCTCATTTTGTTGTATGTAGTCAGTTTACTGAGACACTGTTGGAGGGGAAATGGAACAAAAACTGATGGACCACAAACTAAAACTATGATACACAATTCATTATAATTCAGGGATGGGACATGAGATACATTACTATTTCTTCAACATTCTGTGTGATCAATACAAGCAAAAAGAATGAAAAAGTAGGTAAGTCTGATGACAGCCATTCTTCCTTCTAGGAAGTCTATTTTAAATCTTAGATCTCAAGCCAACATCTAGTACAAATTTAAACATATATCGAGCAGAATTTTAAGAGAAGCTCAGTTTAGGTAAATACAACGGATCTGCCCATCATTCCAGGCAATCAGTTACCTAAGTGAGCATGAGACAGGTGACAGGAATCTGCTGTTCTCACAACCTGCCCTGCACGTCCTTGACACAGTATTTAGCCATGTAGTGACTCTCATGCTCAAAGTGTTTTTCATACAGCATTGGCCACTAAGTGCACACCAACAAATCTGTGCTCAACAGAACAGTGAACTGCTCTCATACTAGAGGAAAGATGGGTTAGTTTTGGACCTAAAGAGAAGGTATTTATGACATGGCATCTTCCTGGAAACTCTTCATGGGTAATTCTGCCAACATACTACTGCTGCTTTAGACAATGACCTTATATCTTAACTCTCAAACAAAACACAATTCCCTCTATATTCTGAAGACAGAATCCTGTAATGGACTTTGCAGTTCAAACTACTAATCCTAAAGTACTTGCAGAACCTCTCAGAATTCCCAGACAACCTCCATAGTCGAGTAGCCCTTAGCTGGCAGTTCCAGGACTGGAGTTTGGTGCACACCACAGCGGGTAAAGATACTTTCAAGTGCCATTTCTCTAACCCCTGGACGACAGAACTCAGACCCTTCGGAAGCACCTTAAGCTCATCTCTACCCTGAGATTCATTCTCTTGCTAAAACAGTAGTAGTTTCAGGCCAAGATGGAAGTAAAGGAGGCAGGGGCAGTGATGAGCTTTTCATGACTTTCATGACTTAAAGCTTTATCACAATACAATATACTGCTGAGGTACTAGGAAACGTCAAACCCTTCAAGGATTATTTAAAATCAATGATATTTTTGGTATTTGTTTTACCAAGTATATTGTTGATTATTTATTTCATTACTGTAACATCACTTATCACAAATACTTAAGCCCTGAGAAAGAAATATTTTTTTCAGTCTCCAAGTACCTACAGAATTATAGAGAATTCACCAATTACAGGGAAACTAGCTGTATAATCCCTGCAGTTATTTCTCTGCAATTACCCAACTAACTAATGTTTTTAGGCAGGAAAAAAGGACTTGAATCCCAGCACCCCAAGGTGGGAAAAGAAAAGGAGAGACTAAAATGAGCTCCTGACATTTGGAGTTTGTAGACTGTGCCTAGAAAAGATGACTTTTTGTTTGGTAATCTAGATGTAAAAGTTGGACTAGAATGTCTCTTTCCTGAGGGGAAGGAACAGAGCATCTCATCCTTTATTTGAATAGTCCTAATGGCTGAAGACTGAGGCACCCAATAAACTGTCTGAAGAAATTTTGTGTTCCAGAAAACTGCCTGGTCCAGCTAGCTACGTGGTTACATGCTGTTAGTGGGTAACAAGTGACACCAGCCAAACAGTGAAGAAAAACTATTTCTTTAACTACAAGAGTAAATTCTATAGGAAAAACTGGGAAATAATAAGTTTGAACTTGTCAATGCAGACCTGTTGTACAGAGAGTAACTCTCTCAAGAGTTTTCATTCATTACACACAGTATTCTGAATAGCACTTCACTTCTGACACCAGTCACCAAACATGCAGGGGTTTTCCCCACACCAAGCAATTCTCTGTGATACCAGCTGAGGATCCTACAATTCAACTCAAATCTGATACTATCTACTTTAAGGTAGATTTTGATTAATTTGCCAGAGCAACTCACAGAACTCAGGAAAACAGTTTCCTTACTATAAAACCAGTTTATTATAGAAGAATGTAACTCAGGAATAGCAGATAGAAGAGGTGCATAGGGCCAGGTGTGTGGGAAGGGGCACAAGGCTTCTATGCTCTCTGGGAATGCCATTTTTCCTGAATCTCCATGTGTCCACCAACCCGGAAGCTACAGGAACCCTGTCCCTTTGAGTTTTTAACGGAGGCATCACTACACAGACAAGGATGATTGATTAAATCGTTGGCCCCTGGTAACTGAACTCCATCTCCAGCCCCTCTCCCCTCCCCAGAGGTGAGAGGTGGGGTGGTGTCTGAAAGTTCCAACCCTCTCATCTCAAGGTCAGTTCCCTAGCAACCGGTCCCCATCCTTACATGCTTTCCAGAAGTCATCTCTAAACACAAAGTCAGGTGTGGCTGAAAGGAGCTGGTTACAAATAAGTATCAGAAAACACCCTTATCACTCTTGTCATAGAAAATTGCAAGGGTTTTAGGAGCTCTGTGACAGAAACAATACAAAGCCCAAATATAAACTTATCACAAATCACAATATGCCAGTTTGTATGTTTACAATCCTAGTTTAGTCAGATACATCATAGTCCTAAAAGATTTAGGTGCTATTATGCCTATTACGCAGAGGCAAAAAAAGAGAAGAAAAAAAAAAAGGCTTATAACCAGCATTAGATATTTCATGAATAAATGCCAGCTAGGGAGCATCGCAATTACCTGTGACGGTCACGTGAACGCAAGTCCAGTATTTCTCAAACTCTCCAGAGAACTAGATCTAGTGACTAACAGAAACCAAGCACCTGCCATCTCAGTATTTGAGCTAAGAAGGACCCTAGAAACAGCAAAAACCTCCTCTCTAAGGGACGTCAGCCTTGCTTGTGTGAATTTGGGCAAGTTACCTACCTTCACCATGCCCCTATTTCTTTACCTTCAAAGCAAAGATACACATACCCTTTGAAGGCACAAGGTAGCTCTTCAATAATCACAACTTCTCGGCTTGTCTGTTCACGTGGGTCACTTGGCAGCAGAGACCCAAAGAGCCCACCTGCCAAGGAAATAGGACCAGCCCCGGGGCAGCGCCCAGCCAAGAGTCTGTGTTCTCTGCACAGTGCCCAGCTGCGGGCAGAATCTCCCTCTGAAATGTCTTCTTCATAGGTGACTCGAGCTCTGTATTTCAAGCAGATAAATATTCTCCGAAGAGGCAAAATAACTTATGGAGCAAGTAGGACAAATCATCTCCTTCCTCTAAGCCTGTTCAAGCAACATATCTGCCATTTAAAAGTCCTTACTGATGACTCTAGAAGGGCATTCCCCAGCCTTCTGTGACCAATAAGAACTTTTCATGGTACCATATCTTACAGTACCCATAAGGGATTTTTAAAATAATTTTGCATATTTTGCTTGCACTATTAAATAATTTGAATATAGAAACATTTTAGAATTTCACTATATTGTTAAAAGATCATGAAGTTCATCTTAACAGGCTCTTTTATAATATTCAAAGGACAATAATTATTTTCTCATTTAGCAAATAATATATAGTGTTTATTTTTAAATAATTAAAAGACATGACTTTAAACAAATTTCAGAAGTACAACGTTTGATTCACTGAGTGCACAGAGCAGGTTTGCAATAAATAGTAGTTCTATTACTTGTGAGCACATGGTAGGTACTCGTGTACCTATGAATAGAACACACTGAAACTTCACTGAGTCTACAACATCAAAAACATACACAAGCTTCTTTAATGATGATGGAAATTCTTTCACTGTTTAAAGAAAATCAACTATTTCTTAAATTTTTGTGTTTTGCTTACAAAGTTCTTCTCAGATGGTCTTTTTTTTGTTTGTTTGTTTTGTTTTGTTTTATGGGGGGGAGAGGTAATTGGGTTTATTTATTTAATGGAGGTAATGGGGGTCAAACCCAGGACCTTGTACATGCTGAGCATGCACTCTACCACTGTGCTGAACCCTCTCCCTTTCTAAAAAATTTTTGTTTATTTTTTTGTCAGGTGGTCTTTAGTATCAAAAACCAAGGCACTAAAATGGATAAAAGTCATGATGTTCTGACTTAACACTTTTTTAAAACTTACTAGAAACATCCTGACATACTATGTATGAATTTAGCTCACATGAATGCAACGGAGGGGTAAAGATCATCTTGAGATAAATTTGCGGAATCGTTTTATGTTCCTCACTTTTTTCCATCATTAGAGTTTCTCAAGCTTTCTGACTTTAGTCAGCAGTATATTGGGGATATAAACTAAAATTCTGTAGCAGCAACTGACAGCAAAGTTCACTGGACGATACCCAGCAAAGCCGAACAAAACTCACTTAAGATTCTTGAAAGCCCTGCTTTAAAGGGTGGGGGTGCTATTTAAATAATTCACTGAGTTGCTGCTCAAGAAATCCTCAAATTTTCAGGGCTCTGGTCCTATATCTCACAAAATTATATTTCTATCTACTATATACAAAACCCTTTTCTAACTTCTACCATGTAGATGAGTAAAGTAGAGCTTAAAGTGAAGGGGAGAGGAAGAGAAAAACACCAGAGACAGGTTGGACATTTCCCTCCAAGCAGGAGACAAGCTGCCTAGTTTGCTTGCAAGAGGGGGAGGGGTGTTTTGAGACAAAAAGGCTAAACAGCATCTTGAGATCTAAAATGGTACAAAAGACATTCCAGAAACAGTACAGAGCACAGACTCTCCATGCAAGATTTCTAGGGAGAAGTAAAAAGACCAGCTGAGCTCAACAGGGGAAAAGTATAAGAAAACTATCAGAGACGAGACCAGCTGAAATAGTTCGAGCAGTTCTGTATGGAGAGAGCCTGGAACACCAGCTTCAGGAGTTTGCTATTGGAATGGACAGCCACTGAAGGCTGAGCTGGGCGAGGGCGTGATCTCGTGGCTTGGTGTAGGCCACCCAATTGAAGCCCAAATGTTTGCTTTTTTTTGCTTTCTTTATTAAACAGGGAAAAGGAGGTGTCATGTAGTACTTATATAATAAAGAAAAACAAAAAGTTATTGTGGGAGAAAATTAGGTGTTGAGCAAAAGAAACAACTGACACTGCAGAAATAAAACTGTACACAGAAATCAAGTATATACGCTCTTAAAAGCCACCTGTTTGTACAATAAAAAATCTAGTTAACTGTCAAAATAGGCAGACCAAGCTTTGCAACCTGATCATCACTTCTACATTACCAGATTCTAAGATCAAAGTCACTTTTAATATTCCCATTTATCCTCTGAAAAAATTTTAGAAAAATGTTAACCTACTAATAAATGAAAAAGTTCCAAATTACCCAAAATGAAAACCTAAAGAACTACTAAATATTACCATTTTCAAAACTAGTTAAAGCTTAATTTTCAAATTCCCCAAGCCACACATCTAATACCATCTATATAAATAGTATCTTTTTCATGTTCATGTTTCTTTTCTGCAAACAGAAAACATTGTTATACCAAGAACTAAATGACTTGTGGGTTAAGAACAAATTTGTTTTCATACAACTTAACTGATTTTAAACAATTATGCTTCTAGTATTATTACTTAACTTGATTTATATATTGTCAGAAATACACAAAAATCAAAGAAGGAAAATCAAGGAGAAAACGTTTGCATACAGATACACCTGACATACATGTGTACCCCTTACAACTCAGAATAAAGACCCCTTACAACTCAGTGAGACAAACACCCCTATTTTTAAAACAGGCAAAAGGCTTGACCAAGAAATGTACATAAATGGCCAGTTAGCAGGTGAAAGATGTTCAACATCGCTGATCACTTGGGAAATGCACATTAAAACCATAATAAGATACTCAGCACGTGCTAGATGCCACTGACTTAGAAGGCAGCAACACCGGCATGGGTGAAGACTCAGGGATGTGGGAAACCAGCTGCAGCTCCCACACGGCTACAGCGCAAACCCCAGCCCCACGGAAAACAGCCCAATCACCGCGAGAAGTGGCCTGGCAGTTTCTCATCAAGTTAAATCAATAGTTACCACATGACCCAGTGATCCAACTACAGCAAGGTATTTACCCAAGAGAAAGTAAAAGATACATCCACAGAAGGCTGGACCAAATGGTCAGAGAGGCTTTTCTACTAAGAACCAAAACTGGAACCAGCTCATGTGTCCATCAGCAGATAAAGCAAAAAGAAACATAGGAATACTCACACAATGGAATATTACTGAGAAATAAAGAGAAACTAGTAGAACAAGCAGCAACATAGATAAATCTCAAAAACATGCTGGATCAAAGAAGCCAGTCACAAAAGAGTCACATAACTCTATTCATATGAAATTCCTGAACAGGAGAAATCTGACCAGCGGTGGCAAGGAATGATTGTAAAGGAGCATGAGAGAATTCCGAAATGATAGCAAGGTTATATCTTGACTGAGGTGCTGGTTACACAGATGTTTACATTTGCCAAAACTCTTCATACTGTACCCTTCAAATGTGTGCATTTTAATGTATATAAATTACACTTCAATAAGGTTAGTTTTTCACACACAAAAAAATGGGTACCTCTCTAGAAAGCAATTTGACAATTATTAAAACGTGAAATGTGCACAATCTTGAACCAGCAATTCCCCTTACAGAAAGTTGTCACACAAAATGTCCAGAGATACATAAGGATGTTCCCTTCTTTGGGGCAGAGAACACCAAGTCCACCACAGATGGCCAGCTGACTGTGTGTGGACACTCAGAAGCTGGAATACTGCGTGTCCTACGTAACAAAACCGCCTGAAAGCTTAAAGCTGGGGCGGCAAACTTCTGTAAAAGGGTCACACTAAGTACTTTAGGATTGGCAGGCCACATCCAGTCACCCTGCATATTCTTTGGGTTTTTTTGTTGCTGTTTTACAACTCTCTAAGAAATGCTAAAATCACTGGTAGCTCTCAGGCCTTACAAAAACAAACCCCGGGCTAAGAAATCAGGGCTTTGAAGCCTAAATGCCCAAATTCAAATTCTTACTCTACACTAACCAGTTACCTAATCTATCTCTTGCTATTACAGTATCAATATAAGATAAATGAAAGCACTTAAAAGTGTCAGCCACATAGCAAGCCTTAAAGAAATATAAGCTTTTAAAAATAGATCTCCCTGTATTGATCTAAAAAAACTGTTTTATAACAAAATAACTTGATCCCATTTTTGTAAAATACATGTATAAATACATATTCATATAAATACATTGGAAAGTTTGGGAAGAATATACACCAAACTGTTAAAGGTAGGGAATAAGATTACAGAAATCAAGAAAGCTTTCACTTTATAAACATTTAAACTGTTTCAGTTTTTCAAACAACATATATTACCTGTTTTAAATCAACAGACAGTTCTAAAAAAAAAAACAGCAATAGATAAAGCATGTGTGGCACCATTTTCTTTATGTATAGGTTCTAAATACATATTTAAACTTGAGAGGTGTTTAGTTCCATTAATGAGAAAGTACATCAACTCTTAACAATACTGGCCTAATAATTAAGAATCATTTATCAAACAATTTGTGCCAGGTGTTCTAAGGGTTTCACACGTATTAATTAATTTAATCCTCTCAACAACCTTATGGAGTGAATACCTGTCATTATGACCACCAATTTACAGATAGGAACTCAGACATCAAGGATAACCTGCACCAGCACAAACTGGCAGCTCAGTAACCAGAATGGTACTCCAAAGACCACACTCTTAAAACTACCATATTCCCCTTAGAGTGTGCGCTGTTGCAACCTTGGCTGAAAAGAAATCTACAAAGACATCTTTTCGTTTGTCCAGGGCATCAGATCCCATAAAACTACAACTACCTACTTTTAAATGTAACTTTCTGATCAATTCCTGAAAAGAAATCTACAAAGACATCTTTTCGTTTGTCCAGGGCATCAGATCCCATAAAACTACAATTACCTACTTTTAAATGTAACTTTCTGATCAATTCAAATAAACTCACTCTTAGAACAGACGTCTTTGATCATCCAGGAGACCAGTAGATAATATGGAACTAACCAGAATCTAAGTTTGGATCCTACTGAAAATTCCTAGCTGGATAATCCTGGGCAAATTCTTAACCTTTGACACTCAAGTTTCCGTATCTGTAAAGGTTTGCAGAGTGTGCTGGCATTGTTACAGCCTTTTTATTGTAAAATATGCATAACATAAAATTTACCATTTTAACCATTTTTTAGCATACAATTCAGTGGCATTAAACACATTCAAAATGTTGTGAAGCCATCACTACCTTCCAAGTCAAGAACTTGTTCAGCTTCCCAAACAGACCGTTCGAATTAAACACCAACTTCCCACTCACCCCCCTCGGCACCTGGTAAACTCTATTCCACTTTCTATCTCTGCATTTGCCTGTTCTGGGTAGGTACTTCCTATAAATGGAATCATATAACTGTTTCCTTCTGTGTCTGGCTTATTTCACTTGGCGGAACACTTTCACATTTCACCCCTGTTGTGGCATGTGTCAGTACATCAGTCCTTCAATGGCGGAAAACTTCATTGTATCTATATACCACATTTTATTTATCCAAACATCTGTCGATGAATACAAAGTGGTTTTTACAAGAATTAAAAATAAAGCATCTGATGTGAATGTTACCACAATAAAAAAAACCCAACCAACTAACCAACCAGAGAAATGAATAAAGTGTCCAGCAAATAGTAGGCACTTTAATGTCTTCACTTTGTTTTTGTCCTATTTTTGCATTAAGTAGTGGTGCAGAGGAAAAATACAAGACAGTGCAACTATCTTACAAGTTTATCAGCTGTGCCTTTTGAGATATTATTGGATTTGCAAATCTACATTGATCAAATCATTTTAAATGATGGGAAGAGCATCCCAATAAATGCTCTGTAACTACACTGGCACTACTTCAGTTTTAGCTTCAAAATCTACTGCAAGTTATTCCAATAAATAACTCATTAACTGTAATGAGACATCTTTTAATTAAAAGATGGACGCTCTCCTTATATTTTTGTACAACGATCAATTTCAACATCAAACAAATTTAGCAGATACTGTACATTAGGCATCCGGATGATCCATTACACTTCTCTCTAGCTGCCCAAAACACCAAACATGAAAACCAATAGTTGCATCTAAAGAATATCTTATTTTCAATATCTCAATGTAAATAACTAGGAGACATCTTGGAAGTTACTCACCTTGAGTTACTTTTCTTTGTAACCACTGCCTCTCAAACAAGGAGAAAAACACCTTCCAAAGTTCCTCACAACATAAATATTAATGTATCCTATTTGCACGTTCCATTGTCAAATTATTTCCTTACACTTTTTGGATTTCCTTCATTCATTTAACTATTAACCCCTATTCTCTAGCAACTACCAGGTATACAAAAGAAAAGTAAGACAGAGCCTCTGCCTCAAGGCCTTAAGAGTGTGATGAAGGAGTTGGCTGGATACAGGCTACAAGAAAAGTACAAAGCTCTTGAGAACACCAGGTGCCCCCAGGAGACTCAAGGAAGGCCTCTAGCAGGTGAAGCTTCCTCTGAACTTAATGAGCTGTTCCTCTCCACTTATGCTCTCCTCCAAACTGATTTCACCTGCCCATACAGAATCCTTCATAATGCACAGAAAATGTTCTCTTCATTTCTACAGACATTAAAGACTTCAAGGCAAATCCATAAATCATCTCTAAGTGACCCGAGAAAGCATTAGATCATCAGAGGATTTTTCCTTGCTGTTGGTTTTTGAAAAGCAGCGGATCAACTTTCTTAATCACTGTTTTTTTACGCCAAGACAGAAACTAATTTACACT
The DNA here is from genome assembly GCF_009834535.1 of Camelus ferus. Lineage (NCBI taxonomy): Eukaryota > Metazoa > Chordata > Mammalia > Artiodactyla > Camelidae > Camelus > Camelus ferus. The sequence goes on along the minus strand of NC_045702.1, from coordinate 6,542,183 downwards.
CCTTGATGAGCATGCCAGCTCAAAGGATGGAAGATATCCTGGAAAATCTCAGTGTGACCTGAGGAAATTTGCCTAAAAATTTTAGTGGCCAACACAAAGATCATCACTTATATATATGCCGTAGGAGGCAAAGCTGGTATGAAAGTATTACAGCTTTTTTTTTCTTTTCCCTAATTACACTAAATCAACAAGTGTGTTTTTTTTCTTAATCACTGCTACTTAATACATTCTCAATTCAAGTAGGAAAAAATGTAAAACCAATTCTCCAAAAAGACTTCTTAAAAAAATCTTGAAGCAAGCACGAATATAGCAATTACCAAATACAATGTACACAAGGGGGGAAAACTGGAATTTCTTATTCTAAATAATCCAAATTTCTGCCAAAATTGGCATTAAGTAGCTCATCTCACAACAATGGGCAAGATGATCAGCAGGACTTTTTAATGTATAATTACCAGCAACTATAAATGTAAATACTTAGGACAGCACCTGTCATTTCTGTCCAGTGGTGTCCAACACCGCAAAATACGTAATAAAGATTTTTACACTGCATTTCTTTGTCTCCATTTTTATGAAACCATAAGATAGTAGGCTGCACATTAGATCATCAGATAGAACAATACAAATCGGAAGAGTGCCTATGTGTTTCTAAATTCTCTTTCTTTGAATATATTCACTTTCCACAAAAATTAGAACTTAAGATGCCATTTTCCTAATTGTTTCCAGGACTCTACGTTCCCTCACACACCTCCAAAAAGAGAGAACGGGATTCTTTATATCTAGGTCTAGAATCCCAGCTATTCCTAACTTTAGGGAATGTAAAAGGAAATTTAAATGTATCTTAAATACTTTCATTTTGTTGCAAATAAAATAGTCAATAAACTAGTTAGGATTACACACTTGTTCTACATTTTAATCCCAAACATAAAATAGTTGCTAATGGTCATGAATGAAGAATAATGGAAAAGAAAGTCCACAACCCCCTTGCTCCCTAGTGGTCTAACGGTTAGGATCCCACACGCTCTCCAAACCCCTATAAGTATAGATTACATTCAACTGTATCGGCATTAGTGTTCATTTAAGGAGATTTTTGTTTTAACTGTTGTTTTAAATGACATTAATGTCATTATTGTTTTATATGACATTATAACGCCATCAAATCAAACTGATAATGAATGAACTTTAAAACCCAGAAAGTAAGCCTTGTAACAAAATATTTTTAAATACCGAAGACACATCTTTATTTCCAAATGAATTTAAATTTTACCGATCCTGTGTGACAAACAAAGGAAGTTTTAGCTTAACTGTGGACAGCACACATTCAATATCTTAGGCAACAAACGTTTCTGCTGCCGGTCTTTTCTGACTCAACAAAGCTATTGTTCACAGAAAACAAGACCAATTAATGAGAAATTGCTAACCACCTCATCTAAGCACAGATTTGTCATAAGCCTTTTCTTTCGATCAACTTTCTACCATCTCATTCTCATTCAGCCCCTAGGGATTCGGTGAATAATCGCTGACTAAATGACAGTTGATTTCGTTAGCACCTGTCGCCAGTCTCAGACGGATCACACAAGTTGGCCGAAACAGCTTGTAATTTTTAAGATTATGATTCTTTAGAAAGTGGGGAATTCACCGGCCGTGAGTTCACGAAGTTTTCCAAAATACCGTGCTTCTCGATCCTTCCCATTTTCAAAAAGTGACCCTGTGGCACCGACTTTTGGGGGGGGGGGCACAATGACTCGGGAACTCCACGGAAAGCCCTCCGAAACGAACAAAAACCGAGAAGGGGAAGAGCTCGACCTTTCCCTCAAACTTAACAGAAAGCAAGCCGAGAAGGGGAAGGTGGCCCCGGACTGCCTCGTCCGAGCGGGTGGAGACCAGGGGTTCAGGGACTGCTTTTCGGGAAAATGTCATATGCGCGGCCGCTCGGAGTCGAGTCTCCGCGCGCCGTCCCGGCCCCCGCGGCCCCGGCCGAGCCTGCGCGCTCGCGGGGAGGGGGCGTGGGGCCGAGCCCGCCCCCGGCGCCGCGGCCGGCGCTCCCCACGCCCCTCTCCCGCCCGCTGTCAGGCCCCGGTGTCACTGCCCCTTCCCCGCGCCGAGCTCCCCCGAGACACAGTCCGTCCTTTGTCTGAGTGCGCACTCGGCGCCGAGGTCCCACCAACTTGTGTGCGTCCCGTCCCACCCGGGCGCTCCCGCCGCGGCGCCCCACACAAAGGAGACCGGGGCTCGGGCGGCCGGCCCGCCCCGGGCACCGGAGCGCCCCCAGCCCAGCCCCGGCGCTGCGGGAGGGGCGGGCGCGCGAGAGGACCTCTTCGCACGCCCCTCGCGGCGCCCGCCCCGGGCTCCCGCCTCGGGTCGCCGTGTCCGGCAATGCCCGCCCGCGGGGTCGCGGGGGCCAGCCGGACCCACGGCCCCTTCTGAGGGGACTCCTCTCACCCCACCAGCCAAAGCGGCGCCCCAGGAAAGCCCGCTCTGGGCGATACCCACACGGGCAAAGCGGCGGCGGGGATGTCCCGGCGCCGCCACCGCCCCTCGCTGGGCTCCGGGGCCCCGCCGGCCGGCCGGCCCGACAGCGGCGCGTTACCTGCGCCCCGCGCCCCAGCCTGCGCCGCTCCCGCGCGCCGCTCCCGCGCGCCGCCGCCGCTGCCGCCGCCGGGGCTCCACCGCCTTCTGCGTCCCAGTGGGTGTCGGACGCTCCCGGACCGAGCGCCAAACCCGGCAGCCCAATCGCCATCGCTTTTATTTGGCCCCCCCAGTCCAACCAAGCGCCGCCCCGATTGGCGGGACGCGAGGCGGGCTCCCGTCCAATCACAGGGCCCGCCGGGCTCGGAGGCGCCGAGCCAGCCCCACGCAGAGGCGCCCGCGGGACTCGGCCGGGCCCGGCCGGCGGCGCGTGCGCGCGCGCGGGCGGGCGGGAGCTGAGGGACGCGGCCGCCGAGTGGAAGCGCCGCGCCGTCTCTTTGTTCTTTCGCCGAACGCACGGCGCCTCTCAGGAAGACGGTCGTCCGGCGGGCAGGGACGAGGGGCCTCTGGAGCCCGAATCCCGGGCCGTGGGCGGGAGGCGGGCAGGGCGGGGTGGCGGGAACCGGCCGGAGGGCGGGACGGCGCGCTCGCGGCGCTTGGCGGGAACCGCCGCCTCGGAGTTCCGGGGCCGGAGGGGCGGGGCGGGGCCGAAAGCCAAGTTTGAACCAGTTCAAAACTCAGAGGGTGGTAACGGTTTCAACTGCCGCGCTCTTTTCCCCGCGCGCGGAGCGGAGGCCAGGCCGCCCGGCGGGCTCGCGGGAGGCTCCCGGACCTGAGGGTCCGCGGCGCCCCGTTTGCTGGCCAGACACTCTCTGGGGGCCCCGGCCCGGCTCGCCTCGGGCAGGGAGCCGCGACCCTCCCGTGCTCCGGTGTGGCCGGCGCGCGGCCACCAAGCTGAGCGGAGCGCCTTGCTTGGCCCGACTCGGATTCCCCAGCGCTTGGACTTCGGCTGATCAAGCGCTCGGTGCCCATCGCCTTAGAAACCTGGGGGAGAGCGGCGTTACGGCTATCTCAAATTCCTCATTCAAAGCGCCTTGTTCAGACCCTTCCAGTGTTTGTAGTTCCAAACACGTGCAACGTTAAAAATCGTTTGTCAACGATGAGTGCAGTTTACTTGCCTCGTGCTAACGCCTCTGGCAAGTATTAGGATAATCGCAACATTTTTCAAGTATTAGAAAATGATCTTGGGGTGAGTCTGTCTCAACCCAGAGGAATTAGGAATATTCTGTTTAGGATACAATCCCCCCTTTTGCTTTATCTGGCAATGAAGTTAAGGTTATTCTGAATTTATATTTAACAGGGTGCTGCTATAGGGCAAAATGACCACTCACCTTTGTAAACTGGGGTTCCAAATATTGAGAGTTCAGATGTGGGGAGCGGGAAGTGGTTAACTATGAACTGAAATTGAAAGCTTAAAGGAAGCATGTTTGTAATATTTTAAATTACATTTTTAAATGACTAAGATTTATAAGGACTAATTCCTTATATGGGGATTTAACCCATAGTTTTCTCACCTTTCCTAAATCACCATCCCATTCCTCACATATATTCCAGACCAACTCTGGAAGTATATGTGGAGGGAAGCCAAAAGATACTGAGAAAAAACAATCATGTGCCCAATAAAAGCAGAACTGAATAAATGATAAGAAAAATAAGTACAGAAGGAAGTAGGTAATTATCTGAGATGTAATTATAAACTAATGTAATAGTTCCACCTGTCTTATGCCTAACAGTCACCGAACATTCATATTCTACGGTGAAAAGCTTCCATCTAGACCATTAATTTACAATTACTTTTTAAACTGGCACTATAAATCTCAAAAGTTAACTACTTATCCCTAAGTCACTTATCAAATTACTGATTTCACCTGCCCTGTATAGTAAATGTTAAAACAATGTGGGCATTTTTAAAAAAAAAAAATCTAGGAAATTACATTAGCAGAGATTATCAGCAAATCCAAGCAATATATAAACATATCCAGCATAGCGTGAAACGTCATGTGAACTGCTAAAGCATTGAGAACCAAGGAATAATGTTGGATCAAGATGTTCCCCAAAATAAATCTCAGGAAAGGAAATTATAGCTGGACCTAAAAAAAGCAAGGTTTACATTGACGGAAAAGTGAGGGCGCTTGAGATGGCAATGAACGCTCAGTGATTGTGTGGAATGTAACTTGATCTGAGAGCTCCAACTGGGAAAGAGTGAGAGGTCAGATTAGAGAGCTAAGTGGAACTTTATTAAATATAATACTTATACCTACGATACATATTTATGTCAAATATAATATGAAGGTTGACTTGGAGCGGGAAGTCCGGGTGCCAGTGAATCACAATATTGTCTTAATTCAGGGATGACGTTACCCAGCTAAGCAAGCTGTTTTAGGTCATAGTAATGGCAACAATACAGGATCATTTGAAAACATTGCAAAAGGACTTCATTATATATGCAGGGCATACATTATCTCTTTTGTATCTTCACAAATACAAGGAAGTTGGGAGGGAGAAGTACTTCATTTTTCACACCAAGAAAAATTACCTGAAGATTTCCAACCAGGAAAAAGCAAGAAAATGGGTGTGTGCATGTGTGTGTGAGAGTGTGAGCTCCAAGTTACTGAAGTGTCCTAGGTGAAGCAGAAAGCCAGGCTGAACACAAACGTGGGTGTGAAAGGTGAGAGTCACCAAGCTATTTCATTTCTGTGAAGATACTTAGGATATAGTTATGCTACTCCCAGTGGTGGGTCATTCTGTCCTCTAATACAGATTCACTATTACAGTTATGGGACAAAACCGCAGTGGAGAGTTAAACTCTAAAGTCAGCACACAGCGCTACCTTATTCACTCCTGTACTCCCAGGGCCTACCACTGTCTGTGCACAATATATCCTCGGGGTTTTGGGGGGGAGGAGGGGACAGGAGAAGGTCAAGTGCAAAGTGAAGGCTATTAGCATCACAGAACTTCCCTTTCAACCCCATGAACGGGATTTACTTCTCACGCATTCACTTATTCACTCAGCATTCAGCAAGTATTATGGAGGGCTTACCGTGTGAAAGCACTGTTCTCGGGTCTGGAAGTATGACGAGAGCAAAAGAAGAACCCCTGCCTTGGTGGAGCTGCTATTCTAATGGAGAGAAACAAACAATAAACAAAAGAAATTACCCAGCCTGTGAGGTGGTGGTAAATAAAATGGAGAAAAACATCGCATAGAAGGAGGGCAGGATTGAGTGTAAATGCTGCAGTTTTAAAGTGGCTTGGTCAGGGAAGGTCTCACTGAGAAGGTGACATTTGAAGAAGAATTTGGAGAAGGGTGTTCAAAGCAGAGTGGGTATCAGGTGCCCGGGCCTGCCATGGGAGCCTGCCTGGTGTGTTCTAGGGGAAGCGGAGATGTGGAGGAGGCATGAGGGTGTCACCAAAAAATCAGCCTCTGCACCCCGAAAGGCGAATTCCAACCCGGAGACAGAGTTTGGGAGCAAAGGAAAGAACAGCTTTATTGCTTGGTCAGGCAAAGGGGAGTCACCGCAGGCCAATGCCTCAGTAACTGTGGCTCCATCTTGGGGTTGGGGTCTTGAGGTTTTATAGAAAAACTGGATGGAATAGAAAAGTTGATAACAATCAGGGCGTTTTACAGGGTGTTACTTCTCTTCACCTTGATAAGCACTTGCTGTTGTTATGGAGGAATTTAGGAGGGTCTGCCCATTTTCTTGAGGTTCAGTCCATGACTTTTCAAGACCTCTAGTGTTAAAAAGGATTAAGTTATCCTAAGAATTCTGCTCAGTTCTGTTGTGAACCTGAAACTGCTCTAAAAGAATAAAGTCTGTTTAAAAAATAAAGAAAAGAGAATATAAAATAATATATAAGAAAAATTATCCTAAGAAAAGAGTGCAGAGGGAGGGGAAGCCTGTTAGTCCTGAGATCAATTTAGCTTAAAGTACAAGCCTGAACAACTCAAGAGCCATCCTGTTAGTTTTCTACTCTTTGGGGGCACAGGCAGATCTTCTAAGGCCTTGTATGCCTTTCTTGGGACTTTACTTTTTACTTAAGCCAAAGGACTTGGAGCAGAAAGGTGATCTGATTGTTTGAAAGAGATCAGTGGGGAGGGTCTATAGCTCAGTGGTGGAGCACATGCTTAGCATGCATGAGCTCCTGGGTCAGTCCCCAGCACCTCCATTAAAGCAAATAAGTAAATAAGCCTAATTACACCCCTCCCCGTAGCCTGAAGGGGAACAGGGGCCAAATCAGAGAGGACGGTTATGAGTCTATTGTAATAATCCTGTCAGGAAATGACCATGACTAGGATCCAAAGGGGTAAGAGTGGAGCTGGGGAAGCAGTTAGATTCTGGGTGTGTTTTGAAGGTATGAGCAGTAGGAACAGGATGGGGCCATGGGGATGGAGATCAGAGTGTAGTCTGGGACATGATGAGTTTGAGATGCCTACTTTCACCCAGAGATATCAAATATCAAGCAAGTGGAAAGTTATTGATGGGAGGAAAACTTGTCCTCTACCAATCTAGGTCCTAGTTACCAGGGCCAGCAAATTAACAGGAGAAAAGTTCACTATGCTTGCAGAGAGGAGTACTCTGCCAGAGAGGAGCTCTCCAAAAAGCACGAGGTAAAGGTTTATATACCAGCTTAGCAGAGGGCAGAGGGGAGAGGGGAGGTTTAAGAATTCCAAGGATGGAAGGTTCTGACAAGGCTTGTTTAAATGATTTTGTGGGGTAGAGGGGTAGGCAGAGGGGGAATGTCCCAGTGCCTGAAGTAGGTCACCTCCTGACTAAAGACCTGTTGGGGAAGACAGGTAACTGCCTCTCATAAAGCTCTTGCTTTAGTCAGATCAGGGCAGACAGATAAGTTCTTTCAGCATCTATTAGAAGCTCAGATATTCTCACTTTGGAGTAATCTTTATGCCATTTCTGGTATAAAATAATTCCTGGAGTTAGAGGGGAGACTGTGACTAGGAATGTAAGTTTGGGAATCATCAGCATGTAAATGATACTTAAAACCAAGGGAATGAGTGTAGACACAAAAGAAGTTCCAGGTCCTCTACCATGGTGTGAGTGGAGATGAGGAGAAACCAAGGAAGGCAGAGGTGAGATAGGAGGGGAGGGGGTGGGAACCAAACATTTAAAGAATGACAGAGCAGCTAAGCCCAAGATGGAGGAAGACTCTACTTCCAGCAGACCTTGGGCCTTATGCACAACCCAGGCACCAGGACAGTTCCCAGGCTGACTGTAAAGGCCAAAAAGTTGGGGGGGGGCAATTCCTGGAAATCCCCTCCCCTTCCCCAACATAGTTGGAAAAATCCTCCCACTAATTAGCATATGATATTACCTGGCCCTTAAAAACTAACCACTCTCACATCACGTGGCCATTCTGTCTATGGAGTATGTATCTCCCTGAATAAACCTGCTTTTACTTCATGATGCCTCGCACTTAATTCTTTTCCTGCTCAAGACAAGAACCTTTTTCTCCAGTAACAGAGGGAGCAGCCAGTGAAATGGGAACGTGTGATATCCTGGAAGCGAAGGGTAGAGGTGTTTCAAAAAGGAGGGTAGTTGGTGCACAACAAGTAAGGTGTCCAAGATTTAACACTTGGATTTAACAACATGGAGGTCACTGGTGACATTGATAGCGCAGTTTCAGTAGACTGGTTGGGTGGATTTCATAGTGAATGAAGACTGGAGATGGCATTGTAGACAAGTCTCTCAAGGATTTTGCTTAAAAAGGAAAGAAGAGAAAATATAGCTGGAACAGTAAGTGGAATCAAGGGAAAATTTTTAAAAGAAATAACATACCATGTTGGTATTCTAATGAGAGAGCTATTGGAGATGGAAAAGTTGGTGGTTCAGAAAGGAAAGTATATACTGCTGGAGCAACATCCTTGAGTGTTAGGAGGGATAGACTCCAGACGCTGAACAGGTGAGGGAGATGGGTCCTGGAGCCTGAGCAGAGGACTTGGCCTTTTCCCAGGCACATGGCCAGGAACGAAGGTAGACCACGTGGACGGAAATGCAGGTACGTGGTAGATCTGGTAGACATTTACATCTGATTGCAACAGATACCCACTGGTAATTATCAGACTGAGAACGGGTAGTGTCTAAATGAGTATGCAGCTTGTTAGGACAAAAAAATGTTTAGACCATTATATTCAGACATCACATTTATATCAACTCTCCCATCTTAAAATAATTTCTCAGTCCTAATAGAGATAGAAAACTGATGGTTTGGGCTTTAGACATATAGAATTCAGGGCAAAAGTGAAAAATCTAAAAGGTTTTGGAGGACAAATGAAGAGCCAGAGGATATAAAATCGGAGTAAGAGGTTTGAGCTTGTCCACAGAGGAGTATCAACTGAGGCCCGAGAAGTCTGACTTCTCGTGGAGAACAAGAATGGCTTTATCCCACAGACTGGAGGACACCCCAGGCTGGGGCCGGGAAGTGTGTGGCTTTAGAGAAAGCTTAATTTAAAGTTGTAGCATAATTTGGTCATGATTTAAGCCTGACCTTTTAAGAATTAGTTTGAAGTAGTCACCTCTGCAAAGCCTCAGGAGATGTGGTAGGGAGCCTCTAAAATGCACCCAGTTATTACTTAATAGCCTCTTGATATTCACACCCTCCTGTAATCCTCTCCCTTGGGTGTGGGCTGGACCTACTGGCTGATTCACTTCTAATTAACAGAATGCAGCCACATGAGTAATAGATGTCACTTCTGAAACTAGGACCTACCCCCCACCTATTTCTCGTTCTCTCTCTCATCTCTTGCTCTGGATGAAACAGTCACATCAGTCTTCTCTCATTTACCTCCACCATCCTTAATTCCAGCCATACTGTATTGCCCAACTCACTTTCCCAAACACAAATTCACTTAAATTGATCAAGATGTTACCATCTGACTTTGACTTTTAAAAGAGGAAATTTGAGCAAGTCCAATGAATAGACTGAAATAGGTTTAAACATTTAGGCAATCTAGAGATTATCTGGGCGTTTGAAAGGAATCCAAGTATGAAACTGAGGAATGCTTGGCTAAAATATGGTTAAAAATGATCTGTGGTCACAATATTATTTTACAAATGTGACACGTCCTACAAAGGGCTACTGAGGATTTGGGGAAGCTGAGAACTGATGAATTTTACCATTATTCTGGGCTATAACAAGAGAAAGGGTCAATAAGGACTGAAATATATGATATGAAAGACAACATGATATTAGCAAGGGATGAGTTAGAAAAAAATAAAACTGATTACATGATTGTATACATAGACACTCTAAAATAATCTTTAGTCAAATATTCGAATTAATGAGTGAAGTTAGCAAGGTCATTGGGTACAAGACTAGTTTATAAAAATCAATTTCTATATATCATTAATAAGCAAGGAGGAAATTAAACTTTTAAGGTAAAACCATTTAGGGGGAGGGTATAGCTCAGTGGTAGAGTGCATCCTTAGTATGCATGAGGTCCTGGGTTCAATCCCCAGTACCTCCATTAAAATAAGTAAATAATAAACCAAATCACCTCCCCCCAAAAACACAAACTAAATCACATACACACACACATGCACACTAAAGTAAAACCACTTACCCATTGAAAAACACCAAATACCTAATAATAAATCTGATGAAAAATGCACAAGATCTGTATACTGAGTATGACAAAATGATACTGGGAAAAACTTTAAAAAGACATAAGTAAATAGAGGGAATGCCGTATTTATGATGTAGAAGATGCCTAGATTCAACACAATGCCAATCAAAATCCCAGAAAGGTTTATGGGTGTGTGTGTGTGTAAACTGGCAAGTTGATTCTAAAATATGTGTGAAATGCAAAAGGCCAAGGAAGAGCCAAGACAATCTTGAAGCTGGGAGACTTCACTACCAGACACCAAAGCCTAGCTTTTTCAAGCTATGGTAATTGAGATAGTGATATTAACACAAAGATGGACAAATGGACCTATGGGAAACAAAACAGAGTCCAGAAATAGAGTCATACCTATAAGGTCACCTGATTTATCACAGAGGTGACCCAGCAGAGCAGTGGAGAAAGGAGTCTTTTTGATAATTGGTACTGGATATCCTTAGGGGAAAAAAATCTTGGCCTCTCCCTCTTACCAGATGGGTTACTGATCTAAATGTGGAAGAAAATGAACAGAAACGTCTTTATGATCTGGCAACGGGCATAAAGTGCTTAAACAAGATGCAAAAAGTGCTCATCATAAAGAAAAAAAAAAGAGGAATTAAACTATTTTAAAATTAAGAACTAGTCTCCAAAAGACACCATTAAGATTCTAAAAAAGGCAGGCCAAAGAATAGAAGAAATCCACAATACTCATAGCTGACAAAACACTTGTCATCAGATTATATATATTAAAAAAAAAAAAAAGAACACCTACAAAACAATTTGAAAAAGAAACAAAATATTAAGAATGGCCCCAAACTACCCAGCTTAAACTGGCATTCCAAAAGAGTAAATGTAAATGCTGGAGAGGCTGTGGAGAAAAGGAAACCCTCCTACAATGTTGGTAGGAATGTACTTGGTGCAGCCGTTATGAAAAACAGTACGGAGATTCATCAAAAGACTTAAAATAGACTTACTATATGATCCAGCAATCCCACTCCTGGGCATATATCTAAAGGGAACCTTAATTCAAAAAGATATATACACCCTAGTGTTCATAGCAGCACTATGTACAATAGCCAAGACATGGAAACAACTTACATGTCCATGGACAGATGACTGGATAGAGAAGTTAGTATATTTATACAATGGAATACTACTCAGCCATAAAAAAGAATAAAATAATGCCATTTGCAGCAACATGGATGGACTTGGAGACTGTCATTCTAAGTGAAGCAAGCCAGAAAGAGAAAGAAAAGTACCATATAATATCACTTATATGTGGAATTAAAGAAATACAAATGAACTTACTTACAAAACAGAAACAAACTCACAGACAAAGAAAACAGACTTATGGTTTTCCAGGGGGAAAGGGGGTAGGAAGGGATAAACTGGGAGTTCGAGATTTACAGATACTGACTAATATATACAAAATAGATAAACAAGTTTATACTGTATAGCACAGGGAACTATATTCAATATCTTGTAGTAACCTATAATGAAAAAGAATATGAAAACAAATATATGTATGTTCATGTATGACTGAAGTATTATGCTGTACACCAGAAATTGACACAATATTGTAAACTGACTATACTTCAATAAATATATATATATACAATAAAAAAGTTTAAAAAATTAAAAATAAATTTTTTAAAAAGCAGAGTAAATGTACAAATGTCTAATAAATATAAAAAGATGCTCAATTTCACCAGTTATCAGAGAAATGCCAATAAAATCATGATGTAATACCACTACATACATACTAGAATAACTAAAACAAACAAACAAAATACAGAAGATACCAAGTGTTGTCAAGGATATGGAGCAACCAAAATCCTTATATACTGCTAATAGGACTATAAATGGGTACAACCACTTTGGAAAATTGAGAAGAGGTAGTAGATACTAAACTTGAACACATACTGAATACTCTGTATCACAGCAATTCGACTCCTAGGTCTATATCTAGCAGGCATGTATGTATGGGTGTATGTATGTACACTTACCAAAACACATGTACAGGAATGTTCCTAAGAGTGCTATTCCCAAGAGCCACAAACTAGAAACATCTAAATGCCCATCAACAGTAGAATGAATAAATTGCAGTAAATTTACCGAATGGAATACCCTACAACAATGCAAGTGAACAATCTACAGCTGCATATAACAATATGAATGAATCTGATCAACATAAAGTTGAATGAAAGAAGTAAAAACAAAGACTGTATTATATGGTTTTGTTTATTTACAGTTCCTTAACAAGCAAAGCTCATCCATGATGTTAGAAGTCAGAACAGTTAGTTATCCTTGGTGCGGGCAGTGACTGAGGAGAACAGGAGGACCATTCCTGGGATGTTGATCATGTTCTACTCCTTAGTCTCGATGCTGGTAAACAGGTGCATTACCTCTGTGAAAACGTATTTAAGCCATTTTTATTCATATGTTATACTTCAATAATAAGGTTTTTTTAAGATCGGGGAGAGGGATAAATTAGGAATTTGGGATTAACAGATACACATCACTATATATAAAACAGATCTACTATATAGCACAGGGAACTATATTCGATTTCTTGTAATAACATATAATGGAAAAGAATCTGAAAAGAAAATATGTATCTGTATCTCTACATATAACTGAATGGCTTTGCTGTACACCTGAAACTAACATTGTAAATCAACTACACTTAAATAAAAAATAAAATTAAAAAAAATATTTGTTTTAACAACAACAACAACAAAGATCAGGGACAAAGGAAGGAGCCAGCAAAGAAGACTGAAGAGGGTTGAACAGTGAGAAAGGGGAAAACCAGAGTGTCATGTCCCAAAAGCCACATGAAAATAGTTCATAAAGAAGGAAGAGGTATATCCGGAATATATGAAGAACGCTAACAACTCAACAATAAACAGACAAATATCCCAAATGGTATACATAATGAAAATAAAAATAGGTAAAGGTGTGAATAGACATTTCTCTGAAGAAGACATGTGAATTGCTAACAAGCACAGAAAAAGATGCTGAACATCACGAGTCATCAAGGAAATGCAGATCAAAAGCACAATGAGACACCACTTCTCGCTTGCTAGGATGGCTATAATCAAAAAGACAGACAATAGCAAGTGTCAGCAAGGATGTAGAGAAACCAAACCCTCACACATTGCTGGTGAAGTGTCAAATGGTGCAGCCGCTTTGGAAAACTGTCTGGCAGTTCAGCAAAATGTGAAACAGAAAGAGTTACCATAGGAACCTGCAACTGCCCTCCTAGAAATATTTCCTTTCAACCAAGAGAAATGAAAACATATCCACACAATAACTTGTACATGAACCTTCATAGCAGTATTATTCACAATCACCAAAAAGTGAAAACAACCCAAATGTCCATCAGCTGATGAACAAAATGTGGTATGTCCATGCAACAGCATATTACTCAACAATAAAAGGGAATGAAGTACTCATATATGCTACGACATGGGTGAACCTCAAAAATGTTATTGTTACGGAAAGCAGCTAGACACAAAAGGCCATGGATTGCATGGGGCCATTTATATGAAATGTCTAGAATGTGCAAATCTATAGAGTGAGAAGGTAGAAAAGCAGTTGCCTGGGACTGGAGGAGGCGAGGGAGGGACCAGGAGCAACCGCTAAATTATACAAGGTTTTCCAGGGAACGATGAAAATGGTCTAAAATTAGATTATGGGGATGGTTGTACAACTCTGTACATATACTAAAAACCACTGAATTGTACAGTTTAAAAGGGTGGACTTTATGGTATGTAAATTACATCTCAAAGTTATTTTTAAATAAAGAAGGAAGTGGTGATCACTCAGGAGAACTTGTTCAGACATCCCTCCCACCAGAAGATCCTACTTGCAGAGAAATGATATTTGCTCAGAAGGAAAGTTCCAGGCAACTTATTCAGGGATAAAATAAATCCTCTATGCATTAAAAAAGAAGACCTCTGAGCCCTTGGTCAAAGCCTTAGGAAAGGCCCCCGGGGAGTCAGTTGCTTGAAAACAAGGTCTTTAGTCCCCAAAAGGAGCAAAATATTATTGCCCTAGCATCAAACTTAACAAGAATAAAAAACTTTGAGGTAGCCACCAAAGGAAATACAACAAGCATTTTTGGTCACTGCACCTAAAGGATTAAGAGAGGGATTGAGGGAGGTAGGGAGTTCGAAAAGGAAGAGAGAAGAAATTCTGCTGAATTAAGATGGACAAGCATCAGGACTGTTTAGGCTAAAAACACAACCGTTGAGAAATGAATCAGGCATTCAGATTCTCTGAAGACAGACAGTCTGGATAAAGTGAATCCAAGTTTTTTTCATCAAATCCCAAAATGTTTCCATTAAAAAGCACTGCTTGCATTCTCTACAATGTATAATGAAAACAATTAAGAATGACTTCATTTGGTAAGTAACAAGCTAAGGAACTCATTACAGAAAAAATACAGTATAATTAGACAAACATAAAAGAGTTTAAAATGCTTGCATATATGTTTAAATGTCAGAGTCATATGTGACCATTTATGAATTCATTCAAAAGACATTTACTTAATGCTTGCTTTGGTCCATGCCCTGCTTGTACTGGATGAGGAAGACAGCAGGCAGAGGGAGGGTAGGGACACAGGTCAAGAAAGCAGGAGGAAAGCAAGGAAGGGAGGAAACAAAGGATGGAGGCTTGGAGCCTAGGAGCTAGTTGGCAATGTCAAGGTGAGAAGATGGCAGGTGGCGGACGAGGCAACCCAGACCTGCTCCCAAGGACAGAGACCTGGGTCCCCTCAGCAACCCCATTCCCTAGACTGGTGGGAATTGGGGGCGGCGGTGGGGGAAGTTAATTTCGTTGGACTCTAGAGACATCATTGTCTAGGATCTCAGAAGCAGTGTGTGTGACCAGAACCCTGCAATCAGGACCAGGCTCAATGACAAAATCCTGAGTCTGGGGTGGGTGAACTCCAACTCTCTAGATAATAAATCTTCCTGATTTCTTCCATTGTTCCATGGCCCCCCTCAAACCCTTGTACATTCATAGTGGGTCTGAGCTGCCAGGTTCCCTGGACCACCTCGTCCCCTCCCGCACCCATGGACCGGTGGGCAATGCTGTTGCACGCACACGTGCCAACATTCGTCCAAGTCAAGCGATTCCTCTATTCTTTTGAAATCTGGTTTTGTACGAGTCCCACAGCACTCTTGTGAGGTGTTGCTTTGCAATTCTCTGTGTTCTAATGACTGTTGACTAAAGACATTCCTACCGTTAAAAGAAGAGCATGTTCCAATTCAATATCTTTAATAGAAGAAATGTTTCCAACTGCAGAAATTCCTTCCTGACTTGAGGAGAAAATATTTTCCCACTGATGAAATTTATCAAACTGGTGTATAATCTTTTGGGAAGAAAAACAGTAGCAGTGATAAAACTTCAGCTGAGAACCATATGTTTAAAAAAGCAGCCATTTTAAACTAAGGGCAACATATCCATGAAAGAGTGATTCATTTTCCAGAGTCATCACCCTCCTCTCACCTGTGAAGTTTTTGCCAAAAAAATCATGGAACTTAGAATATTGCACTGGAAATTGACCTCATAAGTTACTTTTTGAATATCTTCACACAAAGATTATCCTAGGATAATGCTAAAAGAATGACCAAATATAAAATAGTGTATAACAGTCAATTCACACTGGCAGAAATTTCTCAGTAAAGACATTCATTTTGCCCGTAATTTTATTATTTTTCATACCTTATCTTATTTTGCAAGCTAATATCCTTTTAAAGTAGGCTGGATTCTAGCAGAAAATGGTGAGATTATTCAATTTTTTCTAAGATATTGTCATTTCTACTCTCACAGTGTAATGATTATATGTGTTTTAATAACATTTTAAATAACACTCTAATGTCTATTCCAGATAACTGTCTTTGTATATTGAATACTCAACCCAGCATCACGTGGCAGTATACACAAACCAATTCTCTTCTATCCAATGGCTAACTGGACAGGGACTTATGATGTCTCTTTCTCTCTCTCTCCGTATTTTATTCTGTAACATTTATGTTTCAATGTTAGCATTCTTGTTTTTAATTACCTGTCCTTTTCTTTCAGCTTAAAAGAGAAATGAAAATGGCCCACAGCCCGTCTTCCAAAGAGAACCACTTTTACACATTACTGCATTTGCTTTCAGTCTTGGAAAGCAACTTTTCGATTTAATTTTAAACCTTTTTTTCTCATTAAAGGAATACATGCTCATTCAAGAAATCTGTCAAATGTCCTTGATAAACTCGTGTCTTTCAAGATTTGATGTTAGTGAAATGCAAGAATCTGAGGAAACAGGACTCACATGTCAGGAGTATTAAGTGATAAAACCTTTCAGGAAGGCAGTTTGGCGGTATTTGTCATTATTGAATATGTGTGTACCTCTGACCTAGAGACCCATTTCTAGGAATGTTTCCTACAAAATCCTTGTTTGTGCACATAAAGATAGTCACTGAAACAGTGTTCATAATAGCAAAAAACTAGGAAATGGCTTAATATACATCATTAGGGAGTTAGTTAAATGAATGATACAGCTATATTATACACAGATGTTTATTTATATATTATAAATACTATGCAGCTATTAAAAATGAATGAGATTAAGTGAATAGAATTAAATTTATTTTTTAAATCTTTGAATTAAAATTATGAGATGGGGGAGGATATAGGTGCGTGGTAAAGTGCATGCGTAGCATGCATGAGGTCCTGGGTTCAATCCCCAGACCCTCCATTAAAAAAATAAAGAAAGAAAAGAAAAGAAATTTTTAAAAAACGTAATTACCTCCCCACCTCTAGAAAAAAACTAAAATAAAAAGGAGGGAGGGTATAGCTAGGGGGAGGGTATAGCTCAGTGGGGGGAGGGCATAGCTCAGTGCGGGGGAGGGTACAGCTCAGTGGTAGAGCACATGTTTAGCATGCACAAGGTCATGGGTGCCATCCCCAGTCCCTCTGTTAAATTTAAAAAATATATACAATAATAGTAATAATAATAAATAAGTAAACCTAATTACATTCCCCCCCAAAAATCAACAACAAAAAATATGAGATAAACCTACATACACTGATATCTAAAAAGCTCCCAAGATGTAGTATAAAATGAAAAAGGTAAAGTATGAAACAGCTGGTCTAGTATGATCATGTGTATGTAAATACAAGAGGGCTCCATGTACATAGATACAAAGGAAAATGCACAGAAAATACTAGAAGGATGCACACAAAACTGTCACCTCTGGGGAGGGAGCACCCCACTCAGCTCTGTGTCGTCATGGCTGGCCAGACTCTTTACAATAAGAACACATTCATGTATTACTTCTATAATTTTAAAAAGCAAAACTCTACAAAGCATTCCTTGATTAATTATTAGAGACCATAATATTTTAAAATACCATTTCTTAGATTATTAAAGATATATTATTATAAAACATTCAGATAATGTATGCTATGTATAATATGTAAAATGTATATATAGAACATATAAAATGTATGATATGTATAATATATAAAATGTATAATATATTTTAAAAAGTATAATTAAGAAAATCAGAATCATCAGAGATAGCCTCTTAACTTCCATCGACTCACATATCTGTGTGTTTGTATATGGAGATGTTCATATATATGTATATTATGTTAAAATAAAAATGATATCATATATATATGTGTATATATTTTATATCCTGTTGATTTGTTCATTTAATATTTTGTCATCACCACGGCATATGATTGGACTCTAAACACAAGATTTTTAAAATTAGTAAATAATTCAAGCATACGAACAGCACAGAAACTCATAAAGTGAACACCGTGGACCCAGCACCCAGCTGAAGAAATAAACATAACAGATTAATAAACTCCATTTACTTGCTCCTCAACACCATCTTCCCTTTTCTCTCTCCAAAAGTAAACCTTGATTTGAATTTGGCGTTTGTCATTTCCATGCAGGCTTTGGACCTTTTAGATAAATGTATGGGAAAAAATATAGTATTGCTTTGCTGAAAACATGGTTTTTAATGCCTACTTAATGTTCTATATGATAGACAGGCTATATTTATTCAACTTGTCCCTAGTTATTGAGCATTTTAGAACAAATAGAATTTTTACATTTCCTTTTAAAGTAAGGTTGAAATAAGTTGCTACAAAAAGGTACAGTCTCCTTGGTGGAATGACTCTCTTATATTCACAAACTCCAGAGCCAACTCCACATTTCCCGTGTTTTCTTTACTTGGTGGCTCTGTTTTCAGAGAATTTCTTATTTGCAAACCTACTATTAAAAGAATGTTGAAATGTTGGAGAGGGTGTGGAGAAAAGGGAATCCACTTACACTGCTGGTGGGAATGTAGTTTGGTGCAGACGTTATGGAAAACAGTATGGAGATTCCTCAAAAAACTAAAAATAGACTTACTGTATGATACAGCAATCCCACTGCTGGGCCTATATCCAGAGGGAACCTTAATTCAAAAAGATTCATGCACCCCAGTGTTCACAGCAGCACTATGTACAATAGCCAAGATGTGGAAACAACCTAAATGTCCACGGACAGATGACTAGATAAAGAAGCTGTAGTATATTTATGCAATGGAATATAACTCAGCCACTAAAAAGAATAAAATAATGCCATTTGCAGCAACATGGATGGAGCTGGAGATTGTCATTCTAAGTGAGGTAAGCCAGAAAGAGAAAGAAAAATACCATATGATATCACTTACATGTGCAATCTAATAAAAAAAAAAAAAGACAAATGAACTTATTTACAAAATAGACATAGAAAACAAACTTATTGCTACCAGGGGAGGAAGGGTGTGGGAAGGGATAAATTAGGAATTTGAGATTTGCAAATAATAATTACTGTATATAAAATAGATAAACAACAAATTTATACTGTATAGCACAGGGAACTATATTCAGTATCTTATAGTAACCTATTATAAAAAAGAATATGAAAACGAATATATGTATGTATATGTATGACTGAAACATGCTGTACACCAGAAGTTGATGTAACATTGTAAACTGACTAGACTTCAATTAAAAAAAAGAATATTGCAAGCATGGAGAGTCAAAGAAGCCAGGACTTATAGCTGAGCTTTCCCCATTTCTGCTCTGGGCTCTTGTTTCTCTTCCTATGGACTCCATCAATCTTGCAACCTACACATTGACAGCCAACAGCACAACTTCTCCCCTTAGCACAGCTGTCACACTGGGATGACTGGTTTCTCTTTCTGAATGCAACTCTTTTTCCTTCATAATGTAATGATCTAACCCACTGCTCTAATTTAACAATAATCTCCCTTTCTCTCTAGGTTTAAGGTTCCCCAAATAAGTCAGACATCTGTCATCTGACTTGACATTTCATGAAAATGACAGTCACTTCTTGGAAGCCACTACTAAATATATCAATCACCAGGAAGGATGACAAAATAACAATACTTGTCTTTGAATACACATGCCAGAATTTATATGTTCTCAATCAGCAGTACACTTGATCCCAGTCACTGCATAAAAATCTCTTTGAAAACCTTCTTTTGAAATTGCCTTCAGAAACTGAATTTTCTAAATGGAGACAAATCTTTCCCTCAGGCAGTAGATTCTATTTACAAAAGCACCTCACAGGAGTTTGGATTCAGAGCTGGGGTGATGGAGCTGAGTACCAGTACTGGTGTGAATGGGAGGGAGCTGAGCACATCTGGTCTCGAAGCGACAGAAACATGGCCACATGGGCTGGTGAGGACCAGTGTCCATGCCGACTGGTCCACGCTCATGCCATTTCAGTTACAAAAGTCATTTGAACCTCACCCTCCTAAGGGGCTTGATCACCTCCCCTGTCCATTAAGTCAAGGCAGAGGGGCAAAGTGGGAAAAGCTGCTTTATTTCTCAAAAGAGGAAAAGGAAAAAAAGCGCTCAAGTGGGGAGCCATCAGCCAAGATGGCCAGTGGAGACAGCTCCGGCTAGGATTTAGCCACGTGGACTTTAATGGGAGGCTTTCACTACTATGTGTTCCTTCCAGATGTGATGGAGCCAATCGCCTTCTCGTCCATCCTTTTATGGGCTTTTCTGCTTGTCATGTCAATCATCAACTGTCATGGTATAGGAGGATGTGGCACTTAGCATGCTAATACATCACAACGAGTGCATAATGAGGCTCAAGGTCCACTGGAAGTCAAATCCTCTTGGGCTCCATTGGTTCTAACCAGTTTTGTTTCTTCTCCTTGCAGCTCCCTCCTGAAACTTATATAAGAGTAATTGGTTTCTATTCAAGGGAGGGGCCGGGGTATGATCCTGGGGGCAACAGCCTTGGTAACAAAAAGGAAAATTGCTTTTAATTAGAATGTTGGCAATCTGAAGGACCCTGCATTCCTCTGGGAAAAACCATCTAAGGCCTGGGAGACTTTAGTTTTTCTATAAACAAGAGTCAGGGTTTAGGGGGAAGTTCCTACAGAAGAACTTAAAGATATTGTTATGTATATTCCTTGAGAAGGAACCAGGACCCTGCCCCAACGCTGCACTATTGTTTCTTGAATGTTCTTCTCTCAGTTGACTCCTTTGACTGCATCCCCTCCCTTCCCTCATTAACAATTGTTCAAATCTGCCCTTTGAAACTCAGGGAAGGTCAAAGAGGCTGAATGAAGCCTATTTCCTTTAAACAAGAAATGGGGGACACTGAAAGGTTTGTACTAGGGAGGAACCCACAGGGTCCTGTTTGGTATCAGGTTCAATTCCTGGCTCTGTTAGCTGTGATCTTCAGCAGGTTACTTAACCCAGGACTCAACTTTCTCATCTGTGAAACGGGAATAATGAAAAATTCCTACTTAAGAGGGTGGCTGTGATGATTCAAATAAAAGAATGCATATGAAGAACATGGCCCTGATTTTAGCTATTGTTAAAAATATTGGTCATTAACACATTATGGATCTTGTAAATACAACCTCTGTACAATTCTAGCATACAGAGAGACAAGACAGCAGCAATGACAAAATAAATTATCTCTATTGCACAGAAATACTAGGCTAGCTTTAGAAAAGTACATGAATATGATAGTGGTGGATGGTGATCTTTTTTTCCCCCTAGTTTTATTGAAATAATCACTATATAAGTTTAAGGTGTACGGTATGATGGTTGATTTACATAGATTGGGAAATGATTACCACAATAAATTCAGCCAACATCCATCTTCTCATGTAGATATGGTAAGAGATGGTGATCTTTTTAAAAGCACTGTCAAGATCATTCTTCCAAGAATAGCCTAAACATGTTCAGTTGGAGGAGTTTTACCTCTCACAGTAGGAGTACGAGGCATCTCTCTTTCCTAATTTGTTCCTCTAATTCTTGGCTCTGTGGGGTTCCAAGAATTGTGAGAACAATTCAGAAGCTGGTCCTTTGTTACCAACTCTCCTCCCTTCATTGTTTTCAACTCTTCCCCTCCCTCCTCCTGTGAACCTAGCATGTGACTTTGCAATCCCCTCTCCCAGCTAGTAGTGAAGTCCATTTCCTATGCCCTTGATATTGGGCTTGGCCCTCTGACTCAGTTGGGCCAATGGCATGTTAGTGGATGTTATACAAGCAAAGACTTGAAATATACATCTGGGCTGGCCCTCTGGCATCTCACACTTCCGTCATCGCCGTGAGAAAAACATGTCCTGGCCAGCCTGCTGGTCCAAGAAATGTGAAGCCAACCTGGATCCAACCTTCAGCTTGGCACCAAACCCAGTCAAGTGCAGGCTACACCAACCTACCTGTGACTGATAACACCACTGTTGTTTAAACCACTGAGTTTTGGAGGTGTTTGTTACACAGCAAAAGCTAACTGATAAACTTCCAACCCTTCACCTTTGGTGAAGTAGAGATAAAGTTTTTCAAAAATAATCCACAAATATATATATGGATATATGTGAAGTAATATGTAAGTTTATATAAATACCATAGAAATGTGCATGACTAATTTCCTGGAGAACATGCCAAGTTAATTCAGTGGCTTTTCCTCAAATTTCCAAGTGACTTATATGTCAAAATGACTTTAACAGAGTGTGAAAAAATATATATATATTTTTTAATTCAGACTTTAATTAGTAGATTTGTCTTTTATATTAGTATGTAGGTCATTTGATAAAATAGCATAAGCATTTATTGAGATATAAATATTTAGAACAAAAAAGCATGGATGCTTAAAATTAACCCCACTTTAGCTGGAAGTAGAGATGTAGTATCTTTGCCTAAATAATTACCTCTTTTCATTGATTATGGTATTATTAACCAAAAATAAGGTAAAAAGCCTATTCTTTATATCAGGAAAAATGTTGTTTAAGTTCACTTTTTTCAGTCTTAATTTTCCCCATCTGTTTCCTGCATGTATACTTAGCAGGCTAGCACAGTAATAGGGCTAGTGTCATCCAATGAAAACACCATCCAGCTACTAGTGGTACATCTTAAACAGAATCAGTTGATTATATTTTAAACTGAAAAAGATTATTCATTGTATCTACTAAGGTACATTTGGCTGCAAGTAGCAGAAATCCTCCACTAAATGTAACTTAAACCAAAAGAACATTTATTGTTTACTTAACAAGAAACTCAAAGACAGTCTATATCAGGATTGGCCTGCCAGCTTACCAATGTCATTAAAGATTTAGACTCTTTCTGTCTCTCCATTTTGCATATTGGCCTATTATCCCCATGCACATCACCTCAAGGTTACAAGATAGATGCTGCAGTTCCAACTATCACATACAAGTTCAAGGCAAAAAGAAGGGGGAAGGGGCTGACTCAGCCACTACTTTCTCATGTACGAAGAAAGTAAAAGCTCTTCAGAAGCTTCCCTGCAGACTACTTCTTGCTTCTCATTGGAAAGAAATGGAACACTTGCTGATGACATCCTCACTGAAAGGGGGGCTGGGAAGTTGACAGTCTAATGGAAGAGGATTGTCCTGATTGGTTTTGGAATATCATGACGCATCCTCTCAGGCTAGGCCCACTTTCACCCTGAGTAAAATCAGGGTTCTATTAGCAGGAAGAAGGGAAGACGTGAGACTGGACAAACAGCATCTGCACATTGTCTTACTACCCTTGACCTGATGGAAGCAGGAAAGCAGAAGACATGGAACTGTGCTTTTACCTTTTTTTTTTTTTTTTTTTGCAGGACAATCTGAACTCCTTTGAGCATGTGAGTAAGCAATTGATACTGCTCTACTCTCAAAATTTCCAAATAGAGCATTTCAGGGAGTGCCCAAACTCCTGAGGCCCATCCACCAGTGACTACTTTACGAAATCCACCCACAGTCAACTCAGTCTTTTAACTTGGTCTCCTTCATGACACATCTTCTGGGTTCCTCTCTGGACTATTTCAAAGATGGTTGTGTTGTGGATATGATGGCTGCTGACTGACTGTAGTCATGTCTCCCCTCTCTGTAACTAACTATGCTTGCAACTGAGGAAATCTTGACAATGTCTAAAACGGCACAATAAGAAAAATTAAATTTTCACTCTTTTCATGGTTCATTATGTTGAAAATAAAAAGACCAAAAGTTAAAAACTGAGTTTACACTTCAAAGCATTATATTAGCAAGCATCTAATTACAAAATGTTACACACGGGGAACTGCATGGGTCTGGTTCCTGCCGCTAAGAATCTGTAATCTGAGACAATCTGGTGATAATCTCATTTTGGCCATGGGGGAGGGGCGTGGATAATATTATTAAGTTATTAAATAATACATGATGACTTTTCGAAGTGTAAACTATTTTGAAAATGCAAAGTTCTAGATCAATTGTTAGGTCCTGACTCTGTGGTCCAACAAATAAAATCTGAGATCACCAATGATGTCCCAAATCACATCTGACACTCTATGAAAACAGAATACTGAGTAAGTTTTTGTAAATGGAGATGTAATTGACATGTAACATTGTATTCATTTTATATAACATAATGGCTTGATATATGCACACATAGCCTGTATATGCTTTGATTATAAAATAAGGACATTGATTTCCATGCATGGCTTGTGGAATCAGTATCCTTGCTTTGCAGTCGCACCTGATAACAACGTGAGATAAATTTCTAGTAATAACAGAATGATGATTCAAAATTCTAAGGCATTCTTAGGTAGAGAAAAAAGGATCTTAAGAGACTGGAACAGAAAACTGTAGAAGAAATGTAAATAAATTTTTTCTTTTCTTTGACTAGATTAAAAGAATTGTCTTTTCAATTTTATTTCCTTCTTTGTCAGTCCAATAAAGTGATGTCATGTGCAACTTTATGCTTTAAAAAAAAATCTAAGCGTTTGGTTCAATTTAACACATTTCCTCTCAACAGCAGACATTCTCTACAGCTCCTTCTCTTGGTCTCCGTGGAATTCTGTGCTCTGCACTCGATTTGATTTTGTGAAGACCTGAATCGTTCTCTAAGCAGTTATGAAATATCTCCCGTAGAGTGGTGGCCCAGGGCAGATGGAGGAATTAACTCAGAGAGCACTCTAAGCAGCCTTATTTTCCAGCAGACAGCTGTCGACGTGATCTCAGTGATCAGTTCCTCCCCCGGTCCACAGAGCAGCCCGCATAGCCTCGGTTCCGTCACGGGAGAGTCTGGGCTCCAGTTGCAGCCCAGTGGCCGCAAGATCCTATTTCCTCCGTGTGTAAGCCCAGTGATCTGAAGCAGATGCTTGGAGGCTGCCTAAAACTGCAACCTTCCTTTGGCGCCTTATCATTTCCTTCCAGCTCAGCCACAGCTCCATCCCGGCTGTACCAGGTTGCTCCCAGCAGTAGAGTTGAGATAAATAACCCCGGTCTTTATAGGGATTCTTAAGGGTGGAAACAAGGCTGGATTTCAGGGAAAATGGAAATAATTTCTCCCTGAATGTAACCCAAAGTATAGCGACTATACATCTACTTTCTTTTTTTTTGTTGTTGTTGTTCAATCTTTACTTTCTTTCTGCCCCTTTTTAAACACAAACTTATAGCAGAAACCTGCCATTCTGGTATGTAATTTAAAATCTATTTCACTCTAGTATTAAAGATGTCCCATATAACAGAGCTTGTAGTTCATTTCATGAAAATTTATTTCCATACATAGGAACTAACAATTTCCAAGACTCCAATGCATATAAAATTAATAAACCTGAACACTGCTTGATAGCATGACTGTAGTGAAATCTACAAATTGCAATCACAGTTGCAGTCCAAATATATTCCCATTTTAAAACTAGGTGGCTTTCCCGATCAAGTGTTTGCCCTCTTGTAAACAGTCCTGGTGTGGGGGTGAGGCGCCCTGCAAGGGCAAGTTCAGACTTCCTTGGGACATCTGGGTTTAGACAACAGCATAAGGTCTAGATTCGGGATGGTGGAACTGTCCTGGTGACAGACCAGTGTGGGCGAGATTCAGAGTAACCCAGGATGACTCGGGCTCTTGCATCAGAGGCGAGAGAAGGGGAAACCAGCAACTATGAAGTGCCTGATCCCTGCCAAGTGTTTACACACATCAGTTCATTTCCTCTTCATGTTTCACATATGAAGGCGGTTTCCCTTTTCACAGATGGAGAAACTGAGTTCTATGGGAACCCCTGGGTCAGCAGTCTTTGGCCCATCAGTCACCTGACGGCATAGATCCTATTGATCATGTTCTGTATTTTTCCATTATTTTGCATATACATATATATCATTTATATACATACATATATATCATTTAATACTTGTTGAGTAAGCAGCCCTCCCCTGCCGGCATCCTGGTGATGCTGGCCCCTTAGAGCAGATCTCACTAGACTTTAATAAGACCTTAACTAATTAAGGGTGTTCTCTATTTCCTTTGAGACAGGGGATCATCCATAAGCCTCCAGTTCCCTGATACAGATCAGAACCACATGCTCTGGCCACATCGCTGTCTCAGTCCGGGTGCTCCGGCTGTGAGAGGCTCCTGGGGTCAGGTTCCTGTTCCCACAGTTCAAGCCCTAGAGTTGGTATCTGGAGCTTTCTTCCTCAGCTTCTCCGAGACCCAGAGCTCCTACACCTTCTGCTGCCCGAAAAGGAAAAAGGAAAAAGTCTTCTTGGCTCCATCTCTCCAGAATCCAAGCATTTCTTTTCTTTTGAACTTCTAAAATTCCTACTTATTAACTTGTCTCAGCAGCCAACACAATCTGGGCCCCTCAGGAGGCATTTACCAGAGGCATGCTGAATACAGAATTGTGAGGCCTTCTGGGAGAATCTCCCCTCATCTGCTAGTGAATCCCTGAACATTATTATAATAGTTGCTATAAAACTGATTCAAAAACAAGGAGAAAGGAAATGTCTTCTCCAGCCTCCTAAGCTGTGATCTGGAGGTGAGACAGTTTCTGAGGGGAAAACTGGACTGAAGGAGCTAAGCTCTTCTGGTCACATGGAACCCTTGGGGGGCTTTCTTAGGCCTTCTGGGTCCCAGGTAGCATTTGCTATCCTGAAGAATGTTTTCTACAACCTCATCTTGTCAATCCATATTATCTGTGGGAGGCAATGGCTCAGAACATCTCAAGGAACCAACCCTCGATCACTTATGTTTGCTTTAAAGGGAGTTGTGAGTTATACCTCCTTGAAGGGTATGACAAATAGAATACAAAGGAAGAGATGCTGCACTGATTTCTGGCCAGGGCCTTACTGCCCCTTTGGAATGATCATTCTCGAGACCTGCCGTGTGGCGAGAAATCCATGTCCCATGGAGAGACCACATGTGGGCGCTCCAGTCCACAGGCCCAGCTGAGCCCCCAGCCGAAGACAGCATCACCCGTGGCCATGTGAGTGCGCCATCTTGGACATCTTTTCCAGTCAAGATTTCAAATGACTCCAGTCCCAGCCCCAACTAAGAGATCCTGAGAGAGAAGGACCCAACGAAGGACCCATCAACCCACAGAAACACGGGAGGCATGTTCATTTCCTAGGACTGCCTCACCACAGTACTGTAAACTGGGTGGCTTAAAACAACAGAAACTGTCTCTTACGGTTCTGAAAGCTGGAAGTCTGAAGTCAAGCAGAGGGTCATGCTCCCTCTGAAATCTCTAGGGGAGGGTCCTTCCTTGTCTCTTTCAACTTCAGGTGGTCCCAGATGTCCCTTGGCTTGTGGCAGCATCACTCCAAGGTTTGCCTCCGTCTTCACGTGGACTTCTTCCCTCTGGGTAGCTCTGTGTCCTGATTTCCCTCTTCTTATGGGGACACCGGTGGTATTGGATTTGGGTCCACTCTGATGACCTCATCTTAACTTGATGACATCTGCAAAGATCCTCTTTTCAAATAAGGTCCCATTCACAAGCACCAGGGGCTAGGACTTCAACATGTCTTTTCGGAGGACACAATTTAACCCATAAGAAGAGGTAATGTAAATTGTTATAAGCCTCTTCATTTTGGAGAAGCTTGTTTTGCTGCAATAGAATGGCTGATGCTCCTTCAGTGCATGTCTAGTACCCCAGGCATGTGAGCTGGGTGCCTCAGGGAAGCCAGCTTATGATTAAAAAGTGGATATGCAGATCATTGGAATGTAATCAGAAGTTTGTTTTATTTGTTTTTTTCCCATCATTTTATTTTATTTTTTAAAAAAAGTTTAATGGAGTTACCGGGGATTGAACCCAGGACTTTATCAATGCTAAGCATACACTACCACTGAGCTACACCATTCCCCCTCACTTGGTTTTTGTATAGAGTTGTTTTGTCTTTTTCTCTTCTTAGGATGTTTTCTTCATGAATCTCTATAGACTCTTACAAGTTCAAGATCTTTATTTGGGGCCTATTCTAGAGGAAGAGCAATGGCTGAGAGGCAGAAGACTTGTGTCTCTCCCTGAGTAACTGTGTGACCTTAGGCAAATCAATCAGTCTCTCTGGGCGTTGGTTTCATTCATTCAACAACCATTGATTAGGATCCTACAAAATGTTGGCGGTGGGAGGGGATCAAGTGTTCATACAGCCCAGCCTCTCACTTCATGGACCAGAAAGCTGAGCCCTGGGAGGTTAAGAGACCTGCCAGTCATAAACAAGCTGCATTGTTGTAGTGTTCATCTGTAAAAAGATGGACTGGGAACCAATTTTCTCAAAGGCTCTTTCCAGTCATTAAACTGATTCTGATTCTAAAACCATGAATCTATATTTTACCTGTTTAAAAAAAAAAACTACATTCGATTCAGCTGAACGCATTTCTGGGACTCAGAAATTGCAACTGCAAAACTATGTCTCCACAATTTCCTTGCCTTTGATGCTTATGAATTATGAACCCAGTAAAGAGAATGTTTCATCGAACCATCAAAAGCGAAAATGGTATTTTTTTGTACTTTCAATTCACATGATGTCAACGATCCCATTTTTACTAATCTTAAGAATGTCTCCATCCTTTTAAAAGCCCCTAGAATACCTCATCACAGCAGAGTTGAGTCACAGGGCTACGAAGAGCTTAGCCTTGGAAAGTGTACTCGTTGCCTGATTTACTAGAATAAATAATAATATTGACACTAAAATTTTTAAAAGGTCAATATACCCATGTATCATTTATATAATATTTATATATATCATACATATATGTATATATCATATATACTCAAGTACATATATATATATCATACTCATTTTTAAAATGTTTTTAAATTGAATATAGTCAATTACAATGTGTCAATTTCTGGTATACAGTACAATTATATACTTATTTATATATGAGTGTACTCATATTATTTTCTTTGAAAACAGGAAGAAATCTCAAATGTTGGGATTATTTGTGGATTCATCTTCCAATTATGCCTGGTTCCAAAGTATGTAGGCTTAATGATCTGCTGGAACATTTCTATGAACAAATTGCTTTTGGCAACGAAAGCACATCGTGTAAGTCAGATAGTGACACAAAGTATGTGCTGGGTAAAAGAGACTTATAATGTGTCATAAGAAGACCTGGGTGAGTGAGATTAACATACAGTTTAAGACTGCATGTTCTGCTACAGAAGCGAAACCCGATAATACGAATCAAAATTAAAAAGCCATAAAATGAGAAAGTGTTTGCTGCATAGTCAGGGCATGATATCAACCACCATAAGGTTCGAACGTTGGGAGCCTGTGTCAGGAGAAGGCAGTGGAGCATCAGGGGCCGTTTCTTTGGTCCTGGGCACTCGAGGGTTTCTCCCTCTCGGTTCCCACATCCTTGTAAGGTGCGTTTTTATAGCACTTGACCTGTGTGGTCATTATTAGCTGATTGTTCATGTCTCCATCCAGGCTATGAGTGTCTGTGGGAGAGAAATTTGGTCTTAATTCTGTCAGTGTACCCAGCATCTGCTTGACCCTCGGGTACAGAAGGTGATCAACAAGCCATCTTTCTCCAGTCCCTCCACTGGCAGTGGCAAAGATGCTGTAGGTGATGTGGGCATGAAGGGGTGGCTGAAATGGTGCGGGTTTAGAACAGAATGAATTTGTCCTCCCAGGCAGCTTCAGGTAGTTAATAAATGTGTCATTCATTCATACCTTTCCCCATCCATCCCTGTCTTCTGCGTGGGAACTTCTAGGCTTTTGGATTGTTCAGTGAGGTTCTCGTTACCCATCGCTGCCCGATCATCAGCCTGAATGCAGCTGTCTCTCCAAAGCACCTGTTGCTTACTCAGAGTGCAAACTGAAAGCAGCCTCTGACAGGTCCTCTTTCACAATCGTCTGAGCAGAGTCCAGAGCATGACTCACTCACAGCAATTATGAAAGACAGGGAAGTATTCTCAAGAAAAAGAGTTTTGGAAGCAGAGATCTGGCTGGCCCTCCACATGGCCAGACCTCAGGTGTCACTGACAAATACCTGTGTGCCCTAGCTGTCCCCTCTGCTTCCCTCATCTCCTCCATGAGCTGCAATTCCAGGAGATCCACCCAGGAGAGCGTTTCAGCCCTGAGCCCACAGCCTTCTCCCCTGCTTGTTCCTAGAACAGGAACACGTGAGGGGCTGTCTTCTGGGTCCCTGGAACCAGGTCAGCCATGCCCAGGGCCAGGTTTGGACAGGAGGACAGAGCCAGCTGGGCAGTTAATTTTTAAGGTGGAGCTGGAATTTGTTGGGTGCGATCCCTCCTGATAGTTCCTGCCAAAGCCTGAGCCGCCTGCCCTGTGGCTGCCTCATGAGCTGTACTAGAAGCTTCTTCACAAATTGTGTTTTCCCTCCCTCCCAGACTGCTTTGGCCAGTGAACAAATGGGAGGCTGCATCTGCCTTTCAAACAGCTTTGGGTCTCCCAAAACGCACGGCTTGCTCCCAGGTGGCGGGTTTTGTGGGACTTTCCCCCCCTTTCTAGTTTCCTTCCCCACTGCTTTGTACTAAGGGCGTCTGGTAAGGACCTGATCAATACCGGTCACGCCTGATTCCTCCCACGCGCAGCACTTTCCACTGTACGAGGCAGCGTCACTCAACCTCCGCAGAGGAGTCAGGCCCCGCCCGTCACCCATTCACAGGTCTGGTAGCGGGAAGTTCCTGCCAAGCCCCACTCTTCTCTGGCGAAGAGCCCCATTCTCTTCTTCCTTGTCTTGCTCAAACCCTACTACGGAAATGAAAAGACTGGGCAGAATGAGCCATGCACTGGCTGCCACTGTGGGTTAGTCACTGTCTCTTTTTTTCCTTTTTGGTAGTGGAGGTACTGGGGATTGAACCCTGGACTTCCTGCATGCTAAGCATGCACTCTACCACGGATCCATACATGCCCCACTCTCAGTCGCTTTCAAAACTGGTTTATTTACACTTAACCCCCACAATAGCCCTAGAAGCTGATGGTCTTCCCATTTCACAGATGGGTAAATGGTGGTCTGGAGGTATTAACTAGCTTCCCCAGGCTCTCACAGCTACCACACAGCAAAGCTGGGCTTCAAGCCGCTGTCTGGCCTCCTGCATTGTTCGAGTTTCTTTTGGTTACATCACTCAGCTCCATTTCCCTGTGCATGCTCTAGTATATTCTTGATGTGGAAGCCTCACAGATTTCAAGGACTAGAGAATTCTGACTGCAGTTGGTTGGCAACCTTCCTGGGCCAGAGTTCAAAGTGAGTAGGTTAGGATAGTCTTCTCAAAGCGTGGTGTGTGGACAGGGGTCCAGAAACGTTACCAGTCTGACCAGAGATAAATACAAAATCTGAGATTAACCTCTTAAAAACTGTTAAGGCAGGATTTTCCCATCTGGGCACTATTGATATTTTGAGCCAAACAATTCTTTAGTGCGGGGGCCATCCTGTGCCCTGTGGGTCCCTGCCCTCCGCTATGCCCCTACCCTGGCAGCAGCCCTGGCCTCCACCCACTGGGTGCCAGTAACACTCCCCTTCCCGGCTGTGACAACCAAAAGTTCTCCAGATGTTGCTGAATGTCCCCCAGGGGGCAAAAATTACAGCCCCCCCCACCCCAGTTGAGAACCACTGTTTAAAAGCAATTTGACAGAGGACCTTTATGTCTGTTCCTTCCAACAGTAAAAATATTGGACCTTGAATTT
Source organism: Camelus ferus (assembly GCF_009834535.1). NCBI lineage: Eukaryota > Metazoa > Chordata > Mammalia > Artiodactyla > Camelidae > Camelus > Camelus ferus. Next base: position 6,510,611 of record NC_045702.1, on the reverse strand, counting down.
TGCATGTCTTGGTTGTTTCCTAATTTCATTCTTGCAGTAATTCATTTGTATTGGTTTTATTACAGCATCGGTCTGCGAGGCATTGGGGAAATAAAAAGCAAACCAAAACGGGTCTTTCACTGTCGATGGTCTGTTCCAGAAACCCTGTGTGGGGGAGAACACAGCAGGCACCTGGGTGTGAGAAGCCTGCTGGGAGGAAATCGCAACTCTCCCGTCAGATTCCTGTTCTATCTTGACCAATATTTGTGGTTTGTGAACCTATATACAGCCTTTTAACATTTTAATTTTTTTTTAACATGCAGTACAGGCACTCGGGACAAAATTGAGAAAGTGACCCCCAGCCCAGCCATACAGTCCCCCTTGGGCTCAGCAGTGTCTCCCCGGGCACCGCCCAGAAGATCTTCCTAGTCCCTGCAGAAGGATACACATCCTTATGTCCTCTTTATCTCCCTCTGATGAGGGGCTTTTGAAGACTTTTTAAATGGCAGATCTTTTGGCATTTAGGGGTGGGGGGGCCGCAGCAGACATCCTGTAGAGCAGGCAGGAAGCAATTCTGATAGATGACTCTGCAACGAGATTACTCTCAAGCGCTTGGCAAGACTGTTTCTATTGTCGATGTGATCAACCTCAGCTCTGTATATTAATATATCTTTTTCTGACTACAAAAGCAATATAGGCTTATTATAAAAATTCAGATATCACAGAAATATGTAACTCTAAATGTAAATAATACCTTATAATCTCACTCTGCCCTGATTTTCACCATAACCGCTGTGAAGTTAGATACGCAGTCTTCCAGAGTTTTGTTTGTGCGTCTGCATGTACCTATAAATGTGTGTGTGTGTGTGTGTGTGTGTGTGTGTGTGTGTGTATAAACAACAAGTTCACACTGTATAGCACAGGGAACTCTATTCACTACCTTGTAGTAGTAACCTATAACGAAACAGAATCTGAAAAGGAATATATGTATGTATATGTATGATTGAAACAGGATGCTGTACACCAGAAATTGACACAACATTGTAAACTGACTATACTACAATAAAAATAAATAAATAAAGGTTACATACAAAATGCTAGCCAATGGTTTCTGATATCTTTAAAATAAGAACAATTCAAAAGAATCTATTTGTAAAGCAAAGAATTACTGAGAACACATCTCTCCAGATTTTAGAAATGTGAAAATCCACTGATGTGTAGCCATATGGCGGTTATGTTGATTTCCTTGAAGTTCACCCAAAAGGATTGTTCTCATGCAGTATTTATTAAAATGTATGTTTTCTGTCTAACATTATTGAACAAAACAAATATTTCCCTGGACCAGCCTAACCATCTTATTAACTGTAAATTGCATTATCCAAAATGCAATCAATATTCTTCTGGTATTCAGTGCTCCCAGCGTATAATTCTAAACCACATTAGTAGACGGAGAAGCCTGCATAAGATTTAACAGGCTTTGTCTTGTCTAGCTATTGTTCAGATTTCTTCATCCAAACCGTGCAGTCTGAAGTGAGCATTAATTATCACCAAGAGCAGGGAAAATGTCATTTGGAAAAAAAGCCACCATTGACTATCGTAGGTAAAGAAACGGCATTTTCAGGTTTGGACACCCAAATCACATGTTCCTGCAAAGAATATGTTTTGAGCATGTTTTATATTCTAAGCTCTAAGCTGGGCAGGTCAGTGATACAAAGACAGTTAAAACAGTGTCTACCCTGGCAGAGATTTCTTAGGAGATGGTTTCTCTCTTTAAGAAAGACTCTAAAACATTCTACTATTTGGTGATTTAAGCTCAGATACTAGATACCAAGCAAAATTATTTGCTTTCAAGCTAGCATTTTTACTATGCAGGTGCGTATTAATATCCCCTCCTCAGTGCAGAAGGCTCTCACCCACCACAGAGCAGAATTTTTTGTTTCCTTGAAATGAATTTCTGCTAAATGAATTCTTTCATTAGAAAATCAGGTAGCCTTTCTGCAAAACAAGCAAAACATAAAAAGCACTGTCTCTGAATGTAAGAAAATTATAATTAAAAAAGCAAGCATCTAAAGATCACATACGCTGAAAATGCATGCTTAACGGCGCGCATACAGCACACAGCAAGTACGTGGTGCTTTCCGCTGTTGAATTAACATATTAATTAGATTGGACACATTTTTTAAATTCCCTTTTGTCCATAAAAGGCTTATCCACTTACTAAATTTGACTCAGAAAATGCCAGCACAACCAGAAATGCCAACTACAAAAGGAAACGTATCAAAATTTATCCAGAAACCCTGACAGTAATTGAGTGTTTCACTGCTTCACATCCCAGTCCTGCTAAAGACATTGTAGTTCCTGGTGTCTTAGGATTTGGGGAAGTTCTGCTTTACCTTCAAACCTCCACACATATCTAGCTGTATCTCTAAAGCAACTTTTTATAGGTTTCACTCTAAGTCCACTTCTAAAATTTACTTTTGTCTTACCAATTTATTAGGTAGAGAGGTAAATGGATAGTTGATTCATTTCCTAAGACGCAAGAATTTAATATCCAACTCTTAAGATGAGTGGTCTGATTTCTAAAGTCAGCTTTCTCCTTACTAATTTGGTAACTCTGACCCAACCAGCAACACAGTTGCTGTCATTGGAGAGGCAATCCGAAAATGTCACTGATGATGTCACTGTCTGTGAGTGGAGACACCATGGTGGCACACAGTCTGATAGAAAACACATTCCTACCTGTACAGATATGTGTAAAACAACTGAAAGTGCTGAATTTCAGATGACACACCTTTTGGGCAGATTTTGAAATTATTATTAATTCTACAATACATGACTGAACCTTTCCTACCACTTCTTAACTTTCCCCATAATGGCTTTTATGCTAACCTCTATTCTTCACCCAAAAATTTATTAACCATCTTTTAATTGACCCAAACTCTGATTTTGGCCCTGGGAACACTGGCCTATTTGCTCTCTGATTCTGTCTGTCTGTCTCTTTCTCTCTCCCATCTCGTCCCCCTCCTCCCCTCTATTTAAGAAGACTTTCCTTCCTGCTTCCAGCTCCGGATGGCAGTGAGAGCCTAGCATTCCTCTAGCTTTCTCTGCTTTCCTTCCTGCACTCAAACTTTATAACCCAAAGTCTTTGTTCAGTTGGTACGTCAGCGGGGCAGGGGGAGGAGGACATCCCGAGTTCCACTGGTCACTGAAAGAAGAAAATCACTTAAACCACTGCCATCTAATTTGCCTTAATATCCAACCTTCCAGGCCTTAGGTTACAAGGCTTCCCTTAGCAAGGGACATCTGTGAAATCCTGAGAGAATCAACTGTCACCATCACACCTACATCTCGACCTCACAGACACACATCAGCACACACAAACACTGATGCAAACACACACACACATACACAAAACACATCTACACTCTTACCTACACATACACACATATTCAATTTATGAGGTTTCAAATCTATAGAATTTCAAATGACATCACCCACAGTTAATACAGTTTTATGGGCTGGCAAAATCCAAGGGTGGAGAGCCAAAGTGTTTTAACGGCAGCCAGCAGGTTAGTACGACAATATCTTGCCAGGATGCCATCCCACGGGCAAGTTCCTTGGGATGCCTCTCTCGTCCGTCACTGCCCAGGGTTGGTCCCCAGCAGGCACTAGCTATTCCCTCTAGAACTCTCCTGGCGCAGCCTATACTATCACTCACCAAGGTCTACGTATGATGCTTTTTTCAAGGGAGGAGGGGTAGGCAGTGAATCATTATAAGTTTGGTTTGGTGGGAAGGAACGATGAGAACTCCAGTTCCAGCTTGACATGTTATTACAGTTGAACTGTGTCCCCCAAAAGATACGTTAAAGTCCTAACCCCCCACACCTCAGAAGGGGACCTGATTTGGAAAACAGGGTTTTTGCGGATGGAATTTGCTAAGATGAGGTCATACGGGAGTAGGGTGGGCATTTAATCCAATATGATGATGCACTTACAAGAAGAGGGAAGAAGGCCATGCGAAGGCAGACACAAGGGAATGCCATGTGATGACGAGGGCAGAGCCTGGAGGAGGGGAGATTAGAGAGGTGTGTCTACCTGCCAAGGGATGCCAAGGGTTGACAGCCACCACCAGGGGCTGGAAGAAGCAAGGAAAGATTCTACCCAGAGTCTCAGAGGGAGCCTGGTCCTGCTGACATCTTGATTTGGGGCTTCCAGCCTCCAGAACTGTGACACAACCATGTTCTGTTGTTTTAAGCCCCAGGTTGTGATACTTTGTTCCAGGAGCCCCAGGGGACAGACCTGCATGTAGACGTCAGGGAACATCCCCTTCGTCCTGCTGGGACTTTTTGTCTCCACATAAACAGGCTGTAAGGCGGGTATCCCTGGACTGCGGGAGAACTTATGAGATAATTTGTGTTAAAAAAAAAACCCCATAAACTTCCGGTTCTATTTTGTGTCCGTTCAATTGTATTATAAAACAAGCTCAGGAAGAGTGGGTGGTGACTAGCTATGCCATGTGGCATTTAGTGTTTCACACTCAGGACAAGTTCACGCACATTCAGAGAGCATCAGTGAAGGGAGAGCGCCCATTCCTCCCACGGCCAGTGAGAGAGGCCAGCCAGCTGGCTCCTGGCACGTCCTCGTGCCCAGGGCCTGAGCTACATCTTTAGAAAGAAACCATGAAAGCAGCATTTATTTTACTTCTCAAAATGGAAGACCAAATGAGGACACATTGTATGTAGGGTAACCAAAAGCTAAGTCAATCTTTCTAGAAGGTCTAGGTATCTGTTTACGCAGCTGTATTGGCCTTGAAATTGTGCCTCCATCTTTCTTTAATTCTCTTGAATTCCAAAGGTAATTTGTGAACATTTTCTCCATTTAAAAGATTCAAACAAGTTTATAGCGATACAAGCTCACGTCAGCAAACAAGAAAAATCTCAAATAAACAACCTAACCTTACACCTAAAGCAGCTAAAGAAAGAAGAACAAACAAAACTCAAAGTTAGTAGAAGGAAAGAAATCACAAAAATTAGAGCAGAAATAAATGAAATAGAGACTAGAAAAGATCAATGAAACCAAAAGCAGATTCTTTGAAAAATAAACAAAATGATAAACCTTTAATCAGACTCATCAAGGGAAAAAGATAGAGGGCCCAAATTAATAAAATCAGGAATGAAAAAGAAGTTACAGCCAACATCACAAAAATACAAGGGATCATAAGAGGCGACTATGAGAAACTATACGCCCCCAAAAAAGGACAACATAAAAGTGGACAATTTCTTAGAAAGATACAATTTGCCAAGACTAAACCAGGAAGAAATAGAAAATATGAACAGACCAACTACCGGTACTGAAATCAAATCAGTATTTTAAAAACTCCCAAAAAACAAAAGTCCAGGACCAGATGGCTTCACAGGCAAATTCTACCAAATATTTAGAAAAGAGTTAACACTTACCCTTCTGAAACCATTCCAAAAAATTGTAGAGGAAGGAACCCTTTCAAACTCATTGAATGAGTCCACTATCACCCTGATACCAAAACCAGGCAAAGATATCACAAAAAAAGAAAATTACAGGCCAACATCACTTATGAATATAGATGTAAAAATCCTCAACAAAATACTAGCAAATCAACTCCAATGGTGCATTAAGAGGCTCATACACCATGATCAAGTGGGGTTTATCCCAGGGATGCAAGGATTATTCAATATCCACAAATCAATCAATGTGATACACCACATTAACAAACTGAAGAATAAAAACCATATGACCATCTCAACAGATGCAGAAAAGGCTTTTGATAAAACTCAACATCCATTTATAGTAAAAAACTCTCCAGCAAGTAGGTATGGAGGAAACACACCTCAACATAACAAAGGCCATGTATGACAAACCCACAGCTAACATCAGAGTCAATGGGGGAAAGCTGAAAACATTACTTCTAAGATCAGGAACAAGACAAGGAAGCCCAATCTCACCACTTTTATTCAACATAGTTTTGGAAATCCTAGCCACAGCAATCAGAGAAGAAAAAGAAATAAAAGCAATCCAAATTGGAAAAGGAGAAGTAAAACTGTCACTGTTTGCAGATGACATGATACTATACATAGAAAATCCTAGAGTCATTACCAGAAAACTACTAGAGCTCATCAATGAATCTGGTAGAATTGCATTAATATATAGAAATCAGTTGCATTTCTATACACTAACAACAAAATAGCAAAAAAAGAAATAAAGGAAACAATTCCATTTACCATTGCATCAAAAAGAATAAAATACCTAGGAATAAACCTACCTAAGATAGCAAAGGACCTGCACTCTGAAAACTATGACATGGATGAAAGAAACTGAAGATGACAAAAACAGATGGAAAGATACATTGTGTACTTGCAGTGGAAGAATCAATATTGTTAAAATGGCCATACTACCTAAGGCAATATACAGATTCAATGCAATCCCTATCAAATTACCAGTAACATTTTTCACGGAACTGGAACAAAATGCTAAAATTTGTATGGAAACACAAAAGATCCTGAATAGCAAAGATAATCTTAAGAAAGAAGAACAGAGCTGGGGGAATCATGCTTCCTGACTTCAGACTATTGCACAACGCTACAGTAATAAAAACAGTGTGGTACTGGCACAAAAACAGACACATAGATCAATGGAACAGAATAGAAAGTCCAGAAATAGGCCCACACATTTATGGTCAATTAATCTATAACAAAGGAGGCAAGAATACACAATGGAGAAAAGACAGTCTCTTCAATAAGTGGTGCTGGGAAAACTGGACAGCTACCTGTGAAAGACTGAAATTAGAACATTCTCTAACATCATATACAAAAATAAACTCAAAATGGATTAAAGATCTAAATATACGACCAGATACTATAAAACTCCTAGAGGAAAACATAGGCAGAACACTCTTTGACATAAATCACAGCAAAATTTTTTCACACCAGCTCCTAGTGTAATGGAAGTAAAAACAAAAATAAACAAATGGGATCTAATTAAACTTAAAAGCTTTTGCACAGCTCAGGATACCATCAACAAAACAAAAAGACAACCTACAGAATGGGAGAAAACATTTGCAAATGATGCAACCAACAAGGGACTAATTTCCAAAATACACAAACAGCTCATACAGTTTTAATATCAAAAAAAAAAAAAAAGCAACCCAATCAAAAGAAGGGCTGAAGACCTAAATAGACATCTCTCCAAAGAAGACATCCAGATGGCCAACAGGCACATGAAAAGATGCTCAACAAATCAAAACTACAATGAGGTATCACTTCACACTAATCAGAATAAAAAGTCTACAAATAATAAATGCTGGAGAGGATGTAGAGAAAAAAGAACCCTCCTACTTTGTTGGTGGGAATGTAAATTGGTGCTGCCACTATGGAGAACAGTATGGAGTCTCCTTAAAAAACTAAAAATAAACTCACCATATGATCGAGCAATCCCACTCCTCGGCATATAACTGGAATAAAATATAATTCACACATGCATCTAAATGTTCACAGCAGCACTATTTACAATAGCCAAGACATGGAAACAACCTAAATGTCCATCGACAGATGACTGGATAAAGAAGATATGGCATATTTATACAAGGGAATACTACTCACAGCCATTAAAAAGAATAAAACAATGCCATTTGCAGCAACATGGATGGACCTAGAGATCATCACTCTACGTGAAGTAAGCCAGAAAGAGAAAGAAAAATACGTATGATATCACTTATATGTGAAATCTAAAAAATAGACACAAATGAATTTATTTACAAAACAGAACCAGAAACAGACTCACAGACACAGAAAACAAACTTACGGTTTACCAGTGGGGTAAGGGGGAGGGAAGAGATAAATTGGGAGTTTGAGATTTGCAAATACTACTATACAGAAAAAAGATAAACAACGAATTTCTACTGTATAGCACAGGGAACTCTATTCAGTATCTTGTAGTAACCTATAATGAAAAAGAATATGAAAAGGATTATATGTATGTATATGGATAACTGAAACATTATGCTGTACACCAGAAATTGACACAATATTGTAAACTGACTATACTTCAATAAAAAGAAGAACGAAAAAAAAAAAGATTCAAATAATGCTGGATAAAAAGAAGAACAGTTGAAAGTCCCCTCCCCTCGCCCCATTCCTCCCCTCCTTCTTGGAGATAATGTGTTAATAGGATCCCTGTCCCGTGGACCACTTTCCTGTGCATTTCCACACATGCACATGTCTGTAAGCACACAGAGAGGTTTTTTTTTAAGTCACTCCCTTTCTAACTCCAAACCTCCAAAAGCCATAAGCCTTTCCTGTCCTCTTAGTTGCATTCTATATATACAATCTGAAACTCTTCTCCACATAAGATCTTCACATCACACTGTGAATTTTGCCCTGTTAGGAATTTGGTAGGGGGTGCAATAGAGACTTTTTAAGTGCCATTTAAAAGCAATTTTTATTTAAGACACTTTTTTTTTTGCTCTCATTATCTTTGTTATTTGTTTATTTTTTAAATTGAAGTAGAGTTGATTTACAATGTTGTGTTAGTTTCTGGTGTACAGCATAGAGATTTGGTCATACAGACATATTTTCTTTTTCATATTCTCTTTCATTACAAGTTACTACAAGCCATTGAATATAGTTCCCTGTGTTACAGCAGGACTTCGCTGTTTATCTTAGGAGACTTTCATTACATGATTATGTACAATACCTCTCCTACATCAAATGAGATTAGATGTCGTAGAGAAAAGGTAAGCTGTCCCAACAGCAATTAAAGTCCACATTTGCTTTAAGAGCAAAGTCCGAATGTTATTCATATCAATCAGTGCTATCATGTCCACAAGTTCAAAGTTTCCAAACTTAGTATGGTTACGAAGATTTTAAAAGCTACAGATTGACTTGTCATCAAAATAACCCCCTCTGCTTTAGGTCATCAGGCCTCTGTTGCTTCCCTCAGGCTTGCAAGCTGGGGTCCTTTTTAAATCCTCTTTGCTTTGCCCTCTGCACACAGCTCATCACCAATTCATTTCCTGACTGTGCGTTGGCTTCAGCCTCCTCTTCCCTCCCCAGAGTCAGCAGCCTCCCCGCACGGCCTCTCCCCTGCATCGTACCCGCGGTCTCCTGACCAGACCCTCGGGCTGGAGTCTTCCCTGCTCTAAGCTCTCTGACAATCTCATGCCCTTGAACGCTTCCAGGCCCAAATCTTGCTGGTCATGCTATATGAGATGAAGTCTCCTGAGGAGTTTTCCGCACTCAAGATTGAACAAATAACAATAAAAATGTGGCCATGTCTCCAGGGACCCCTTGGGCCACCTCCTCAGACTGACTGTCCATCACTGAACCCCTGGGAAATGTGTATAGTGAGCATAATTACAGTTTCATGGGGAGAGAGACCCGTGACTTTCTGCTACACTCTCAAGGGCATCCTCGACTCCACAAAAACAGCATAAGAACCAGTGGCTTTATTGGAGTCTCTTATGATTTCAACACTGGCCAGAGGTCAGATTGAAATTGGTTATTCATTGATTCACTCATTAGAATAAAGGTGACAGGGCCATGAAGTGTCCTCCAGGATCACTCCTTTCTCAGGGTAGATCACAGGATGAGAGCGCACCTGTACAGCCGAAGCTTCTTGAGGAAATGACATAGTTGAGCTATGGTTCAAGGTTATGATCTCAGCTTTTTTTTTTGTTTCTGTTTATGTCAAGTTGTTTTCAGCACTGTGTTGCTAGGAGAAGTTAAGGAGACGCATATAGATTTTGGGGTGAATGAGACAGCACTTACCTGTGAAATTGTGGGAGAATCACTGAGTCTTCCTAGGTCATAACTGTTGTCAATGTATTGCCTTACTCCCAAACCCCCCATCCTGACCTCCTGTAGTGGCCAAATGGTGGTCCAGAATGACATCTCCACTCGGAACCTGTGAGCATGACTTATTTGGAAAAAGTGTGTTGAGTGGTGTAATGAAGAATCCCCAAATGAAATTTTCCTGGACTGAGATAACCCTCAGTCCAGGGACAATTATCCTTAGGAGAGAGGAGAGGCAATGTGAGGAGGGAGGCATAGATTGGAGAGATGGACCTAAAAACCAAGGAATGCCCAGGGCTGCTGGCAGTTCGCAGAAGTCAGGAGAGGGGCACAAAACGGACTCTCCCTCAAAGCCTCCAAAAGGAACTAACCCTGCCAACAACACCTTGCCTTCAGACTTCTAGCCTCCAGGGCAGTAGAGAACACATTTCTGTCGTCATAAGCTGCCCTGTTTGTGGTCATTGGTTACAGCAGCTCCAGCCGGTGAGGACACCTCCCTCTTCTGTGGATATACCATCACTTTCCCAGCTTCTACTCGCGTCTCTCTTTAGCCTTTTCTCAATGTAACAGCCAGGGTCAGAGTCATTCTGCCGAAGGCCCCCTATGGCTTCCCTCCTCCCCTGGTCCTCTCCCACACCCACCTCCAGGTAAACAGATGGCTCACTTCCTCACGCCTTCAGGGGTCTATTTCAAAATCCCACCCTGGTGAGATCTTCCCTGACTGCGCTACTTAAAACAGCACCTGCCACACATCTCAGCTGCCTCATTGCTTAATTTTTCCCCGTACTATGACTTGTGGTATTTTATTTTATTTTATTTTATTTTATTTTATTTTATTTTATTTTATTTTATTTTATTTTATTTATTTTATTTTTTCTGGGGAAGAGTTAATTAGGTTTATTTATTTATTTACTTTAACTGGAGGTACTGGGGATTGAATCCAGGACCTTGTGCAGGCTAAGCATGTGCTCTACCACTGAGCTAACCCTAACACTCCCCACTGTAGTTAATTATTTTACTTTTTGTCTGTCCCCCCGCCTCATTCCACTGAAAGTTCCATGAGAGTAGTAGGTACTTGCTACATTTCTGTTGGATGAACAAATGATGATTTAATGTAGGTACTCAATACATTTCCGTTGAATGAATGAATGAATCAGGCAATTTCCATCCAGTGGAACTCTCTACACTACCTTCACCTCCCCCATGTCAAGTCTCACATCTAAATTCATGCAGATTTACTGATCGCTCATTTCTGATGGCCTTGTATCTGTCCCTTCCTCCTTAGGTCACTGCTGCCACCACCACTTTGCCCCGTAACTCATAACGTAGCTTATGCCTTAGTCTCTCTGCCTTCTTAGTTCTTCCCTGAGTACATCTTAAATTGCCTGTCATGTTCTCTGCCTTCTTAGTTCTTCCCTGAGTACATCTTAAATTGCCTGTCATGTTAATGTTTCTAAAAATAGCATTTTGATATGTCTCTTTCCAACAGTAAAAAATTAAAAAATTAAAATTAAAAAAAAGGAAAAAACCATAAAGGCTCTGAAAGACAAGCTTGTGAGTGATGTTTATCTTCTTTTTTACACTGTTCTGTTATTTTTTCTCTAATTTTTCTACATTAATGGTATATTCTTCTTACAACTAAAAAGTTGTTGAAGATAAAACTTCCAAATGGTTCCATCTTGCCTACAGGAAGGCCCTCCACAGTGTGGCCCCCACTACCTGGATGTCTTCTGTTACCTCCTCCTCAGAGCCATCCCTACCCTCTATGTGCAGATCAAGCCTGAACTCAGTGAGAATGTCTCCCTCGGATCCCATGAAAGGATATCAGGTGCATAGGGCAATTCCAAGGCATGAGGGGCTACAGGCACAGTCAGATGGAAGACACGTGTCAAAGTTGCAAATCCGACTGTGTAAGAATCCCCAAAGGCAGATACTTGAGACTCAGTTCCATTCCTCACTCTAACATTCAGAAATGCCTTCTCCTCATTCAGTTATTCTTAATTTAAATTTGGAATGTTGCACTGATTTTTCTCATTGCTTAATTTTGTAATGTTAGTGTGGTCATTGTGCTTTACCATTCAACAAACCATAAGAGTTCTGAAATGCAAGCCCTCCTCTGATGATAAAGATAAATGGAATTGAATTTTAAAAACCATTTGGATTCACCAGCAACAACTGCCTTTTAACACTTGTTTGAACTCCTACCTAATTATTTTTTGGGCTTTGGGCTAGGAAGCAAAATTGCATTATGTTCTTCTAAAAGTATATACTTACAGAACCATCTGTAATCCCTTCAAAGCAATCTTTGCAAGTCACTACTGGAATACATAATGTTATAAATCCTATTAGATCATAGAATTACAGGGCTAGAAGTGATCTAGGAAACTGACAGATCATGGATCTGACAGATCCCACTGTCTTCAAAACCGCATCTTAACTGGGCCAGAAAATAAATGACCAAATGTATTGGTTCCAAAATGACTTCCACCTCCCTAAGCTGCAAAAACACTTACTCATCAAGTAAGACCAGATCGTAAACATTTACATTTAAAAAGGGAATTGGGAAGAACTTTCCAGGGCGAGGATCCGTGATCATTTCCCTTACTCTGCGCATTCGTAGGAATCACGTGTAAATGATCTGAGGCCAACCCCACCCTTTCCTCTCCTTTTGGCACTAGGTTTTCAGACGGGGTTAGTCACCAGGAACCAAATCCAGTCCACTGAGTTGATGGCCCGCCCCGCAGCCGAGTTCCCATGACAGAAGCCAGCAGAAAGAAGAGACAGACTGTGACATTCATATTAAAACAGTGGCCCCTAGGGGGGAGGGTATAGCTCAGTGGTAGAGCGCATGCCTAGCATGCTGGAGGTCCTGGGTTCATTCCCCAGTACCTCCATTAAAAATAAATGAATAAGTAAAAACCTACTTACCTCCCTCCCAACCCCACAAATGCCCCCCAAAAACCAGTGGCCTCTAATCACCAACGCCGGCTTCTAACTTGGGCAAAGGCTAAGAAGCATCTTTTATAGGGTAAAAGCAAGTCAGGTCCTGTCCTAAAAGGGACTTTATTAAAACTCCAGTCTTTGTTGCCACCACTCTCCCCACACACCATACCGGCTTTCCCACCTCCCTTCTCTGACACCCAGACTCGTAGAAACTCCCACCACACCTCAGCCAGAACAGCCCGATAAGACACAGTCAATGCTCATCACTCAGTGTGTGTTATTTTGAGCACCTCACGGCACTGACCATTTGACAAGGATGTTCTCTCCTTTAATCTTACCAGAGGGCTCTGATGTGCGTGCTGTGATGATCCCCATTCAGCTGGGAAAGGAACTATGGCACAGAGAAGTTAAGTAACTTGCCAAAGGTCACAAGGCTCATAAATATTAAATGGAGCAGAGACGTGAAGCCAGAAGTCTGACCTTAGGGACCATCCTCTAAGGCCGCCTCACGGGCCTAAGGCCTCCTTGTTGCTGACAGCAGGGGTGCTACGTGTTAAGAGACAGAAGGGGCTGAGAGAGTATGTAAGGGAGAGCCTGACCTAGCCTGGCAGTCAGGAATGGCTTCTCTGAGGACCTGGCATTGAAATTAGGGCCAGCAGATAGGAGAGTCAGCCGTAGAAAGAGGTAGGAACATTTCAACCCAGAAAGTGAATTTGATACAGGAAAAAATGGGGCGCGAAAGGATGGCCGTGTCCCAGGTCTTGGGTGAGTCCCTGGGACACACCCCACCAAGTGAGGGTCCTGGGTTTCGCGCGGGAAATAGTTCAAGAGCGAGCCACAGTAGAGTGAAGGTATACTTATTCAGAGAGATACACACTCCATAGACAGAGCACGGGCCGTCTCAGAAGGCAAGAGAAAGGCCACAACGTGCAGGGTTGTTAGTTTTTATGGGCTCAGTAACTCCATATGCTAACAGGTGAGGGGATTAGTCCAACTACTTTGGGGGAGGGGATGGGCTTTCCCGAATTGGGCCATCACCCACTTTTTGACCTTTTATGGTCCACCTTGAAACTGTCCTGGCACCTGTGGGAGCGCCATTTAGCAGCTATTGTGTTATGACGAGCGTATACTGGGAGTTGACTCTTCCACCACCTTGGTGCTAATGGCTGTGTCATTCTCTTAAGGGTTGCGCCTGCCCCCTTTCCTCCCCGTCTCAAATTCACTCCCTCATTCATTCATTCATTCATTCACTCACTCAGGGTATGAGAGCTGCTTTCTTGGAGGCATCGGCCTCTGCAGCCAATTCCCTGGGCAGGAAGCAGAGGTTGATATTCACACTCGTTACCCTGCAAATATTTACTGCCTCCTGTGCTGCACCACCACTAACCCAGGGAATCAAGAGCTGCAGGAGGCTGTTTGGCAAAGGATGAGAACCTTTCTCCCTGACACATTCACATGAAGGCCAGCTGTGGATGGAGGTCCTTCACTTGATTTATTGCTTATTAACACTCCTTTCAAGGAAAGAGGCCAAGTGCTCCTGACTTGCGATGCACTAATAGTGCAGAGTGATGGGAGAGCCAACGTCTAGGCCCCTCTGCACCCCAGAGTTCTGGAGAGGAAGCTATCCCAGCAGACAGAACGGAGCAATGGTCCAGCCAAGTGGCCCATCCCCCCAGCCTGTGAGCGCCCAGTGTTTGATTCACAGACTTAAAAATCAGACCACACAGCAGGCTTCTGTGATAACATGTTCTGTGTTGTTCTAAGTTACACAGGTGTGCTCACTATGTAAAAATGCATCAGTTGTACACCTTCTAGACCTTTCTGACCCTTGACTTTAAAAGTTTTTTTTTTTTTTTTTACATTAGGCAATGCAGTTTGCATTCTGGTGATTACTATGGGAAAAGATCATATCTGAGCTGGGACCACTGAGAGCAGTCAGTCCAGCCTTTACCAAAGTGTGTTCCCTGGAACCCTGGCATCAAGGGACGTTCTGCCAAGGAGAAATGCATTGTGGGTCCAGTAAACTCGACAAATGCTGCCTACTGTTGATTTTAGGGATTCACAGTATCAGCTCCAAAATGGAACTTATTGGTCTCAACATGTCCCTGTCATCACCACCTCCTAAATATTCTCCATGTCAGTATCATTTGTTCCATAGTCGAGGCACTGGTACCTGTACCCATCCAACGACACGAGCCAGAGACCTGGGCATTGTTTCTGACTCCTCTGTTTCCCTTACCTCTTGCAAGTACATCTGCAATTTTGCTGTCAAATCTGTCCACTCTTGCCCCGTTTTCATGGCCATCATCCGACATCACCAGCATCTCTTCTCAGAAATATCACAGGCCTCCTAATGGTTCTGCCTCCATCATTCATTATTCTCTACAAAGCAGCCAGAGGATCTCTGCAAAATGTAAATATTACACCTCTGATTAAAATCTTTAGGAGCGTTTGCCCCCTAGGATGAAGTCCAAAATCCCTCAAAAAGACTTAAAGTTCTACATTATCTCCTTCCTTAGGGAAGGACCTGATTCCCTTTACTTTTTCTCTTAATGGAGGTCCACTGGGGATTGAACCCAGGACCTCATGAATGCTAAGCACACACTCTTACCACCAAGCTATATCCTGTGCCTCAATGGGTGCTAATTATCTGGCCTTAGGCTGGACTCTCAACACTTTCTCCAAGCTTCCAGGCTCTCTCATTCAGGGGCTTGTGCCCTTTTCTCTGACACCTCCACCCTTACCCCAGGCAGTTCCGACCCACCCCCTTCAGCTCTCAGTGCTCTGAGGGCTCCCCCTGCCCTGTATTCCTGACCCCCTCTTCACAACTGCCCTGGAACTGACCAGGGTTTGCTCCAAGCCTGTCTTCAGCACAGTATGAACCTCAACGAGCAGGGACTGTGTCTAGACTTGGGAGGCCCTGCCTCTCATGATGCCTGGCTTCGGAGGCAGTCCATAAATGCTTCTGAATAAATAATAATATTAAAGGTAAAATAAAATACAAACCCCTTTTATGCTTTCTATAATTCAGGATTTCCTAAAAAAAAATCATCCACAGATCTAGGTCTAAGACCATTTCTATAAAGATTTAGGGTTATAGCACAGGGAACTATATTCAATTTCTTGTAATAACGTATACTGGAAAAGAATCTGAAAAAGAAAAAATATGTATGTATGTATATGTATAACTGAACCACGTTGCTGTACACCTGAAACTAGCATTGTAAATCAACTACATTTCAATAAAAAAATTTTTTAAAGATCTAGGGTAAACTCCTCTCCCTCCACATACCCCATTAACCTCTTTGATCAGTACTTGTTTTACTATTTCATGGCATTTCCTTTAGGTCAGTAGGCAAGGGAAAAAATTTTCCCCCTACTCTCTCATGTTCTGTTTCTGGCACTTGTGAATTAAGCCCGACAAAAGACTGGATAGTAAGGAAAACAAAAAAGGTGAGTTTACTTATGCAGGAATGCTCAATGATGAGTAACTTAAAGGGGCAGTTAGAATTTAGAGCTTAGGTACCTAACTTAGTAGGGGAAAGGGAGGGGACAGAAAAGGCTACTATGGGAAGAACAAATGGGTTTCTTTGGAAAAGACAAATGGATTTTCAGGAGCACAAACAGGAGATAAGAAAGTTTGTGACGATGTTTGTCTATACGGGCTCAGGTGGTCTTTCTGCCTTCTTCAGGGCCATAAAACTCTCCCAGAGGGCATTTATGAGTAGACTCGCCCCAGAGGAAATTTATGACAGCCTTGTTTCCCTGAAGTTACCGCTTTGGGTCAGACAAGGGAAACTCCAAAATGGCTTCTTTCTTCATCTGTTGACTCTCAACTCTCCTCAGCTGAAAATAATTTTATGCCAAGGTAAGCATATTTTGGGGTAGCGTATTCTGATTCCCTTCAGGTCCAATAAATATAACACAGCAGGAAAAAAGCTGATGTGTGCTACCTATTACTAAAGATATCACTATAATATAAGTGAGATAATATGAAAAAAAGTGTGAATTATTACACAAACCACAATGATTACCGTTATATAAATTCCCACCTTGGTCAAAGACAAAAATCCCAAAATTTATAAGGATGTCACTAGAGCAATTATCCATCTCTGAAATATGGCATTTGACAACCTTCCTAATATCTTTTTTAATCTATTAGCCTTTCCAAGATTGTATGTATTTAAAAAAAACAAACAAACAAACCACTGAGTCAGCTAGCTTAGACTTTGGAAATCTCTAAACTTTTGTACCACCATTTTCTTTAGGACAAGTTTTAAGTATCTTATCTTAAATTTGATGTTTTCTACATTTTTCTGAAATTCTCAACCCAATTTCCCAAGTTTTTCTCACTAATCACAATAGGTAATTAGGAAGTCAGCTTGGGCCTTTTTCTGAACAATTTCCTGGTTTTGTCTTTGCAGGAAGAAAGAACAGTAAGTTACTGGGAAAACTCTAAGAAAAACGTTGAATAAGAGCCTAACTTTGTGTAAGTGCAGGAAATCTATCAAAGTTTCCCCCAAAGGATTTTTTTTTTTTAACAAAAACAACTAAAAAGCAAAACTATCCCTAGAAAAAAATTCAGAAGATGTCAATATTCCAAAGGGCTTACTTCTTACATCTAGCTTATATTTTAGTTTCTGGGTATAATTCATATCTGACATATAAAACTGAGGTTTGGTCCCAGTTCCTCAGCCGAAATCCTTTCTCTTAAGGAAAAGAACTTCATGATTTCATTGGCAATGTTTTTTTAACGTGCAGAACGCTTAAGTGCGGGTAATCTCTCGGTTTGTCCTTAGACTTACATTACAAATATTTAAAGCTTCGCAAGGTCACCAATGGTTTGCATTTTCCCAATTAATTGTTGGATATAAATACCCCGGCCCCCATGGTGGGTTGAGAAAAGGTAATTTACGGATGATGTAAAAGGCTGAAGAACTCCCAGAATAGGGTTTTTAGTTCACATGGTGTTTCCTGGGTAGCACCCACAATTACCGGAGGGAAAGAGGGAGTCTTCCTGGAGCCACCTGTTTGACTGCTGCTGACTCACTTAATCCCGAACCGGTAGAGACCTGGGTGTAGACACAGTGATTTCTGGGGAAGGGGCTTCTAATGATGAAGAGAATTCTAAAGGTGGTACCTGCCGGCGCCCCCTCACCCCTGCCCAGGCTCCGCGCGCTCCGCGGACGCACGGTCCAGGCGCCGCCGCGCGCCCCGAAACCGACACGACGCTGACAGGCCAGCCGGCCAGGGTGCCCCCGGCCTTGGGCCCGAGGCAAGCGCGTGACTTGGTTTCCTGGGTCATTCCGCGCGGCCCCACCCGGCCGGGCGAGGCACAGGTTCCCAGCCAGGCCGGGCGTCCTCACCCAGAGCGACCGCCACTCCCGGAGCCCGCGTGGCCGCCAGCCACCCGCCCGGTTTACTTTCATATTTAGCCAGGCTCTACCCACAATGCATTTGTTGAAAACTGAAATGCAAAAAAGGTTAGTGGTTAACATAATCTTTACAAATGCTACTTTAAAAAGAGCGATTTTGTTTTGTTTACATTGTATTGAATTGGGAAGTTGTACGCATTTTATTTTTCACGGTTGTGACATAGGCCATGAAAAGTCTCCTTACTTAAAAAAGTGTCTGGAAAGGGACTATAAATAGTCAAAGATCCAGCCTCCTACTTAGTTGGTCCGAGGTTTGTGGATTACCGTTATAATGTCTAACGATGTCTCCCTCCACAACCACGCTTGACTGACTGTGTTTTGCACTTCTTAAGAAGCAATACTCTGCAGTGTTTATGTAAATAAACTAAAATGCAAATTTAAAGAAAGTTTTAGTTTTTAATCTAAAAAGAAAAACGTTAAAAATAGCCTGCTTGGTTACTTTTTTTGGTAAAGTTAACTTTCTAGCAGCATATTTATGCATTCAAGTTTCAAAGTGCCTGAAAGGAAAAAAAAATGAAAAAAAAAACCAACAACTTTGTTTTAATTAGCTTTAAACTTATCAAAGAATGTACCGGTATTTAGAAATTTTATTTAAAAAGTTGCTAATTGATGGCAACAGCAATGCATTTCTTATAAGTCAGGAAGGAGGGGGAAACCTATCAAAGCTTCCTCTCATATGTCTGTGTATGGAAAAAACCTGGAAGATACATATTCAATTATTAACAGTGTTTACTTAACTCTAGGGAATGGGATTTCAGGTGAGAGCATTTAAAGAGACTTACAGCATGGAGGGGGGAAGGTATAGAACATTTGTTGCCAAAATTCAGTATATTTGTAGGTGTCTGTGAATGAATAGATAACGTTTTTTTGGCATTAACTTGTTTATTGTTTCATATATGAAGTACATACGTTTGCAGACCCAGATAGATACCCAACTGAAAATCAGGTTAGAAAAGAGGAGTAAGTCAGTTTCTGCTGGGTGGCAAGACTTCCTGACTCCGTCTCCACGCGTCCTTTCTGTCTGCAGCTGTCAGCCCCCAGCTGTCATCTCTTTGGTTCAACTGCTGTGATCAGCTGCCTTTACACTCAGATTCAGTCAACAGGTTCCAACACACTTAGCAAAGAAACTTGACTGCTTTGTTGAGAAATAGGCACCCTCTACTGTAAATTTGTTTAGGGAAAAAGCCCTTGAAAAAAATTGGAGAGAAGGGTCTGTTTACTAAATCTTGATAGACAAAAAGGGCACCATTTGCTTAGTAAGGACCACCCTCAGCTGGAGAACACACACAGCTCACACTCTCAGGCCAGTGGCAGCTTGTTAAAAATGGGTACTTTGTGTCAGCCTTGTTGAACTTGATATTAATTCCTGAATTTAAAAGCATTAAGATGCAAAGTCCCCAAATTCTACGCAACTGGTAGTCTAGAAATGTTAGAATGCCAGAATCTTGTTCAGTGTTATAGACATGACAGGGATTTCCACATCTATTTCAGATGACTAAAAAACCTCTCAGAGGTGAGATCCCATTGTGAAGGAAATGGACTAAGTTTTTGCTCCTGTAATTTCAACCCATGGCACAGCCCAAGATGACAATGATTAAGATCATGTTCTTATGACTGGATAAGGAAGCTGTGGTATATTTATACAATGAAATGCTACTCAGCAATAAAAAAGAATAAAATAATGCCATTTAGAGCAACATGGATGGATCTGGAGATCATCATCCTAAGTGAAGTAAGCCAGAAAGAGAAAGAAAAATACCGTATGAGATCACTTATATGTAGAATCTAAAAAAAACAAAGAGGACACTAATGAACTGATCTACAAAAGAAACAGACAAAAGAAATAGTAAACAATTTTATGGTTACCAGGAAAAAGGGGGTGGGAAGGGATATATTTGGGAATTTGAGATTTGCAAATGTTAACCACTATATGTAAGAGTAGATAAAAACAAATTTCTCCTATATAGCACAGAATATCTTGTAATAACCTTTAATGAAGAAGAATATGAAAATGAATATACGTATATATATGCACAGCTGGGACATTATGCTGTGACACATTGTAACTGTACTTCAATTAAAAAAAAGGGAAAAGATCATGTTCTTAGTGTGAGAAAATTTTTCCACAAACACATCCGTAGGTGGAAAAAGGGAGCATCTCTACAAAACAATGACATTTTAAAAGACAATTGGAGATATATATAGAGAGAAAGAGAGAGATTATTGAAATGAGTGTTATCTTTCACCCGTCACTTCACTTTAGGGACTTCTGCAATGATCCAGCCTCCTGAGATTCATTCCCTGTATAATCATCTCTCCAGAAGTGAGGCCTGAGGTTATTCATTCATTTCTAAGGAAAAGAATACGGCAAAAGTAATAGGGTGTCACGTCCAAGTACAGTTTGGAAAAAAGACTATAGATCCTGTTAGGGTTCCTCTCTCTCTCTCCCTCCCTCCGCCTCTCTCTTCTTTGCTCTGTAGAGAGCAGCCCTGTGGAGAGGCCAGGACGTGTGTATTCAGTCTTGTGAGTGAGCGGAAAGCGAAGCAGAGAGCTTGGAGGTGGATGTCTCCCCGGTGGGGCCTTGAGATGACCACAGCCCAGGCCAACACCTTCTGTTTAGCCCGGTGACAGACCTTCAGCTGGAGCACCGGCTACCTGTGCCTGGACTCCTGACCCAAGGATATGGTGAGAAAATAAATGTCTGTTGTTTTAAATCACTGTGTTGGGTTAATCTGTCATGCAGTGAGAGAGAACTAATATGTACATGCTCTTCCCTAGAAGAGCTGTCATTGCTTAAGCCTATTTGGTTGGAACCCTTCTGCTCTGAAAGTCTCCTTCGGGGTTCAAGTGTGAGCCACGCAAGAAGATGAACGGTGTTACTTTAATGACACCTCATTTTTGCCAAGGACTTCCTTCCCAGCTTGTTCTCATCACATTCACCATCCTGGACTTCGACAGACTTGGGACTGTTTGGAAAAGCACATCTGCCTTCCAAAGAGGAAGAGTCGCTGCCACAAGGAATAGTCAACAGGAATGTGCCCCGGCTTCTGAAGACAATTGCACTTGGTTTCAGATCTATTTTGACCAATGGCTACATCATTGGAATCATCCTTCCAAGGTGATTATTTTGAAAGGGATAACCCTTACTTTGGATATTTGATGCACAGATTACTCAGTGAATGAGTTGTGCTGTGTTTATTGATTTAGCATCTGACAAACATAGGACACTTCCTACTGATAATTACTCTGTGTGGTGGGGGCTATTATCTCTGTTTTATAGACGAGGAAACTAAGGCAAAGAGGACGTGCCCAGGGTGCACAGAGTAAGCGGCAGAGCAGAGGTCTAATCTAGGCAGTCTGGGCCAGGTCTTTGCACCCTTGCTTCTGTTCATTCTTTGTTTTCTGGTTAGATCTCATATAATAACAGGGTCAAGACAATAACAAGAAGCAGCAGTTTCTTATTCATCGTAATAAAATGTTACCTCTTCTCAGACAACATTTCACTTTGGTGGGTTTAGAAAATTTACAAAATCCCAAATGGATGTTCCTTTATACATTCTCCTGTAAGAGAAAGGGAAAGAAATCAGAGCATCTGTCTTTGGTCAAATTTTGGAAGATGCAAGTTCACAAGGGCAAATAAAGATTTTGGTCTTTAGGTAAAATTTGATGATTTTTTTTTTAATTAGTAGCATATCAGATGCTGTGTAGAACTGTCCCATGCATTCGGGTGTGATGTGTCTGACCACAATGCTAGCAAAGCTCACGCCAGATCTGGATTCTGGCTTCTGGGAAGAGGGCTTTGCAGCAGTCACCTTGTTGGAGACTTGACAGCTGCTGAGTTACTAATAAACTTCCCATTTCGTCTTCTTCTTTGGTCTGTGAGGGTATCCAGCTGAGCACATCTCCTCTGGCTATAACCAAAGGAAGGGTCCTTGCTCTGGTTAGGTTTCCTGGGACCAGTCTCTCCCCTCAGTCTGCTCCTCCTTCCAGGCAAACCGCCAAAGACTTGTTTTTACCTTTACTTTGGGTCACCACTTAACAAATCGTTTGTTGTTTTATAATAATTTGCCAATTTGTCCCCAGGTAGATTAGAACCCCTTTAGTGCAATTGTATCAGTTTCATTAGCCTCACAATGCCTTGGAGTATTTTTTAAAATACTCAATGCTTATTTCTTTAAATGAACAGTTTCTATTTCCAAAGAGCCGTGTTTTCACTAATAGACAGGATCTAGGTTGGCTTCCGAAGTCATGAGAGCACCAGCTTAGTTTCTGCTCTTCAAGCTGCCAATCTTTTAAAGATTCCAAACTGCTAGGAGTATCAGTGAACCTCAGCAGGACTGAGGACTGGTAGTGAACTTGACCCTTTGATGAGTTTCCAGACTACTCATTATTGGAAACCATTATTTAAGAATGGTTACTTGACTTGTATATCTTTGTGCATTATTTAGCAATGCAAATATTTGCACTCAAGGCCCTTCTTTGATTCAAGTTCACATTTTTTTTAGCCCCTAAAAACTTGAATTCAAAAAGGATTCTGTGTATCCATGAGGTTACCCTAGGGGTTCTCCTCTTTTTGCATCCTTTACACGGAGGCATACACATCATCATTTTAATAAGGAGATTGTCAACAAATATTCTCTGGCCCCTGCCATTGACAAACACTGTGGCAAGGAACACACAAGAGAAACAACCTCTGTCCCCAAGTAGCCAATTAGATAATATATGTGATTTGCCTGCCACTGTGTTTCTCTCTGAAGTACAAGGTAACACCAAAGTATGACATAAGGTTCCCAAAGCAGTTTAGAAACAAGGAACTTCAGACCAGAGATGCTAGGCGGCTCCCCCAAAGATGCACAGCTGTGTAGTGACTCAACCACAACTCAACTCTGGTTTTCTGATGCCAAGCCCAATGCCCCATCCCAAATATTGATAGATATGTAGAAATATACATTCAGCCTGAGGAATTTCCAAGGAAAGAATAATATAATTCATGGTTTGTAAAAAAAAGATTTTATTGCATTTTAAAGAAAATTATAAGCACAATTCAGTTACAAGTAGGTTATTCAGTTTGTGAAAATGGCTACAGAAAAAAGTACATAAAATTATAATATGTAAAATTATAATAATATGTTATATTCTATACTATATGTAAAGAATGTTAATGGTGAAAGAATATATTTCCAAGAAAAGAACACAGGCAACTTTTGGTTGACAACTGCTGATGGGAAATCCATGCCACTGTCCTGTGCTGGTATCGGGCTCATCAGGATGTGCTCAAGGCTAGTGGGTTGGCAGGAGGAAGCTGCAGTGGGGGGAGACCAGAGACGGACCCCCTGCAGTGGGGGACAGTGATCTCTGTGAGACCACACTCAAATCTTCAGCAGTGAGAACAGATAGCTGGAGCCTCTGGCAACAATTCCTCCATTAGTGTCACTTTCCTTGAAATTACTTGTCATTTCCATTTGCTCCTCTGGGAGGTAAGAAGCAGGAGGACCCAGCAGGGGTGAGGTCACACGCCTGTAGCTTCCTATGCACAGTGCGGTACATACTCAATGCATATTTCTGACTAAATGAAAACCACAGTCTACAGCATAGATCTTGTCAGGTTCCAATGACTTAACTGCTGGTGTCTTGGTCTGTATGTCACATACAGAGAAAAGTCCTAAGCTCTAGGGAGGGTTGATATGTTAAAACCAAAGGCTGTTGCCACCTTGCTATGGACTAAATATTTGTGCCCCTCCCTCACCAAATCCATATGTTGAGTCCCTACTCCCCAGCATGATGGTATTTGAAGATGGTGCCTTTGGTGATTTGGTGATTGGGTCATGAGGGTGGAGCCCTCACGAATGGGATTAGTGCCTTCTAAGGAAAGAGGCTCTCTCTCCCGACCATGGGGGGACACAGTGAGAAGACAGACGTCTGCAAAGCAGGAAGGGAGCCCACACCAGGCACCAAACCTGCCAGCGCCCTGACCTTGGGTTTCCAGCCTCCAGAGCTGTGAGAAAGAAACGTTGTCCAAGCTGCCTAGTCTCTGGTAGTTTGTTATTTGCAGCCTAAGACACGCCGCATTACATCCCATTTTCTGCCACTTACCAGGAGTGTGCTCATGCACAAGTTAGAATTTTGAGGCTCGGTTTTCTCACTATTAAAACAGTTGTAATAAAACATAGGTATTGAGTGCCTCAAAGTCAGTCTTGCTGATGATTCTTTGGATCTGACACCAAAAGCAAAGGCAATAAAAACAAAAATAAGCAAGTGGGACTACATCAAATAGAAAAGCTTCTGCACAGCAAAGGAAACCAGTCAACAAAATGAAAAGGCAACCTACTGAATGGAAAAAAAATTTGTAAATCATATATATGATAAGGGATCAATATCCAAAATATATAATGAACTCATACAACTCAGTAGTGCAAAAACAAACAACCCAATTGAAAAATGGGTAGAGGATCTGAACAGACATTTTTCCAAAGAAGACATACAGATGGGCAACAGGTACATGAAAAGGTGCTCAACGTCACTAATCAGGGAAATGCAAATCAAAACCACAGTGAGATATTACCTCACCCCTGTTAGAATGGCTAAAAGACAAGAAATAATAAGTGCTTGGGAGGATGTGGAAAAAAGGGAACCCTTGTGCTCTGTTGGTGGGAATGTAAATTGGTGTAGCCACTGTGGAAAACAGTATGGCCCTTCTTCCCAACAAATTAAAAATAGAACTACCAGAACTACCAGAAGTAAGTAACAACCTTACTTCTGAGTATTTATCTGAAGAAAATAAAAAAGTAATTTAAAAAGATATCTGCACCCCCACGTTCACTGCAGCAGTATTTATAATAGTCAAGACACAGAAGCAATCTCAGTGTCCATCATTGGATGAATGGGTAAAGAAAATATTATTCAGCCATAAAAAGAATGAAATGTTGCCTTTTGTGACAACATGGTTGGACTTTGAGGGTATTATGCTAAGTAAAATAAATAAGTAAAATACTGTATGATCTCATTTGTATGTGGAAACTAAAATATATATGTGTGTATGTCTATATATATAATAACTGAGTTATTATACAGATACAGAGAACAGATAGATAGCTGCCAGAGGTGGGGGTGGGTGAGTGGACAGTGGGCAAAATAGATGAAGGAGGTCAAAAAGTACAAACTTCTAGTTATAAAATAAATTAGTCATGGGGATGTAATGTACAGCATGGTGACTATAGATAATAATACTGTATTGTATATCTGAAAGTTGCTAAGAGAGTAAATCCTAAAAGTTCTCATAAAAAATTGTAACTATGTTGATGGATGTTAACTAGACTTATAGTGGTGATCATTTTGCAATATATACAAATATTGAATTATGATATTACACCTGAAACTAATAGAATGTTGTGTCAAAGATGACTAGATAAAGAAGTTGTGGTATATTTATATCATGGAATACTACTCAGCCATAAAAAGAATGAAATAATGCCATTTGCAGCAACATGGATGGAGCTGGAGATTGTCATTCTAAGTGAAGTAAGTCAGAAAGAGAAAGAAAAATACCATATGACATCTAAAAAAATGTGGAATCTAAAAAAAGATATGAATTTATTTAAAACAGAACCAGAAATAGACTCATAGACATAGAAAACAAACTTATGGTTTACCAGGGGGTAAAGGGGTGGGAAGGGATAAATTGGGAGTTAAAGATTTGCAGATACTAACAACTATATAAAACAGATAAACAAGTTTCTACTGTATAGCACAGGGAACTATATTCAATATCTTAAAGTAACTTACAAAAAGAATATTAAAACGAATATATGTATGTATATGTATGATTGAAACTTTATGTTGTACACCAGAAATTGACACATTGTAAACTGACTAGACTTCAATTTAAAAAAAAAATAACGTTATGTGTGACTTACATCCCAATTTTAAAAAATAGAAAAAAATGGGTATGATGATAGAGTGATTAGTCCCAAACAGCAAGAGCTCAATTAATTCTATTTAACTACTATCATGATATTTATTACCTGCTCTTTATTTTCAGACATGATATCTTTGTATACTGCAGAGATGAGCGTTGCTTTGGTGTAAATTAAATGCTTTAACAATAATATCCGACTCTGCTTTGATGAGACAGATAAACTTATACCTAATCTGAGAGTTCGGGTACCAGTTGGGGCCAGCCTTATAGCCTTATACTTCTGCCTGACTCTGCCCACCTGCTCCTGATTTCCCAAGTTTATTCGCATGCCAATTCCTCCATCCCCAATTAGTCTCGGTGTTTCATCCACCAACTAACTGTACTTTCCTCCATCCAGCTCCAGGCCTGCGACCAAGACCTACCTAAGCCAACGGCTTGCCCATCCAGCCCTGAGGCCTCTGCCTGATGAATGCCTTGGGTAAGCAAAAGCCCACCCCACCCTGGACCGGAGGGCTGGAGAGGATTGTCCTTGGAACAGGGCGGCCACAGAGATGCAAAAAAAAAAAAAAAAAAAAAGGCAATAAAACTTCCAGCCTTGACCCTTAATGATGCAGTACTTAGAGCCTTTGAACAAGACCATTTTCCAGCTGATTTTGGAGCCTCAAGAAGAAAGATGGGGAGGAAGTGCTCTCATTCCATTTTACAAAGGAGGGAGGCGAGACCGGAGGGACAAATGCTTGCAGAGCCAGGAGTGGCGGGGTGGGGACAACACCAGATCCCCAAGCCAGGGCCCTCCCCGCCCACCGCGGCTGCCAGGAAGCGGGAAACTTCCAGAGAGGTGTCTCCAAGGAACACAGGTCTGGGCGAAAAGAAAGAAACAAGGACAAAGGAAAAAGAAAAAAAGGCGGGGGGAGGGGGGAGGGACGCTCCGGCCGGGGTCCCCCTGCCAAACCAGCACACACAAAGCGCTCCTGTTCGGGTCCAGGCGCCCCGGGTGCCCCACCTGACGCCCAAGGAGGACGCCGCAGAAGCCATCTCCGCCCCGGGCCCGACGGGATGAGCGGCGCCCGAGCACAAAGGCCGGCTGTTCCCTGCGGCCCGTGGCTCCGCGCCCCTCGCCGCCGCCCGCCCCCGCGCCGGGTCCAGGTGGAACCTATTGCAAGAGAAGCGTCCGGATGCTGGGACCCGCGGACCTTCCCGGGGGGCGAAGGGCCAGTTTCAGCCCCGCAGACCCGTCTCACCCGCCTTTTCTTGCAGTAGTAGAGCCGGACACTGCCCGTCTCCCGGGCCGCCTGAGCCACAGGTGGGCCTTCTAGAGAATTTCCCAGGCTGATGCCCCCTGCCCTCCTCCTGTAGCATCCCTGCCTGTGAATACCAAAGGCCTGCTTCAACAACCAAGCCTCCCCAGGAGGCTGGAAGGAACCCTGAGCAGCTGTTCCTATCTGATCTCTTCCTTTTTCAAGTTGGAAAGTCATGTTAAGAACCCTGAGGTTCAATTTTACAGAAGGCCACGCCGCTCTGGTTGCTTAAAGTTCCTCTTCAGGGTCATTTTGGGTTTGGGGAATCCCATTTAGACTCGATATAGGGGTTTATATGATGTTACTTACACCATGAGGGAATTTGTATACTCAGCCTCTTTTTCTTTTATTGAATGAAAGATTCGTTCAATTCTATAGTGCTTTACAATTTTCAAAAGTTTCACACACACGATTTCTGTAATCCCATAATAACCCTTTCTAAAAAATCCCCTGCCCCTGTTTTGCCCCTCCCCACTGGTAACCACCAGTTGTTTCTCTATATTTGTGAATCTGCTGTTTTTTTTGTTTTATTCCCTAATTTGTTGTACTTTTTAGATTCCACATATAAATGATATATAGTATTTTTCTTTCTCTTTCTGGCTTGCTTCACTTAGTATGACAATCTCTAGATCCATCCATGTTGCTGAAAATGGCATTATTTCATCCTTTTATGGCTGAGTAGTATTCCATTGTGTATATATACCACAACTTCTCTATCCAGTCATCTGTTGATGGACATTTAGGTTGCTTCCATGTCTTGGCTATTGTAAATAGTGCTGCTATGAAAATTGCGGGATTTTTTTTTAATTTCTAATTTTCAATTCATTGTTAAACTCATATAAGAGCATAAAAAAGGTTTATAAAGAACTTTACTGAGATATAACCTGTGTGCCACAAAATTCAAGAATTTTTAGTAGATTTCTAGAGTTGCACAAAAGACACCAGGTTTGTGTTCTAGGACATTTTTATCACTTTCCCCAAAGGCCTCGCACAAGTGAATTTTTAAAAGAAAACGAGAACTGTCTGGAATCCTATCACCAGAGCACAACTATTGCTTTTTTTTTTCTTCTCATATTCCTTCGTGATCTTTGCCCAAAGGCAACATTTGTTGTTGGTGTTGTTCACAGAGTCATATTCTCCTCCTGCATTTTAGAAGAGGCATCTGTTTATATCCCATGCACAGAGATTTTTAAGGGAGGAAATCATATTGGAGACCAGCTTAGACAGAGCTGGCTAAAAAATGCTTTTGTCCACAGAAGATTCCCCTTTACATAATGGTCTCCTTCCCTTCCCTGCTGTAGGTGGCTGTTACAATCAGGCTGGATGAGAAACGAGACCACACGGAGCTTCGGAGCTACGAGCAGTTCTCGGGTCTGGTTGGAGAGCAGAGGTCTTGGGCAGGGGTAAGGACCACCTGCAGAGACAAGCCTGGGGAAGGGATGATAAATTAGTGGCTTTAAGAATCATCAAAGGTGGGGAGGGCATGGAAAGGTTTCCAGCATATTCTGAAGAAAAGCACAGATTACCACATTAAAAAAAAAAGTGTTCCTCCCTAGAACCCCTGTGACTGAATGCCCCATCTTCCTAAAGTATTGCTGTTTTTCCAGGTAGGTCAAAGCCCAGCTGTGAAACAGAGTAATTAACGATGCCTGTCCTCCCACTTCCTCTCCAGACCTCCTTCCTCCACTGCCCCCTAGTTCACACTTCCGCTCATCTCCAGACACAGCCAGCATCTCCTGGATGCAGTTTTAGGACCTTGATCTCAGCATCTGGCAAAGTGATATATATTCCCCATCTCAGCCATTTGAAACTCACTTCCTGGGTTTTGTGAAATGCAAGGATGGCTTGAATGGTTATTTACACACAGTTTTCTTTAAATCAATTAATTTGTTTTATTTAAATCCTTCTTTTCTATTTTTTATCTTTATTGAGATATAATTTGTATACAATAAGATGCACCAACTTTAATTGTGCAGTTTGACAAATGTATATATACATGAAATCACAACCAAAATGCAGAAACTTCCCATCACCCAGAAAGTTCCTTCATGGCCTTTTCCACATCCCCCATCCTCAAGCCCCATCCTAGGCAACCACAAATCTGCTTCCATTATCATAGATTAGTTTTCTCTTTTTTAGAATTTCATGAGTGAAATCATACTTTCTGCACACTGCTGTATCTGGCTTCTATTGTTCATGATTGTCCTTGAGATTCATTCATGTTGTTGCATCTATTAGTAATCTTTTTCCTTTTATTCCCAAGTAATTTTCCAAAAATATATTTATTTTCAAGAAAACTTTACATCTCTAGTAAAATTAGAAAATCAATATCAATTACCATAAGTAAAAGGGAACCATGAATATGAATACTGTGGAAACAAAGTAATGTTATTAAAATTCTAGTAAGATTCTGTTGCAGCAAGAAGTACTTTCCCTTTACTTAAAAAGCAGCATAGCAAATGGGAGGTATTAGTGACATATCATCAAACTAAGATTTTTTTCCCTCCTTGATGCCATCAAAAGGATTGAAAGAAAGTTGGAAACAAATAACTTTCTCATTATAGGAGTCAGTGTTGTTTAAGTTCATGTACAGTGCTACCTAAACTTTTCTCATACCTCACCGTGATCTGGTGATACATAGCCCCTGCTTTGGGTACCCACTTTCTTCGAGTTAGGAATGTGTCGAGCTGCATGTAACAGGAAACCCAAATAACAGTGGGTTGAACCTATGCAGATTTATTGTCCTCTGATCACAAGAAGTGTGGAGCTATGCAGTCACCAGGGCTGGAGCAATGCCCGACCATGTCATCAAGACTCCAAGATCTTTTCTCACTGTCTTATGCCATCCTTTGGGAGGGCCTCTGTATTCAAGATTTCAGGATGGCTTTTCCCCCTCCAGTCATCAGTCGCCACTGCACACAGGACGAAATGGTGAAGGATGCCTTCTTTCTCTTCTCTTTCCCTATTTTTTATTGTTTCACTCTAGTTTTAGTGGGATTAGAGAAGGAATTCAGACAAATGCATGTGTTCAGACTACCACGTTAAACAGAAATTAATTGCTTACATTTTGATAAGAGATGTCTGAGACCAACCAGAATGGCCTTCCATCCAGATGAACCAAAGAGTCTTGCAGATGTGGGAGAGCTGAAAGTAATTTTGGACTGGTCAGCATTCCAGGAAATCCCAGCTAGCCTGCTTTGGCAAGTGGTCCTAATTACTGTCCGAGAGACTATAAAGGTGAGGGGTGTATCTCCCCTCTATTATTCATCTGCGAGAAGGCTCAGCTCTTCACTTCTCTCAGCCCCAGCTCCCAAGGAACTTGGAACATAGTTCTTATTCCAATAACTTAACTTTCTGTTACTGGATAAACTCAATGAAGACACAGTCATGCCTTACAAAGCCATTTTTCCTAAGTATTCACGTTAGTCATAATCATGAACGCACATTTTCTTGTATCTTTGAAAACTTTGATTCACTTTAACATTTAGTATTTTAAAATATGAATGATTTAAAGCAGGAAAATTAAGATTTGATGTGCAAAGATAATAGCCAAGATTTGTTGACCATTTTCTAATCCTTTTCATTCTTTTCTTCTGATTCATGTGAAATTTCTTACCTGGATTTTGGTGAGGATGCTTATACCCAATCAGTGAGTGGGATTTGGCCTCAACAACAAAACCATTGGTTAAAGATGATTTTTAGCATTTTATGGCAACTTCTACGTCACAGCAGTAGTCTTTCTTAAAGATGAAGGATATGGTCATGTTAAACTTGGTATAAATATTTGACTTATTATAACTATCAGGGATTGTTAAGAAAAGAAGAGAAGTCTGTAACAAATGTGAACACTAAATGTATTCTTGGCCAAGAAGTCCTCTAGTCAAAGCTCTACACAGAAAGTGGATGGAAAGTGAATCTTCTGTTTATACTGCCATCTGCTGCTGCCTTGAGTCAGGAAGGCATTTTGCAGATCATAGACGATTTTTTTTTTTAAATCAAAGCTCATTTTGTTGACATGAGTTTTTTTTGCTAAACATTTGGCACAAGTATGTTCATTATTTTTTCCTGTGATCCCTGGATGTCCTAAAATATTTGTGAAGGACAAGAGGCTTCCATCTGGTAATTTATTTCTATTTCCCATCATGCAACTATATTCATTTTGAATATCAGTTTGTGTTAAGCTGTTTAAAATCCAGGGAAAATAACCAAGAAATGTATTGCTTTTTGTAGAATTACATTGTATGGTTCATATAACATTAAAACTTTTTGAAAATTATGAAAACAACTCATCCTAAGTTATTTAGAGTAGCTACTTAAGAGATTTATATACTGAAAGTGAAAGCAGCTGCTTTGGCTGGTCCGATGGTAGTGGGTTATCAGAACTTATTAACGTTAGTGTCACTAAAGTTGGTATACAACCCCCCACTGCTAAATTTGACTGGCTTTTTACCATTTGAGTTTGTATCCAATTAAAAAAATAACTTTGCAAAATATTCACTTTGGGGGAAAAACATTCTTAAATAAGTGCGCTTGTAACAACTAGGAACATTATCATTCTTTTTCTAAGTTTAACAAATGCCTAAGTTTTTTGGTTTTTTTTTTCAACCAGAAGGGGTCTTTTGCAGGTTTGAGCCTTTCATTTGTACTTAGCCTGAATGACAGTTTCCTACATCTTTTGGGACCCGAGCGCACCTCCCGTGTAGTAGCCCTTGGAGATGGGGCCAATACAGCGTCATTGCCAAGGGTGGAGCCTCCCTGGCAGCGTGTCCAGGGTGCCTTTTTGCTCAGAAGGGAAGAGCAGTTTTCAGGGGACCAGGTACAATCTGGCCTGATTGTCTCCTCTGAGGACCAAGGCTCTCCTCGCCGTCATGGTTACCTTCTGCCTGAGTGGCAAACATTTGTCAATGATCCATTTCTGTAAGCATCTCTTAGGAGTTCAGGCCTACCCACTCTGTTTAGAGGAGTTTAGGGAGAAGAGCTAGGGTGCAGAGCCAAAAGGGGAAATCCACAAGTCTTTCCTTGACCCTGCTCTATTATATTTGCCTTAGTGCAAAATAGTAATGATCATTTTTAAAAATAATACAACCAGCGATAATCTTTCCTTCCTAGACAATGAGACTGGCCATTGAAGCAAAGCAAAGAAAATAACGAGGGTGCTACCCCTTCCCAAAGCTCCTGACTATGGAGGAAATAGCACAGATATCTTTTTCTCTTTTTTCTGCAGTGGGGAAAGAGGACAAGGGTTGGTGGTTGAGTCACTGAAACAGGAATTATCTCTAGTCCAAACCCTATCATGATTGCAACTGATAGGCAAAGTTACAGGAAACAAAAATTAAAGCAAATACTTGGATAATTGAAGCAGCCTTTCCATTGCTCCCAAACCCCTTTGCCTCTTGTATCTGAATACTGTTTTCTCAGTTGCCTGGATCATGGGCTCTGCTCCTGGGGGTGTGTGTGTGTGTGTGTGTGTGTGTGTGTGTGTGTGTGTGTTGTGTGTGTGTGTGTGTGTGTGTACGATGAGCAAGTAAGCACATCTCAGGGACCTGGCTTGTGAAGCGTGATTGTAGCAGCGCCCTGGTTCGCCTCTGCGTGTTCCCCTGGGGACTAATAATTGTGTTGATCTGGGTATCAAATGTCTCGCTCTCCAGGGACAGGATGGAAATTGATCCCTTGGAGACACTATGCTTCTAGGGCCCACCTGATTCCCCCACCCCATCTCTGAGCCCCTGCCACTGCCTTTGGCAAAAAACACCCCACCTTTCCCTCCAGACAGAGTGCCCCGTTCTGCCTTTACCTAACTACATCTTGCCTCATATTCTCATTTTCCATCCCCTTTTCTGGCTCCCCAGCTAGAAAGGGAGTGTTTCCTGAGTCCTTTCATCCGTGTATTCCTTGTGTCTAGCACTCAACCCCCCACCTCACAGGTACACATTTTGTGTTTTTGGAATGAATGAGCAATTGAGTGAATACACATTTATTTAAAATTACTGACTGTCATATATAACATTTTCAAGGTCTAGAAGTCAGCTTATTCCTAATGGGTGGCCTAAGTAAACTGAAGGGCCCCTCTGGGAGCTGGAGCAGGTGGTGGGAGTTGTCGGGAGTGACAGGATTAAGGGGCTGGGGAGGAAAGGACAGAGCGGACACTGACGTGCTGCAGACGTCTCTGAGAGCACGCTGGTGATGCCCGGAGCCCTCCCCGGCTCGGGGCTGCAGCGGTCAGATGTGTGTCCCCAAAGCCCTCCTCCCAAGCCCGCTCTGAGCAGCTGCGGTGCAGAGAGCAGCAGCTTCTCCTGTTCTTCCCAACTTCGGGAAGCGGGAGGCAAGCCCCGACACCATCTCTTAGCAGCCCAGAGCCCCAGTCAGGGGCAACTCCGAAATCGAGCGGGGCTGGACCTGGCCACAGCAGTGCTCGTTCAACAGTCCTGCGCCTGGCACTCTCATGTTTGCTCACAATACTCACTGCACTTTATCTCCAGAATAAAACCCACTCAAAAATGGGAAGTCTGTGTGTGCTTTAATTTTCAGGTCTGTGGTTCCACGGAGGCTCTGCAGTAAGCTTCTCGGTGAAGCTCCCACCAGCATTCTTTCAGAATCAGTTCTTTTCTCTTTCCTTCTCTGCTTCCACCTCTACAGAATGGAATCATTATCTTCCCAACACACCAAGGGGTTAACGACAGAGGTTGCGCTGGGGCGGCTGTGGAAAGCTGGGGCCCTCAGCAGTAGCCCACGCCTTAGTGGCTGTCTCTCCTTGCTGTCGGTGAAGGATGCTTCTGAAGAAAGTCTGGGTGGATTCTGAGCATGGCAGCCTCCTGTGGCACGCATGTCTCAGCCAGCCCTAGTCCCAGGGGACAGTGGGCACCTCCCCAGCAGCTGGGAGGAGGCCCATTCACGGTCACCACTGAACCTTGGAAAAAAAGATCCTGAGACAGTAGCTTGAAGAACACTCAGTTGATTCTGTGTAGCATCTAATACACAACTTTCATATTTCCCTGATTGCCTCATAATTTTTCTTCCAGCTTGTAGTTTGAATTTGGATCCAAATAAAAGCCATACACTGTCATTGGTCAACATGTCTCTTAATCCTCTGTAAAATTTTTTAAATTAAGATATAACTCACATATCATAAGTCACCCTTTTAAAGTATACCATTCAGTTATTTTTAACATATTCACAAGGTTATGCAACCATTGCCGCTATCAAATTCCACAATATTTTCTTTACCCCCCAAAAGAAACCCCAGTATCCATCAGCAAACACTGCCATTTTTCCCCTCCCACCCCAGTCCCTGGCAACCACTAATCTACCTTCTGTCTCTTAATTCTCTTTTAATCTATAGGCGTCTCCTCTTTCTCTTATGCAATTGGCTTGTTGAGGAAACTGGGTCATTTGCCCACAGTTTTCAGGAGGTAGACGTCCCTGACTGCCTCCCTGGGGTGTTGTCTCCAGTGTTCTTTTGCTCTGTATTCTCCTGTAAATGGATGGTGAGGTCTGGAGTCTTGATCAGATTCCAGATGGATTTGGGGGGTGGGCATCCCTGGTACTGTGAAGGTCTATAAAGAAGCACATGGTGCTGGAGTCTGTTTTTGTGGTGGTAACAGCTGTTGGTTGTTGCCCGGATCCATCACTTCATCAGGGGCCGCCGGCACAGCGATGTGGCTTTAACTCTCCCATTCCTTCTTACCTGTTAGTTAGCATGTCTCTACGAAGAGAAACTTTCCCTCAGCAACTCTGAGATGCAGTGTGCTGAATAAAAGCAGGATAAATGTTTGAGTCTTTTCATCTACTTATAGTCGTGAAAATAATAAGCTGGTTTCTAAGCATCCTCCAAAATGTTCATTGAGGGTTGGTTGTTGGTTTTGGGGTGTTTTTTTTTTTGGTAGCATCATTATAAACTACTCATTAAAGAATCCATTATAAATGTGGGCAAGGCAGAATGGGCCCAGATTCTGGAGGACCTTAAAATCTGGCAGAAGGACATAAACTATGGTGTTCAGGGAGCCTTGTTGATTTCTGATCAAGGCATTATTTGGTGAAAATGATGTTGAAGAAATAAGATCAGAAAAGCAGCAGAATGTCAGGACAAACTCGGAATGAGGGCAGGGGATTAATAAGCAAGAGTCACAAAGATCAAAAAGGATCTGTGGCTATAATTTAATGAGAGAGAAGCAGCTGAACAAGATTAGAGGTGGGAAACAAAGAAACAAAGAATACACAGAAAGGGGAGGGTGTAGCTTGAGAGTAGAGTGCATGGTAGAGCACGTGCCTAGGATGCATGAGGTCCTGGGTTCAATTCCCAGTACCTCCACTTAAATAAACCTAACTATCACCTGCCCCGCCCCCCAAAAAAGATCACACAGAAGAAACACTGTGAAGAACTATTCAGACATTGCAAGTGATTGACAGGCTGTGGAGAACATGAACTCTAAAAGTTCAACTCAGGGGAATGTTCATTTTTTTTTTCTTTTGGCTAAAAACAGAGCAGTTGGATAAGGGAGACAGTTCTGAAGAGAGAAGATAGGGGTGATGAGGCTGGAACTGGAAAGATTGTTTGACGTTGGAGTGAGACATTCGAGCGGGGATACCCAGATAGCACAGGCTGGCACGGCTGAAGCCAGCAGAGTGAAGGCAAGGCTGTGAAGAGATCTGTCAAGGGAGAGACAGATTTAGGTACTCACAGGGCAGGAGGAGGGAACAGGAAAGGACCGATGGTGAGATGAGGCAGGCAGCCCAGAGTCAGGGAGGATGAGGGAGGAGAGTTAAGGAGCCACATGGTTGGGTTGGGTTAAGGAGAATAAGAATTGAGATGTGGACCTAGAGATGATCATACTAAGTGAAGTTAAGTCAGACAGAGAAAGACATGTATCATGTGATATCACTTATATGTGGAACCTGAAAAATGATACAAATGAATGGATTTACAAAACAGAAACAGACTCACAGACAGAGAAAACAAATTTATGGTTACCAAAGGGGAAACGATGGGGGAAGGATAAATTAGGAGTTTGGGATTAGCAGATACAAACTACTATATACAAAATAGATAAACAACAGGTCCTACTGTATAGCACAGGGAACTGTATTCAATAGCTTGTAATAAACTATAATGAAAAAGAATCTGAAAAAGAATATATATATAACTGAATTGCTATGCTGTACCCCAGAAACTAACAACATCGTAAATCAACTATACTTCAATTTTAAAAAATACACTTGCGAGATGGAAGATTAGCATCAATGTCACCAGCATGGAGAACAGCTGGCTTTTTAAGGGAAAATAGCTTTGCAGCCAGGACCCCCTGGACAGCAAGTTTTGCAGTCTTTGCTCTGGGTAAAACTCTGAGTAAATCCCTTACTCAAAGTGCCTTGGCTTCTTAACTGCAAGAGGGTGACTACTGCGATACAAATCACTTTATATCGAAGAAGCTAAATAGTGGCCAACTTTGAGTGGGCCTGTTTGCGGTTTCATTTTTAATAAAAAGAGGAACTTTTTAGAACAGTTTTAGACTTAAACAGATCTATCGAGAAGACAGTACAGGGTTTCCATATACCTCGCACCCAGTGTCCCCTGTTATTAACATCTCACATTGGCAGGGTACATTGGTCACAATGAGTGAACCAATATTGGTACATGATATTGACTAAAAGCTCACACATTATTCGGATTTCCTGTTTCCCCCTAACATCCTTTTTCTGTTCCAGGATCCCATCCAGGACACCCCATTATATTTAGTCGGCATGTCTCCTTGGTCTCCCCTTGGCTGTAACAGTTTCTCAGAGTTTCCCTGTTTTTGATGACCTCGATAGTTTTGAGGCTTGCCGATCAGGTATTTTGTATAATGTCCCTTCATTGGGATTTCTCTGATTTTTTTTCATGATTATGCCAGTGTTATGGGTTTGGGGAGAAGATCAGAAGTGAAGGACCATCCTAATCTTACTGCATCACGGCCACATCCTATCGCTGTGACTTAGCACTGCTGACCCAACCTTCATCACTTGGTGGAGGTACAGTTTGCCCGGTTTCTCCACAGGAAAGTCACTTTTTTTCTCTTCCTTTCCATACTGTCCTCTTCGGTGGAATGGGCACTTTTAAAATGCTGTTTACATTTTGATCCTCGCATCCCTCTGGAGGCCTGGTGATAACGCCACCCACGTCTGCACACCCCCACCCACATTCCTACCCATGCCCCCTACGTTTGCTGCCCAGACCCCTCTTTCCCGCTGTCTTTCCCCCTTTCTGTGCAGAGCCTGCTGCTGCGTCTTGCCAGGAAGTCTGCGTCACACTTTGAATAAATATCCTCATGAAACAAGAAAATGGCGAGTGGGTGTCACTAGAGCCCAGGAGACAGTTCCTGTGACCTGGGGTGATGAGGCTGTGAGCTGCTGAGGAAGGTTTGTTTGGGTTTCTTAGCGCTATCAGCTGTGACACGTGTAGCAGTTAATCACCCCATCAATCGTCTCTAGCATAATGATCCTCTCAGTTAACACAGCAGAGCCTGCTAGCAAGTATCATTACGTCTAAATTGGATCCCTGGGCAATGTTCTAATTACAATATTTGAATTTTTTAAATGAACTCATCGAAAGATGAGTTTCATGCTGTAATTAGTGATTTCCTCCTATTGAACAGGAATGTGTACAATGTACCCTTGAAGTAAATGATCATTCTGTCCTGTAGCACTAAAGTGGGCTTACGTGTATGATTAATTAAAGTAATTACATCTTGCTTCTTATTAGACTATATTAGATTCTAATTCTTATATTATATATTATATTACATATAATACCTAATATATTTATATATTTATAAATATATTTAAGTGTTTATGTATTTATAGATAAATATATTACATGGAATATAATATTCTCTTATAGTATTTATATTCTATGTTGTATCCTGTATTCTATACAATCTAATAGGATATTCTATATCATATATTCTTACTGGAAACATATATGAATACATATACAAAATGTAAACATAATCTTGGTTGAAAATCTGAAAGTGGGGAATGGGAAGATGTTATTTCTGAGCAAGGTTATATTACACTATGCAAAGTAGCAAAGGCACATAGGATATAAAAAATCAGGCTTTGGGGAAGTCATATTTTAATTAAAATAGAAAATTTAATCCTTGGTATTGGCCAGAGTCTAACCGGGATAGGCTCACACTCGATGCTGTGCAGACATGGGAAGCACTGGCCCTGGCAACCAGGGAGAAGCCTGTTGAGGATGTGAGCCTATCCAGGGTGACCTCCCCAGGCCACTGTGTACGGCTGTGCAGGTTGTGCACTGCACAACTCCAGAGGGCACCATTCATATGGAGACTACAGACTATACTGAGATGCTCCTGGAGTTGTGCTTTATGGATCTGGATCGCCCATAAATTGTGTGGGCAGCAGGGGGTTTTTCTGAACACTTTCCTAATTCTCTCTTTTTTTCGATTCATAGTACTCACAGGTTATTAATATTAATGATTTACACATCTGGCATCTCATGTAATTGGATCTACCACCAACACCTGAGTAGGGCAGTCTGACCATTTACCATCATTTGATTCTTTTGCACTACATCTTTGTTTCCAATTACCGATATGAATCAGTATTTTAGTCTATGCCTCCTGGTGGGATAGCCTTCTCTACCTTGTGTGTGTGTGTTTTCCATTTTTTTTTGTTGATGTACAATGTTATATAATTTACAGGCGTACAATATAGTAATTCCCAATTTTTGAAAGTTAATCCTGCTCTTATTTTGAAGACCAGCCATGGAGAATCTTTTATCACCTGCATTCTACTGACACACAGAGCAGCATATCAAGGTCTGCCAAAATAGAGAATCGCTATGTTCATATTGGAAACTTACACGTGGATGTTCATAGCAGACTTAGTCATAATGGTCAAACCCAAGTGTCCATCAACTGCTGAATACATGAACAGAATGTGGTCCGTCCTACCATAAAAAGGGATGGATTACTGACACATACTACAGGATGGCAGAACCCTGAAAACATGCTAAGTGTAAGAAGCTAGACACAAAAGGCCATATATTGTATGATTCCCTTTATATGAATGTTAAGAATAGGCAAATCTAAAGTAGATTTGTGGTTGCCAGTGAATGGGAGAGAGGGGAAGAGGAATGACTGCCAGGGGATATGGCATTTCTTTTTGGGATAATGAAGACAGGACAGTGGTGATGGTTGAATAACCCTGTGTATATACTAAAACTCACTGAATTGTACACATTAAAAGGATGAATTTTATGGTGCACAAATATATCAATAAAGCTGTAAAAAAAAAAAAGACTTTAAAATCACAGCAGAATCACAGAACTTTAGAGATGCATTTTTGAGGGCTCTAGACCAATTCCTCCTTTTACGTACAAGGAAAATCAGGTTCTAAGCAGTTGGTTCGTTGCCCACAGTCACAGTAGTCTTTTGATTGCCGTACTGTGATTAAATTTTAGGGAGAAGGTGTTTTGCGAGGGCATGAATTACATATATGTAGGGGGGACAGATAAATCGGGAATTTGGGATTAACAGATATACACTCCTATATATAAAACAGATAAACAACAAGGACCTACTGTATAGCACAGGGAAGCTATATTAAATTATCTTATAACAGCTTATAAAGAAAAAGAATCTGAAAAAGAATATATATAACTGAATCACTTTATTGTACACCTGAA
The DNA here is from genome assembly GCF_009834535.1 of Camelus ferus. NCBI lineage: Eukaryota > Metazoa > Chordata > Mammalia > Artiodactyla > Camelidae > Camelus > Camelus ferus. Next base: position 6,470,535 of record NC_045702.1, on the reverse strand, counting down.
ACATTGTAAATCAACCATAGTTCAATAAAAACATTGTTTAAAAAATTACATATATGTGGCTGTTGATGTATCCAAGAGATGGTACTTACAGCAAATTACATTTCACAATTTGAAATGTAGTTTTAGTATCCTCTTGAAGTTCTGCTGTATTTATATCCCCGGCCACGTCCCAGAAGTTAGGATATTAAGTTGTTAAAACACTAAGCCCATCAGCTGGCTCCCTTCCGATATTCTCTCCAGTCACTCTGCCAGCTCACTGGTTAGAGGGACACAAACGGGTATCTGTACATTCCTGCACTCAGCAGCATTATTCACAACAGTCAAACGTGGAAGCAACCCAAATGTCCATCAATGTGTGTTGAACAGACAAAATGTGGTGCATATGTATATGTACAATGGAATAATAAGTGAAGTAAGTTAGTCACAAGAAGATAAATACTGTATGATTCTTTTTTAATTTAAAAAAATTATTTGTTTGTTTGTGGGGGAGGTAATTAAGTTTGTTTATTTATTTAATGGAGGTACTGGGGATTGAACCCAGAACCTCATGCCTGCTAAGGGTGCACTCTACCACTGAGCTATAATATACCCTCTCCTGCTGTATGAGTCTGTTTATATGAGATACCTGGGACAGTCATCTTCATGGAGCTAGAAAGGAGAGGTGGTTGCCAGGTGCTGGCAGGAGAGGGAGGTGGGCGGAGGTTGTTTATTTGGTATAGATTTTCAGTTTTGCAAGATCAAAAAAGTTCTGGAGATGGATGGTGGTGATCACACAACACTGTGAAAGGACTTAATGCCACACACTATAAATTGTTGAAAATGCTAAATGGTACGTTGTCTATGTTATACTACAATAAAAAGAAATTGAAGGCAGTAACAAAACAGTGAGGTTACAGATGCCTGTGGAAACTGCTCTGTAGGACAAAGATCCAATCATACAATACATTATAATGGTTGGGCCCATGGGACCAGTGGACATTTATATTATAAAAATTGTTTATTCGTTGTTAAGAGAATTTGGTCAGTACAAAAACTCAGTGTTATAAAGTAACACAAGTAAGGCTTGAAACTGCCCTTTCCTGTCAATGAAAGTGAGACATACATGTAAGACTATTTTATAGCAAACTATAAATTTTGGTTTTTTTATTTATAGTGATTTAAAATTCCTATGTCTATTATATTATGTTTCATAATTTGACATTTATACATAGTTTACCTATTTATGTGGAGCGATTTTATATTTGCTGCTTTTGTCATTAATGACATATAAGTAACATCAATTAAAAATGTTTTTTAATTTAAGAAAAGGGGCCCTTTAATCAATTTGCACTGTCAGTAACCCAGGGCTGTCCGTAACCCTGCTTTTGGCATAGCCATCCTCACTATGGGGGGTAGGAGGCGCACAAAACATACGTGTTATCGATGATGCACATGGGAAGCAACACCCAGCATCGTTCCTGAAATTTCTGGGCCAATTCGGGAGCAAACTTTTACAGCCAGGACAGAGGAAGTCAGTATGTCTTCCAATGGAGTTAAAGGAAGAGGCTACAGTGCAGGCTGAGGAATGAAGATCTGTGCTTCTGCAGGAGGAGGACCTGCAGGATCTGGAGGAAAGTCAGGAGACTGGAAGCCTAGGGAGAGGTGGGAGGTGTGGAGCCTGGTGGCTTTTAGGGAAATACTGGGATTGGACAGCAGAAAGGGAACAAGATAAAGAGCCTATGAGGGAGGAAGGAGATGCAGCGCCTCCCCAGGGCCCAGGTGGCTGAAACCCGACACCTAGACTGAAGAGGACAGAAGAAACAACTCTTCCCAGGACCTGGGACTCCAAGGAGAGAAGCGCCAGGAGGGGACTGTGCAGGGGTGGTGGCACACGGCCTGCTAGGCTCAGGCAGCCCTCAACTGATTTTTGAGTAAGGAAAAAAGGCAATACAACAGAGAAAAAAAAACAGTCTTCAACAAATTACTGGGACAATTGGACATCCATATGCAAAAATTAAATCTAGACATAGACTTTATGCCCCTCACAAAAATTGGCTCAAAATGGATCCAAAGACCTAAACTTAAAATGCAAAACTATAAAACTTTTAGACGATAACATACAAAAAACTCTAGGTGACCTTAGGGATGGTGATGACTTACTATATATATATATATATTTTTTTTTTTAATTTTTATTGAAGTGTAGTTGATTTACAACGTTGGTTTCAGGTGTACAGCATAGTGATTCAGTTATCCATGTACATATATATATATATTTCTTCTTTTCAGATTCTTTTCCATTATGTTATTACAAGAAATTAAATATTCTACCTACCTATACAGTAGGTCCTTGTTGTTTATCTGTTTTATATATACTAATGTGTGTCTGTTAATCCCCAACCTTTAGTTTATTCCTCCCTACCCTTTCCCCTTTGGTAACCAGTTTGTTTTCTATGGTGATGACTTTTTAGATACAGCATCAAAGGCATGATCCACGAAAGAAATCAGTGATAAGCTGGATTCATTAAAATTTAAAAGGTCTGCTCTAGGAAAGATACTGTCAAGAGAATGCAAAGACAAGCCACAGGCTAGGAGACGATATTTACAAAAGACATATCTGATAAAGGACTGCTATCCAAAGTATACAAAGAACACTTAAAGTTCAATAATAAGAAAACAATTCAATTTTTTAAATGGGCAAAAGACTCAGACACCTCACCAAAGAAGATATACACATGGAAAATAAGCATATGAAAAGCTGTTCAACATCATATGTCATTAGGGAATTGTAGATTAAAACAAGAAATTCCTGCACACATATTAGAACTGTCTAAATCCAAAACACTGCAAACACTAAATGCTGGTAAGGATGTGGAGCAACTGGAACTCTCATTCACTGCTGGTGATAATATAAAATGGTACTGCCACTTTGGAAGAGACTTTGGCAATTTCTTACAAAAATAAACATACTCTAACCATACAATCCAACATCACACTTCTTGGTATTTACCCAAAGGAGTTGAAAACTTATGTCCACACAAAAACCTGCATACAGACATTTATATCAGCTTTATTCACAACTGCCAAAACTTGGAAAATGTCCCTTAGGAGGTAAATGGATAAATAAACTGTGGCACATTCAGACAGTGAAATCTTATTTAGCGCTAAAAAGAAATGAGCTATCAAGCCATGAAAAGACATGGAAGAAACTTAAAGACATACCACTAAGTGAAAGAGGCCAATGTGAAAGTCTATATTCTGTATGATTCCAACTATATGTCATTCTGGAGAGGCAAAACTATGGAGACAGTAAAAAGATCAGTGTTTGCCAGGAATTAGGTGGGAGGGAGAAATGAACAGTGGAGCACTGAAGATTTTTAGGGTAGTGAAACTACTCGGATATTATAATGGTTGGTACGTGTCATTAAACACTTACCCCGACTCATAGAACATACAACACCAAGAGTGAATCTTAATGTAACCTTGGGGCTTTGGGTGATAATGATGTGTCAATTCATGGATTGTAACAAATGTAGCCCTCTGGTTCAGGATGTTGACAGGGTGGGAGGCTGTACGTAAGCAGTGACAGCCAGTACATGGGAAATCTCTATATATTCTTCTCAATTTTTCTGTGAACCTAAAACTGCCCTAAAAATACAGTCTATTTAGAAATGGGGGGTGTGTGTGGGGGGGAAATCCCAAAACACTAGAGGACGGTGATTCTTCAGAACTTGAGTTACTTTACTTCTATCATTTTATTTCACCAGTTGGAATTTTTGTTTCAAGTTTACTTTAAAATTAAATTTAAGTGAATTTTAAAGTTTAATTTTAAATAAATCGGTTTAAACTGGTTTTAAATTTAAATTTGAATTTGTTTAAGTTTAAATTGAAAACACTATTTGAAACAGGGACAGAGGGAACTACACAGTGTAAGATTTGTATTTGGTAAGCGCAAATCTTAATTCTTGAATGAAATAATCTTACTGGATTTGAAAAAATGAACATTTTTTCCTTTTTTAAAATTGTTAATTGTTTTAAAACTAAAGGACGAATAGAGGAAACTGGGATTATTCCTGATTATTACATGAGTATTACTGAAAATTTTGTTGTACAGAGAGGAGTTCAAAATGACCCGCGCCAGTAGTTGGTCCTTGCTAATGAACTTGACAGTGAAATGTCCCAAAGCGGCGCGGTGCGCGCATCTCTCACGGTTCGCTTTTGTACGTCAAGACCCCCATCCCACCACGCCTCCCTTCGCAAAGCTACGGGGACATGGACTTGCCCTTCGAAAAGACGCTGCATCCAGTGGTGCGGGTCTGGAGGCTGAGACCCCCGCCCACTCTGCTCGAGAAAAACCAGGCAAGTTCCTAGCTCGGGTCTTCTGTCTGCAGTTACTGCGCGCCTTATTTCTCCAAGGCATCATTTTTTAAAATCACTGCTTATTTTATATTTTTTTACTTTAGCCTCCAGGGACAAAATTCACTGTTTCCCTTTCTGAGCAGACAGGGGGATCCCCATTTCCCTCCAGGAGAGCTGACACTCCCAGCTCTCCTAGAAGCAGAAGCGCTTGCGGAGAACAGGAGGCCCTGACCGCCGAGACCAGCGGGGCCGCCGCCCGCGGAGGAGATCGGGACCCGTCCGGGCGGCGCGGCTTCCCCGCCCAGGACGCTCGGCTCTGGGAGGGCTAAGCCCCGCAGCGCGTCCCGGGCGGAGCAGGAGCCCGGGCGGCCCGGCGATTTCCCGGCCCCGAGCCCGAGCCCGCGGGGCGTGGGGTCCGGGAAGCAGAACCCGCCCGCGCGCCGCCGCCCCGCGGAAACGCCCCAGCGCTTTGAGACTAAAGACAGATCGTGGGACAGGACCGCCGTCACCCACCTTTCGGATTCCCAAGCCACGGCAGCCGCTTGTTTTGCATGCAAATCACCCACAATGCTCTAGCAGGGTCGCCTGGAGTTCTTTTAATTCCATTGAAAAGAAAAAGGCTCTTTCTTTGACAAAGCTCATAGGTTTAATGGCTTGTTTTTTTCAATGTCTTGTTTCTATGCAGGCCGTATATTTATGGATTTAAAAAGACCCCCCCAACTTATGGGTAATCACCACAAGTGAAAAGGAGATGCAACTGTAGAGACTTATATAAGCAATAGTGTAAGTGTTTCTTTCGGCTGGTCCGAGTGCAGTGGTGTTTACAATTAATTGATCACAGCCAGTTACAGATTTCTTTGTTCCTTCTCCACTCCCACTGCTTCACTTGACTAGCCTTTTACTGCGTTAGGGAAAAGAAAATTCGTGTTATAAAAAAAGAAAATTTTTGTTTTTTCCCTATAGGACAGCCAAGTACTAGATCCTGCCTGACGGTTTCACTCCAGAAACTTGATTGTGCCAGACCACCTGCCAGCCAGGATGACCACTGGACAGCAGCAGGTTCAATTCGTGACTGCACAGATAATGCTGAAAAGGGAGGACCCCTTGTCTCCGGATTGTTCCTTAGGAAGAGGAAGAACCAAAACCTTGGGTGACCTAGAGAATGAACCGTGTCCCTTACACATCCACAGTGCCAGGTGTGAAGGAGAGAGCAGGAGGTTCATTGTGTTTGCTTAAGCCCTGGGTCCACCAACCTTTACTTTTCTAGTAAAACCTAAAGATTTGAGTATTGGAGAAAAAAAGTTCTCAAATGCAGGCTTTTCCAAATCAAGGTTATTTTGGCTTTGGACTGTGGTGTATGCAATGACAGCAGTATAGCGTGGATATACTTATACCATCAAATGATTTATTGTTATCTGAAATTCAAATTTGACTAGGTATCTTGTATTTTATCTGGCAACCCTGTCTTAGTCACACAGGTCTTTGGAAAGAACTAACCTCAAACTCTTTCCTTTCTAGGGTTATTATATTACTCTAGATGGGCCTCATTGTTGCATTGGCCATTCATTATTGCTTTGCTGGTTAGGAATCTTCTGGAGATGGGATACATATGTCATGAAGACTGATGGGACCGTGCAGTCCCCTCACCTGTGGAATGAAAGCTTCTACGGTCAGAGAAACTGACTCTGCTCTCAACTTTCTTAATTTCTTAACGTCCATGCTCATATTATTCCACCACCTAGTACTCCTCCCTCTCTCTCATTTACTTTCTCTTTATCTATCTATCTATCTATCTATCTATCTATCTATCTATCTATCTATCTATCTATCTATTTTTTCATTATTTTGCAACGCTTCTGTTGACTGGGACACTACAGCAATTGGCTTCATGACTTCATTGCATTGTCTGTGTTTCACCGTGGTGCGGCAGGCAGAGCTCTTAAAGAAAGGTTATTCTGGCCCTGCAAGTAATGAACCATGAACTCAGGCTATGACCTTAAGCTGCCCATGGGCTCTCTCAGAAACTCAGTTTCCTCATCTGTAAAATGACAATGTCTGCCCAAACCTGACTAGGTTGTGAAAAATATTAAATGAAATAAGGACTATGAAAAAGCCTTGCCCCTTACAAAACACAGTACAAACATAAGGGTTCTCTCTGCCAAATGTAGAACTCTGACTGGCCAATAGGTTGTTATTCTTTTTCAGTGTTGCTTTATTACCATTATTCTTCAGATACAATAGTCCTGTGCCAATTGCTGGAATATGATCGTAGCATCATCAGTTGGCTCGAACAATCCACTGTAATTAAGGTGGTTCTCCTTCTAGGGGTATATCTATCATGGAGGAAGCAGTGAGGTTAATGAGAAAGGGCTCTGGATCTGGACTGAGAGCACCCACAGGGAGTCCTGGCCTCCTGAGTGCGGTACTCCTAACACCACCTTACCTCTCTGTGGGGTCACTTCAAGACTGAACAAGACAATACTTGAGGGAGTACTAGGGAAATCCAATGTGTTCTCAAGGTGCCTTGAGTTGCCGGCACCTATAAGAACAAACCAAATCGTTTCCTTTATTATATACACACTTGTGACCTTTACACATACTATGCCTTGCTTCTGAAGCCATTAGGATTATACATTTCCACCTAGAAAGGGGGTAGGATGATCATTGTTACGACCGCCCAGTGTCAGATGCAGAGGCAGCTGAATGGCTTTCTCAAGGTTACACAAGAAAGAAAGGGCAGAACTAAGACGAGGAAATGGCTCCCAGTCGCCACCCGGGAGTCCCACAATGTACCCTGCCCTTCTGCCACCTTATCATCTATTCTTGTACCTGGGAGTTGGTTTTTCTTCCTCCAAAATGTTTTCTCTTGGAGAATGTTCACATCTTTATCTTCAAAACTTAACAGGACTGTCAACTTTGAAATGTCTCCTAATTTTGCCTGTTAAGGGTCATGAGTATTATCAAATATTAATCTTTCAAAACATTTAGAAATCCTTATCTATCTTTAAAGACTTTTTCCTCTATGTTTTTGCAAATGATTTAAAGAATGTAGAAATTAAATAAAACCCCACTCTATTAAAAAATTGGAAAAATAAAATCCTTATTCACCCTCACTCCATTACCCTATTTTCTGTCCTTGGTCTCTTAGAATATATACATCTTTACCATATCTGATTTTGGAGTTGGTGGGTGGCTTCTGTGATGGGTTTCCCCAAGTTCATTTTTAGTTTCTGGAGGGAAAGGGCTATTTTAAAAGTATTTTTGTCTTCAGAGCTCTTACCTCAATGGTAAGATAGTGCTTTCAATTTTTTTTTTTTTTAAATTAAGATAAAAACAAGAACAACATATTTAGTACCCAGAAGTAGGTGCCTCTGCAAAAGACTAGTCAAGTGCAGTAGTGAGAAGGGGGGAAAGAGTAGAACGAGGAGTTCGACCTGTAACTGACTGTGAACAATCAATTGAGATAACTCACTACCTTCGGACCAGCCAAGAAGGCAGCTTTCTTCCTAAAGTATTTAAAACCTAAATATTTGTTCACTTTAACCTTACAGTGATATTCCAGTTAAAGTTTATAAATGATAACATTTACAGTATGAATGATATGCTTCCTCTAAGAATTCCCCCCAAGCATATATTTATCAATAAATAGTGTAAATGTATTTAACAATGAGAATCAGAAGCACTGCTGAGCATCCTGGGAAAGAGACATGCAAAATTAGCATCTCGTCACTAGGGCGTCTCTCCTCAGTCTGGTTTGTCTGGAGTGGCTCAGCCCTGGGAGAGCTGCCCAATCAGCCAGCGCTGCCCTCCTTTGTCTGTTTACCACATGTGACCTTCGAGACAGCTCTGTGAGGTCTGGAGAAAACTCTGAGCTGGAGCAGATAATGCCTTATGCTTCCCCACATCTGTGACCCCCAGCAGAGCTCCACATCCTGGAAGCAGCGTTCTCCCATCTTGGAATCTGCTCCCTTCAGAAGGGCAGAAGTGCCTCCCCCGTGCCCAAGATCTCCTCCTCCTCCTTAAAATCCCAACTGATAAAAAAAGCAGAACAACAAAAACAACAAAACAGAAACAACCACAGGAACAGGAGGAAGAGGTACCTGAAACACCCAAGCATCTTGGATGCTTCTGAGGACTTCAAAATTTAAAGGGAAAACAGATAAAAGCCTTCTAAAAGAAAACCAAAAAAATACACCTAAGGCATCAAAAAAAAAAAAAAAAAAGACAAAAGCCTAAGGCTGGAAGTAAAGCTGACTACGTGAAGGCAAGGGCAACAGATTTCTGTAAAAGCATCAGAGGCACAAAGCTCAGGAAGACCTGAAGTTCACCCCCACAGCAAAGAATAGCAAAGGGGCTGCAGGGACGTGTCTGGGGCAACAAGGTCAGGGATATTCTGGGCAGGCGGCAGAGGGGCAGCAGAGTTCCCAGCAGGAAGGCAGGAACAGGAGGGTAGGCAGCTGCCCCTCCGTGAGTTCAGGTCTCCAGGTCCAGACCAAACACTCCCCTGTTACCCTAAGCTGATGTGACAGCAGACTTGCTGACTGTCTGATTCCCCGTGGCGCCCATCCCAGTGCCTGGCACATGGCAGGTGCTCAACAAAAGTGTTGAGTGAGTGAGTGAAAGAGATTAAGGAGAGTGAACAATTCCAGAAAACCAGATGCAAGCAAATGTCCTAATTTTCAAGAGGGGAAAAATGAGAGTAAGACTTCTGTAAATTACAATCTCTAAATTGATGTTCCTCTCCGGCAAAATTCTAGAATGGATTATTTAAGAGTTGGATGTCTATTGGGAGCCGATTTGAAATTAACAAGAAAAAAGTCACCCATCAAAATAATTTTGTTTTGTTTTTAATTGCATCGCTTGATGTGGCTAAATTGTTTATGTCTCTTATCCTTCCTTTGTGGGGGCTGGAAGTCCACTCAGAAACCACGTTGAGATGGCTGATGGGGACTGAGGCCATCCTGGGAGAGGGGGTCTCGGTGCAGTGCCACAGGGCTGTTCCTTGGCCAGACCATCTAACCTGTTTTTGTCATTCACACGCATAAGACACTGAAGGCAGCTAATCACAATAGGTAATAAGCCGTGAGAATCAGGAAGGCATTAGAGATTGACAGCATGGGCTCATATCACATTACCTGGGCTGGAGTCCCAGTTTTCACCACCTACTAGCTGTGTGTCTTTGGACAAGTTGCTGACCTTTCCTTAGCTTAGTTTCTCCATCTTTAAAGTGGGCATAATCAGAGTATCTATCTTGCAGAGGTTGGGAGGATTAAGTGAGGAGCTCTTAAGAGAGAGTTCATTCTGGCACATAACAAGGTCCTGCAAGCATGTTAGGTCTCAAGGTTCAGGAACATTTCCCCCTGGCTGAACAGACACAAACTAATGAGAAGCTAATGGATACAAACTAACAAGATAACAGACGCAAATTAAGAGAGCTGAAGTTGCCCTTTTCAGTTAAAAACAAAAAGAAAATCTGAGCAGGTAACAGATAAAAGAATCTCACAAATCCTAGCATAGTTACACAGAGGCTGTCCGCCTGAGGTGTGCTCTGATCCAGTGGTACCCAGAGCCCAGGGCTCAGTTATTAAAAAGACACTGGCAAACTAGAGTGTACCCATGGGAAGGTGACCGAGGTGGTGACATTCAGCTCCTCACACTTTCTTGACTTTGCAAAATGCTTTTGACTAACAGTACCCGATTAGATCTGGTCCCTGTGACAATCCTGTGAAAGGAGTAGGATTGGCAGTATTTCCTCCAGTTTTATGGCTGAGAAGGACGGGGCTGGAAGCGGTCTGGGAGGCGGCCCCATTAGGAAGCTCAGTGGTGGCTGACAGGTCTGGATTTCCTGACTCACAGGAGAATTAAAAACCCTGCCCTCATCCCAGCCTGGCCCTGCCTATCCATCTCACCTCCCTGGAGAAAGTTCCCTCAAAGCCTTTCCAAGAGCCAGGTCCAAGGTCTCTGACCTTCTGTGCGGCAAGTAGTGATTATAAAAGCCCCTTTCTGAAAGCGGCAGGCCTCCTTCTCCACAGCTTTGGTTTTCAAACCCAGATCAGGGGAGACAGAAAGGAAGGGTTGGGGGAGGCAGAGGCCCTTCAGTCTCAGGGCCACATGGTCAGAGTATCAGGAGCCCAGGCTGATGGGGACAGCAGTGTCTTCGCTTGTGCTAATTCAGCAGTGAGGAGGAGCCTTGAAGTCGCAAGGCACTGGAGCAGAACCACGCATTGTAGCTCCCCACCCTTCACAGTTTTGAATGGTTGGAAGTTCCCCGGGGCCAGCTCTGTGACTTTGGGCAAGCCCGCCTCTTCTCTGGGCCTCGGTTTCCTAAAAAGGTGGGAGCTAGATGTGCCGAGGCTTTGGCAGGAGCAGCAGACGCAGTTGGGCTTGTGCCCAGCTACCCCCGCCCCCCGGGGCCTTCGGAGACCCAAGTTAGCCTTGGGGCGACCTACAGGCCATGGGGTGTGCTCCCACGTAGGGGTCAGAAAAATAACAGGAGTGACTCTGACAAGCACAGCTGCCCTGGGCAGTGTCGAGGTGACCCATGAAAGAGAGCACTTCGGCCAAGTGGCCATTCCTGTGTTCAAATGTGGTTGAGGCCTGGACCGTGCTTGTGCACGCAGCCTTCCATCCAAACAACCTGACTTGGCCCAAATTCCAGCACCAGACTCAGCTCTTCAGCTTTTCCACAGGAACTCAATTTTTTAAGTCTCTGTTACACTCAGGGCATCCTCTGTGCTGTTTTGTTTCTTGTGGTTATAAACAATCAGAAAAAAAAAGGGGGGGGGGTTTTATTTAGGTCTGCATTTTCTAACCAAATCCAGCTCTCAGATGCCTCTTCTTTGGCCCACATAGTATTGATATGATAATCTCAATTAAATTAGACATTTAAAAGTTGAGGGATTTCATATTAAAATGTATGGCTTTTCTGGAAAAATCAGAATAGCAACAGCCGGCCCGAAGCCCTCAGGTAACAAGTGCCCCCTTAAGGTGGAAGACAGAATCTCAAGGGCGCCCTGGTCACCACCACTCCCCATCGCCCGCATCCAGCCCCTTCATGCACTTGATCTACCAACCAGGTCCCTCTATCATTGGAGTTTTCAACCTCTGAATCTGAAGGCCTTTAAAGTCTCCTGAGGCATCAGTTTTCAATCCAACCTGAGCTGAGATCACCCTTTTCTATGTATAAGAAAAGCCAGAAAGAATAGGCAGGAGTTCCCTCTCCAAGCCACCGCTTTCTAAAAGGCCCCTTTCTAAGTCTTTACCAACAAGTGGTCCTTTGCCCTCCTCTCTCTGCCCCAGTATCTCCACCATCTAAGGTGGGAACACACTGAATTAGAGAACTGTGCTCACTGTTTGGGGCTGAGCCAAGTGGAGAGTGCAGGGTGGTGGGAGTTAAGGGGGGACTCTGTGTTGGGGGAGGTAGTGGCAGCGGAGCCTCGTCCGTGTCTGGCCCTCAAGCCTGTGGACCCAAGGAGCTAAGGTTCTCTGTTAGTTCATTCAAATGGTGTTTCACTATGTGCTCGGCCCTGGGGGTGTCTCCCACATCTCAGTTCAGCTCCCCCGAGTCCTGCGCTTGGCACACCGGCCAAGTGTCAAGCGGGTAACAAGGAAGACTTACAGTAGAAGGGATGTTTTATCTCAGTACAGGTGCCATAGAATGCATTTTGGATACCTCTGGTTCACCATAATAGGAATCAAGGAATGACTATCACATACACTTGCAGGGTTTAATCCCTTGGCCCCACTGATAGCATCCTCAGAACACAGGGTAAAACACGCCGTAACATGCTATTGGAGTTGTGCACTGAGATGGGCTCGAGGGTCTGGCTTGTCCTCAGGCTCCTGGAGCACCTCCTGGACCACAACCCTCACCCTAAGGCTGGTCCACGTTGGAGGGGGCGGGGGAAGGGGAAGGCATCAGTACTTCCTCGGGGCCTGCGGAAAGAGCCAAGGGCTCGTGTGTTCTCAAAATGCACTCGCACTGACGAGGCTTGGTGCTGGGAGAGCGGGTCACTGTGGAGCCCTGGGGATCTGTGCCGTTTGTGGGAAAGAAGCCAGGGCAGGTCCCATCTGCACCCGGAGTCTCCAGACGCTGGTGCCTCACAGGCTCTGAGAGCTTCCTCAACAAGAACGCTGCTGAAGCATTTCTTTTAGTTGCAGTATTTCCCAAGGCAAATTACCAACAGAACTTGACTTTAACGGGGCATGTATTGGTCTCCTTCATGAGGGTTCTGCCAACACATCTTGGGAGATGCTGGTGCGTGGAAAGAACACCGGTTCTGAGTTCTAGTTTCGGCTTCTCAATTTACTATGTGGCTTCAGGCAGATTGCTTTGTCTCTTGGATCTCCACTTTCTGTATTACCTGATGGGGGTCTCAATACTTGTCCGGCCTACATTTCAGGAGTAAAATGTGATTGTATTTGGAAGCTTTTGAAAGCAGAAAGAACACAGTAACCCTGCCAGATCTGAGTCCCCAGGCCAGAAATGGGGGCCTAGGAATCTGTATTTTATACACACACAGACCCACACCCTCCATTTGGGGTCACTTGGGGTCTACCTGGGTCTGCACGATGCTAGGTCAATGGCTCCATGCTGGCCCATCAGAACAGGTGGGAGAGACAGATGAGCAGTCCCAACAAAAGGGCAGAGGCTTCAAATTTAGCATTTCAGGGTGGCTGATGTCCTGTGCGCCAATCTATTTCCTACACTGGGAATCACCTACCAGGGTAGAGGCAAACACTTACGAGAGGGGCTGTGCCGTCTCTGACCAGAACACCCACCTCCCAGACTTACTGCAGGAGGACACCCACCATGGGGCCCCACCTCTTCCAGCCTCAACTCCATCCACCTCCTCTCACATCACTGCTTCCCTCCGTCTGTGGTTCCCCCACTCACCATGCAGTCGATGCCCTGTCCCTTTGTACCTGCTATGCCTCAACTTGGAAAGTTCACCTCCCCCTTTTGGCTCCCAGGTCAGCCTTAGTGAAGGGCTCCTCGGGCTCCCAGGCTGAGCCAGTGTCTGCTCTCTGGGCTCCCATGCCCTGCACGTCTTCACCTGGCACTGATTGCACCAGACTGTTACTGATTTACTCTGCCTGTCTCTTCTGCCAGTCTACAAACTAACCAGTCTGGGGTAAATGCTCACAGGGGCCTACTTACTACAGTCAAGATAGGTGAGGTCTACCCAGTTAAGACAATCCACTGGGCAACGGGGTTTCCAGATTGTATTTCAGAAATGGATACATTTTGACTTCTGCCTCAGGGCCTTTGCATTCACTGTGCGTAAGTCTCCTGGGATCATCTTCAAATGCAGATTCTGACTTTGCAGGTCTGGGGCCCAGCCTGAGATTCTGCATTTCTAACAGACATCCAGGTAGTGCCAATGCTGCAGGTCCCAGGACTACACTGAGAAGGGACTCCCTTCCTTCCTCTGCTGGGTTCAGGTCAGCCCATCCTTAGGTCTCAGCTCAAATGTCACTTCAGAAAGCAGGGATTTCTGACACCTCACTTCAAATGAGGTCTCACTTACTCCTTCCTAGAGCCCAGGTCTCTCCCTCACCGCCTCACATATGCTGTGTGTGAGGCCTCCCTGGCCAGGATGGGAGCCCCAGGAGGTGCTGGGTCAGTGTGCCTCCTGATCGAAGAAAAACCCTGCAAGCCCCACATGCACATTTACTCCCGGGAGCTTCCGACACAAAGTCCCTGAGAGAAGCCCGCTCCTCCTCCTGGTGAAAGAGCACGTCCTCGAGGGCGCAGAGGCCTCCTGCCACACTCAAGAGTCCGAGAACTTACCAGATGCCGCCCACAATTCCCAGTCCACCTTGGCTGGACTCAGCCTGAGCGCAGAGCATCTGGGAAGGACTGCCCGGGCTGCCCCTTGCTGTGAGGGCTGCTTCCCACCCCCAGGCAACCCTGCAACAAACACACCAGCCACTGCAGAAAGAACTGTCCCCAGCTCATCAGTTTCCATCCTTGTCACCTCCATCTGAGCGGAATTTGGAGCAGGTGAGTGGAGACGTCACATCCTAGTGAATGAATGAACTGGAATGAAGCTCGCATCACATAAATCCCCCAGAAGTCCTGAGGGCTGGGCCAGCTTCCCGACTCCCAGCCCCGAGAAATGCTCAGGGCCTGGTGCTCCGTCCCTGCCCACTCCTGACGGGATGTGCCACTGCTCACCCCCACACCACCCAGGGCAGAGCCCGCCCAGCCCCTCACTGGGCCAGGATGCCGTCCTGCCCCAGGACATTTGGGGTCGGGTGAGACAAGCTCCAGTCTGCAGGGTGGAGAGCCACCCTCCAGGCCCAGGTTGGCCTCTCCATCCCCAACGTGCTGAGGCTCCAGGATGGAACGATGTTCTCTAACACAGCGACGGAGGTTCATTTTCAATAATTTCTTTATTCCATCACAACAGCCTACCCTACCCTTCCTATCACCCTAAAGCATCCATCTGTGCCCCAGGTCGTCTCTCCTCGGCAAAGGCAATCTGAAGAGGCAGGCTTGCCTGACATGGAAGGCTGAGCCTCGGAACCTGGCTCCAAGGGTCTGGGGGACAGGGAATCGCCCCCACCCGCGGTCCTCTGTTTGAGAGAAGGCACAGCGACACCCAGCCCTGCAGAGATGCTGTGGCTCCCTGGGCTGGGCAGCGGCTTGGGGTCGGGCTGAAACGGCGTCCTTGGCAGGGCGACAGTTCTCACTTTGTGCCACGACAGGAAGAAACAAAAGCCAACAGTCCCATCTTCAACAGATGATTCTTCAGACAATGATAAAATAAAAGGCAAAAATCAATGTGACTTGGCAAAAGCTTTTTAAATTTTAAATTAAAAAAAAATTCACAAGGAAGAGATTCAATCTGTCTGCTTTGAAGAAATATATTAAAGAAGGTGAAAGGTTAAAAAAATCAAACCCCAAATAATGATAAAAATAGATGTATCCTCTGTAAAATTCTGGACTAATCTACTGAGTCGTTTGTATCTATTCAGTATTCAGAGCATGAGGTGAAATATCAGAGTATAAAAAAATTTAAAAACAACAACAACAAAAAAATATGAACAAAAACTTCGAGATACTGCCACTGAGCAAAGCCACCAGGCATGCGGCCGGCTCGGGCCCGGCCGCTGGTTGCTGGAAGCTACGCCGAGTCTGGTCCCCCCCGCGCTTGCCCTCTGCAGTCCCTCAAAGCCTTCAAAGTTCTTCCCTGGTCCTGCTCAGCTTTGTGGCGTGTTCTTCTATAAACTTGCTCAAGTGCTCCAGATCTCTGTCACCATCCTCAAATTTAATTGGGTTCTTTTTGTCCCCACTGGGGGCGAAGTAGATGGTGGGGAAGCCCTCGACTTTGTAGCGGTCGTTGGTGATGTCGTTGGCTGTGGCGTCCATCTTGGCGATGACCAGGTTCTTGTGGCCCTTGTACTTCTTGCCCAGGGCGGTGTACACAGGCTCCAGCTGCTTGCAGTGCCCGCACCAGGGTGCATAGAACTCAATCAGGACGTCCTTCTTGGGGTCCATCACGATGGAGTCAAAGGTCTTCCCCACCACGACCTTGACTGGCCCCTTGTTGTTCTTGGGCACTGGCTGGGATTTGACAACTGGCTTCAGTTTTCCTGCCGAGGAAAGCAAGCAAGAGGAGGGGTGTGAAGCTGAGAGGCCTGAGACTGGTGGCTCCGGCTGGACCCAGCAGAGGGGTTGGCCTGATGTGCAGGAGGACAGGGCAAGTCAGACACTGCCAGGGCCAGGCAGGGTCTTTTCTCCAAAAGCCAACCCCTATCTCTTTGGCTTCTTCTACTTTCCCAGGCCCTGCAAAGGCCAGAGAGGGTGCAATGCAGGGGCCCCCGGCCCCCAGCCCCCCAGGCCTAGCGGCCACTGGATCCTATCAATGAGGCCATCACAAAAGAAATGTTGCTGGTGTAGAGCAGAGGAGAGCAGGTGCTGAGGCCAGAGGCCACGGTGGGGACCCAGATGGAGCAGAGATGGGACAAGCAGGCCTGCTAACGAGCCGCCAGCACGCATGTGACCTGGGACCACGTGCTCAACTGGATCAGAAAGGCATTCTGCTTCATGCCAAATCAAGTTTTCCACATACAAAACTGATGCCTGTCGTACTTTAAATATTTTTAAGGTAAGTTGAGATCTCCAGAACACCTGCCTTTTTCCCTATTATAAAAAAAGAGAGAGAGAAAGCAAAAGAATGGGGGTTCTCTGTCTCCATCCTCCCTTCCTTTGGGCCCAGGAGTAAACCCTGGGCCAGGCTTGGGAGAACAGCGGCTGGGAATTTGGGGTCTCCTGGCCAGCCGGCTCTGTTGGGGGGGTGGAGGGGCTCACCCTTCTTAAAGGCGATGACGAAGTCACGGAGGGCGTCAGCATCGAAGTCGTCGGGCTCCATGGCGAATCTGCGGCCGCCCTCGTCCAGTATGGCAGCGTTGACGTCCTCCCCGCTCTCGCTGAGCCCCAGGTCCTTGACCTCTGTGGCGAAGTCGTCCTCGTCGGCCACAGCAAAGGTGTACTCAGGGAAGTCCTTGGCCACCTCCAGGACCTTGTTCCGCCAAAACTGAGTGGCTGAAACAGGATCGTGGGCCACGAGCTGAGCCGCGGAGGGGAGGATCCAGGTGCCACCACCCAGGCCCTCTGACGCACGTGGCTCAGGCCTCGGGCGGAGGAGAAAAGCATTTCCCCAAAAGCCTGCTTTGAAGTCCCTGCCCGCCTGGAGGTGGGGGTGGGGAGGTGGGCGTGTTGGGGGCTAGTCTCTTCCAATCGTCCTTGTATCTCTAAGACCCCTTCTGCTAAAGCAGGATAGAAAGGGGGTGGCTACACAGCAGGAAGGACCTGAACCCTGAAGCCATAAACAACACGCAGGCCCACCCACCGGGTCCCGGTCTCCTGGTCCTCACCTGCGCGGTAATCGAAGCTGAAGTCGACGCCGTAGTAGACGACCACCAGGGGG
This sequence comes from Camelus ferus, assembly GCF_009834535.1. Classification (NCBI taxonomy): domain Eukaryota; kingdom Metazoa; phylum Chordata; class Mammalia; order Artiodactyla; family Camelidae; genus Camelus; species Camelus ferus. The sequence continues at coordinate 6,453,259 of NC_045702.1, read as the reverse complement.
CGCCGCGAGTAGCGCTTGGCGTCGTTGGAGGCCTTGCGGTGGCCGACCAGGGGCAGGGTGTGCTTCAACACGTGCTCCTTGATGGCTGACCCCTCCGTGGAGTCCTGCAAAAGGGGGGCGGTTGAGGAGCAGCGGTTGGTCCCTGTCAGCGGGACAGGCATGGGGGAAGACATCCCGGACTCGTCCCACTCAAGCACGCCCAATAATTCAGGGGAGCACCCCCCTCCTCCAGAGAACCCTAAGCTGGTCTCTCAGGCCATCGCAGATGCCCTGTGCCCTCTCCTTTGGGTCAGGGGTCCCTGTCCAGGTCAGTTGGAAACTGCTGGAGGAAGGCCTAGCTCTCAGGTGACAGTGGCTGTGAGCCTGGGCTGAACTGCACACAGCATCCCACCTGCCCCTGGTCTGATCCTCACAGTGGCCCATCAGGGACACTACTCAGGGAAGGAACACAGAGCAGAGAGATGTAGGGAAGTGGCCACCTGGGCTCACAGCTCTGCCTGGAGAAACCGCGTCCCTGACCACCTGCTACACCAGAGCACAGGGTGGTCTTGGGAAGAGCGTGGGGCCAGACACAGCTGTGTAGCTGGGGAGGCGGCCCCAGACACCGACCTCAGAACCACACGAGGGTGGCAGTGCCACCGCACTCTGGATGAGGAGACCGAGGCGCAGCGAGACTAAGCAGCTGCCTGCCCAACAGGACGTGGTGGGTGACCAGGACTCTTCCCCTAGAGACTGAATTCCACTGGGATGGATGGTCAGGGAAGTGGCCCCAGGTGGCACTGAAAACGGGCAGGACTGGCCAGGTGGGAGGAGGCAGCAGGAACAAGGCAGGGACCAGGCACCGAGGGCAGCCAAGGCCGTGGGGTCTTTAGTCAGGACAGCCCCTGGACCCAACATCACCCCAAAGGTGAACTCAAGAGTAAAACTGAGTGACCCCAGACAGATGTGCTCTGTAGCTGAGCGCTTCCACCCATGGGCCTGAGTCTGAACAGGCCAGAGCCCGCCTCACTCACATCCCAGGCAGACTGCTTATCTTCTCACAGCAATGCTGCCTGGGCTGATTCCACGCCTGGCTTCATCTTGTGTCTCCTGCCCTTGTCTTTCCTTTGTCCTAATTTCTAAACCCACTTTTTAAAAAACTGCATTGTATCATGTTGCATGAGTTTTTACATAGCAGCCTGAAACACTTCTTAGAACAAAGATGGTATAAAAATACCACTCTGTTTAAAATGTTAAAAACATCTGATCAGGCAAAAGAAAGAGCAAAGTGGCAGCGATATGTTTAATAGGCTGGACTGTGTGGATCTCCACCTTTTGGGGTCAAGGACCCCTTCACGCACACCACACAGCACTGTGCTTGATTCCTGTGGTCTGCACACCCCAAGCTCATCAGGGCTCCTCTTTGGACCCAGGGTCAGTACCTCTGGATGCTAAAGAGAAGCTAGAAGGGAGGCGGTGAGGTGAGACCACCAGCACATGTCCTGGCCCGGGACGGAGCACACGTGCATTTCTCTCTTCACTTGCTCCTAACTGCCTGTGGGACCCCCAGTGTGTCTGCTCACCTCTCTGCATCCCAGTCTCTTTCTATCAAATAAAATCTCTGTATTCAAGATGTAAGCTTCCTCCCAAGTCTGAAGATCTACTCAGTGAAGCACAGGGCCTCTAGGAGACACTTGGAACATGGAACTGGATCCAGGCTCACCCTGGCCCGGGAACTTCATCCAACTCTCTAGAGATGAGTGCATCACACTCCTTAGGATGACAAGGAGTTGGGGGATGTAGCGGAATAAAAAGCCAAGTCCACACACCACGCTCCACAGCTTCACCCAGAGAACAGAGACAGGCCTGACAGCACTTCATAGCCGCCTGCCAGCAAATGAGGCTCAGCTCAGACCCAGTGGCACGTCCTGGCCAAGAGCCACACCAGCTACGCCTGCCATTCCCACGGTGGGCGGAGCTTAAGACAGGCTGGTACTGGCCCTCCAGGAGGTATGAAGAGTGGGGCAATCCTTCTGGCAAAAGCAAGTGGGGCTCTACGGGACCCTTGGCCCCATGACCCACCAGGTATGTGAGATGCCCCTTCACTCTCTCCCATAAACCCCAACCTGCCAGCTGAGCTCCCGTCCCGAGCCTCCCAGGGACCTGTGCCTTTACTGGTAGGGCAGAGGGGCAGGGGAAAGGCACTCCAGACCCTATGGTGGGGGGAAATCTCCACGTCTCCAACCTCCCCACCCCACCACGCCCCACCCCGCAGCAGCTGGACCAGGACCTTCCTGTCGATCGGACGCCCAGGGGCTGGCATCCCTCACCCACCTGGATGTCCATCACGTGGCTCTTGGGCTCATATTTGGATTGGAACTTCTCAGGCTGCATGACAACCAACTTCCCTGGGGAGACTTTCAAGAACTTTGCTATTTCAGTGCTGAAAGTGTGGTAGAATTTGTAGTCTTCTCTCAGGTTGTTAGCTGAGAAGTTAACAGAATAATACACATTTTACTAAACTGCTTAAATGATCTAGGTTCAACTCACTACCCGCATCAGACAAAGCAAATGCCCAGAAAACAGTGTAATTACTGTCATGAACTCTGTGTGGACAACACCCAGGGCTCAAGCACCTGAAAAGGGTTTAGATTTAAAAATTTGGTACAGATGTAATACCTGGAAATCTAAATATCTTGGAATTTATTTTAAAAATAAACTGAGTCTTCACAGAAAAACTTAGAGCTAATTTATCAGGTACCACAGTTCCCTACGGTCTCCGATGCTGAGAAGCAAATTAACCGCATGCACAGGCCGTCGCCAGAGCCTCCTGAATCCACAGGGCGAGCTTCCAGCCTGGCACCCCTCCGGGGCTTCAGTTTCTCCCCCCCCCCCCCGACTTGGTGGGTGCTGGTGCAGGCCGCGGCCCTCTATACTCTTTCATTTAAATCCTGTGAAACTCCCAAATGCAATCCCACTATCTGAGGATAGCCTAGAATGGGAGCTGGCAGACTTTTCTGGAAAGGACCAGACAGGAACTACCCGGCTCTGTGCGCCACACCATCCCGACCACTCAGCTCTGGGCTGAAGCGTGAAGGCAGCTGGACAGCGTGCAGACCAGCCGGTGTGCTGTTCCTACAGAACCTACGAGACCCGGTGGGGACCCGATTGGGCCTGCGGGCCAGCCTGTCCACCCCTGCCCTAGACCCCACAGGTGAACCACCTCGGTCCTTCTGCTCTCACTGAGCCACCCAGACCCACCCTGAGTGGAGTCTGTGATCCCAGCACTGGGTGAGGCGTCACCCCAGCCCCGAGGGTGGCTTCCCAGCTGAGTTACGGGAATACACGGAGGAGATGGCACAGCACGTGTCGGGGACAGCCTGGACAGGCCCATAGCTTTTGGAATCAGACACACTTAGGTTCAAGTCATCATTTCCGACCTGCTAAGTGTGTGATTTCAGGCACGTCAGGGAGTCACCGACAGTGCGCGGAGACCAGCATGAGGATGAAAAAGCACGAGCAGGTGAGTCTCCACCTGGTGCTTCAGGTATTTGTTCTCAGGGGGCCGTGGGTGGAGGGACAGAACTGCCCTCCCGACCGCCCCCCACCCTCACAGACCCCTTCCTCCCACCAGCCTCCCCGTCACTCGCCCTGCATCCCTGGGGCTGTGTCTGGCTCCTCCCCCACAGTCCAGACAACAGGCCCAGAGCCTCTCACCCCTGCCTGAGCCTAACCCAATCAGCCACGCGGAGTCCCAAGTGTCAGACTCGAAGTGAGGCAGCTGGACCAGCAGCGCGGGCAGGAGGGGGGTGGGACAGCCCCCTCCTGCTAAATCATATCATCCATGTGTAATAAAGGCCACAGAGAACCAGCACGAACCCCAACCCCAGAAAACCCGTTCCCACATATGCAATCTCAATTCCATCAAGCCATCCCCAAAATCAATGCCCAGGAGTTTTATACAAAAGCAGCAGACTCCTCGGCAGCCCCAGACAGCCTGGGCACCTGCATTTTGTCTGGCCTAGAGGGCCATGACTTACCAGCATCCTGGTACTGCTGGTAGGCTGGGTCGCTCTCTGCCTTGAAGACCCCAATGATGATGACATCATCTCCATCCTTCAGGAACTCTTGAACCTGCTTCAGGGCCAGGATCTGTTTGGAGGGCGGCCCAGACTGCTCGATCATGTAGTCGACGATGCCTGGGAGCAGAGCACACGCCTGAGGAGGGGCTCGGGGCCCCCAGGCACTCTCCCCACAGCTCTGCCAGCACACACCAGCGCCGGGAGCTTCCATCCCCGCCGAGGCAGAAGGAAGCAGCAGTACCGTATTTCTCCCGTGGGCCGTTGTAATCAAAGGGCCTTCCCTTGCGGAAGATTTTCAGGGTAGGGTAGCCGGAGACATCGAACCTCTTGGCCAGGTCTGTTTCCGCGGTGGCGTCGACCTTTGCCAGGGGGATGGGGGGAGAGCGCTTGCTCAGCTCCTTGGCGGCCTTCTCGTACTCGGGGGCCAGTTTCTTGCAGTGTCCACACCTGCAGGCAGAAGCAGCTTCGTCGGTGGCCTGTTCCCATGCAAATGCAGCCCCCTAGCTAATGAAGTGCAGAAACCCAGCTGCATCCTCGAGGGACATGGAGAGATCCAGCCAGTCTCAGAGTGGCCCCCCACCCCTGTGAGCGCTGCCCGGGCCCCTCCTGAGGGGCCAGGACGACATCACTTCCCCCTGGGGCCTTCACACGCGGGGATGTGTAAACACACACACACACACACACACACGAGCCACGGGCGGATGGGGTGTAACAGTGACATGGGGTGAGGTGTGGGAGAGTAGGGGCAGGTAAGGACACAAATCTGGGTTGGCTTAACACAGGACCTGAGGGCTGAGCCGGGACCAGAGGGATGGGCAGGCAGTGGACACAAAACCATGAAGGGCGAGTGAGGGGAGGGGACAGAAGGCGGGAAAGCTGTGGAGACCGCGAGGATCTGGCAGAACGGCAGAGGGAATGGGTCGCAAGTGTAAAGCAAGGTGGAGGGTCATCCTCCGAGACTCATCCCAGAAGAGCAGAGCCAAAGATGGAGAAAACCAAGGTTCAAACACCTCAGAAGGAAGGCAGGGAGGCTCAGGTGACAAAGCCTGGGGCAGGCACCAGCTGCCACCCCTCCTCACTATGGGGACCAAAGGAGTGTCACCTTCCCACTGCTTAGAGCCACGAATGTCACAGTGCTGTCCCAGGGACATGTTTCCCGGGGATCACTGGCTGAGCACGTCCCTGGCATGGGCAGGGCAAGTGTGGAGATGAGCAGACTCAGCAGGCAGGGCCTGGTGCCCAGCTGTGTCCTCCAGGTCTGAGGGGCCCCAGATCACCGGGTGGCCCCGTTAGGTGGCTCACATGGGCTCACACTTCCCTGCGGGCTCCTGGCTCTCCCCCTCACCCCAGGCCTCTGTTTCAGCCTCATCCTACCTCCAGGAAAAGACTGTAAAAACCACCCCTCCCCAGAGCACTCAGGCACTCCTCTTCGCCCTCTGTGCACAGTGGGGACTTTGCATCTGACTGCTCTACAGCTACCTCTGCCTCGTGTGTGGGAGTCTGTCTCCGCCACCCCTGCCCAGTGCCTGTACCGGATACAGGAAAGGCCTGATCAGTATCCGAATAACAAGAGATCGACACCACTTTACTCACCATGGGGCATAGAACTCCACCAGAATGATGTCTGCATCATTCACCACCTCGTCGAAGTTATCTTTGGTTAGCACAAGCGTGGCTTCGGGTGGAGGTGTCCAGTTGGGCTGGGAGATCTCTTTGACTTTGGCAACAATTTCTAGAAGAAACCAAGTAAGACTGAGCACGTGCAGGCACCAGGCCGGCGGTGCTTCACCTCGCTCCACAGGCAGGAGGGGAGGGCAAACAGAGCAAGTGGGACCACAGAACAGGACATGTTTGATTTCCTGAAATCCAATCGCATCTACAAGCAGGGCTGCTCTGCGGTTCTGAGGCCACAGTTAAGAGTCAGAAGGGCCACTGTTTCCAGTAACACCTGTCACATTTCCACTGCCACAAGCACCACCTGCAGACAGCTCGTGACAGTCCAAGCCCAACCTGACAAATGAGGCTTCTGTGTCTACCAGACCGGAGTTCTCACTGCAAGCAAACTGCAAGAAGCCATCCCTGATGTCTGACCACACGTGCCTATTAATACGGTTTGGGGGGCATCCTCTTAACTCGTACAAAGATACACATATTTAGCCTTGCACATCTGGCACTAGCATATTATGTGCATCATAAGATGTAGGCAAAACTGGAGAAAAACAAAAAGAGGAGAATGCTGCTCTGGCTGCACCAGCATCACCGGGAAGCTGCTATGAAAAGGCCCGGTTCCCCAGAGACGGATTCAATGCCGGGGGTAGGACACTGAATGTATCCTCACAAAGCACTTTCCAAGTGGTCCTTAGGAGCAGTGGCTGCAAACTTTTTCTTTTTGGCTGTAGAGTCACGTAAAGAACCACGTTAGCAGAGCATGACCGCAGTGGGGACAGACAGCACCTCCGGCAGGCACAGCCAAGCCCTGGGGCAGTCGGTGTAGGTGAGGCCGGCTTACTAAGACGCACTGGCAGGGATGTGCCTGGGGAGCCCGCTTTGGCAAACGCTGCTCTCAAGATTCCAACCTGGGCCACATCCCTAGCTGTCAAATGTCCAGTGCAGACTTCCAAATATACAAGCCTGTTTACTTTAAACAACAAAGTACACCACTTTCAGCCTGACTGCACATCAAGTATTGTGACGGCTACGACGTACATGTTAAGTAAAAACACGAAGGTGCAAATGGTGTTCAAGATACGTTAACAACTGTGTAAAAATTACACACAGAGACACATTTGCTTTGATGTGTACCACGTATCTGCAGCACACAGGAGAAATCTCTTATACTAGCCACCTTCCTGGAGGGGAGCTGGATAACCAGGGTCAGGGTCAGGGTCAGGGTCAAGACTCTTCATTATCCTCTTTGAATTGTGAACCCCGCAAACACATTATCTAGTCAACACAGACAGATACAACATGAAGATAAGTATAACCCGAGTGATCGTGTTCTCTCTGTGCACCCTACGTGGGGCTCCAGCGCTCAGAGGATCACAAGACAGACTCACACCAACTCGCAGGGAACCGTGACACCAAGTCCACGTGACCTCCTGCTCCGTGATGAGGAGCCCGAGGCCCAGCGTGGAGGCACCTGCATATGATGACAATAAAGACCCCAAACCAACTCAGTGCTATTCCCACTATGCCATCCCAGGAATGGAAAATGCAGCAGAAAGCAATTTTGTGTGTGTATGTATATGAGATTAAGAGATATGCTAAAGGACATCACAATTTTATTTGTTCACTCATTTAATGAAACTTATTTGGTACGAAACATGAGCCTGGCAGGGATCCACCAGGTCTGGTTTTAGAAACACTGTCTGGCTCCCCACACCAGGGGTTCCAACGTGGGGCTCTGGACCCACAGCCCAGTGAGCTCTTGGCACTCACAGGAAAGGCAGATTATTGAGCTGGGCCTGAAACTGACTGACTCGGAAGCTCCAGGGTGGGGCTCAGCCATCTGTCCTACAACCCACCCCCTCAACCCGCTGTAAGCCTGACACAAGCCCAACACCCAGAAGCACCACTCTGAAAGCCACGAAGACCTGTGGCCTTGTCTGTCATTTCACAGTCTGACTCCAGATCTTGGGTTTCACGGTCCTCAATGGAAGAAGACAGCCCCTCCCTTCCAAGGACAAGTCTATTTTGCTCCAGGGTACCTTGAACATTCCAGCAGGGATCACTCCCAATCCACTCAGCTTGTCTTGGTTTCCATTATCCAAGCCCCCTCCCCCTGCCTCCTCCAGCAGCCCGGGTACCGCTCACCTTCCTGGGTCCTGGAGCCCTCGTAGTCGACAGCCTGCCCCTTCTTCAGGATCTTGATGGTGGGGTAGCCGCTCACGTCAAACCTGCTGGCCAGTGCCGACTCCGAGGTGGCGTCGATCTTCGCGACAGGGATGGGGGGGTCGCTCTCCTTCAAGGTAGTGGCGATTTTTTCATATTCTGGTGCAAACTGCTTGCAATGTCCGCACCTAAGAATTAGATTTAGGGAAGGAGGTTAACTGTACTCACGGAGACCTAAATCCAGCCATGCGCACAAAAACTGGGGCATGAGGACCAGAAAGGTCTGCAGTTAAGAAGAGAGACACCACATGAGAGGCCCAGGCAGCTGGAAGTCAAACAGATCCAGGTTAGAATCCCAGCTCTGCTGTGAGCACAGACTTTTAACATCTCTACACCCCAGCGTGAGGAGAAAACTCTTCCTGAAAGATGCGGTCTCTCCCACGCCTTCTCGCAGAAGTGGGGTTTTCCAGAGGCTGCATGACTAACGATGATGTCAGCATTCTAACGCTGACATGTAAGGGGGTTACTGTTATTTAAAGGTGAATTTTTTTCTATTTCTCAGTTTTAATGTCTAATATGGTAGCTACTGACAAACATGATCCACGTAACAAGATATTTCGGGTCCTCAATTTTTAAGTGTTAAGGGGTCCTGCGACCAAAATGTTTGAGAACTGCTGACCAGGAACAGTGTGACCTCACAGGCCTGTTCAAAGGACTGTTTAGATATTTTATATAAAGCATCTTAGACTATGCCTGACCATCAGGCACTGGACAGTTTATCTTGACTATTTTGTCTCCAAAGCAAACCAGGAGGGCGAGAGGAAGGGAAAGAGGATATGGGATGATGAGATGGAAGCAGCAGCAGAAGATAGGTGGGTGTGGACCACCACACCATCACCTGCACTGCGATGGTCAAGATGGGAAAGAGCTGGTCCCCAGGGCCTGAGCCTTTCCTTATTAGAGACCCCCCCACCCCACGGGCCAAGTCTGCACTGGGCAGGAGCGGGTAGGGGGCAGAATCTGTAATAAGGGATGCATGTGTCTGTCACCCACTCAGGTCTTTGTCACCCCAGCTCATTAACCACCCCCAGCTGTAACTATCAGAGGACATATTCACAATTTCAACCACTCGACTCTGAAAGGAGCAGGGGCTGTGGTCCCTGAGGGCGGGTTCATTGGATGCTCGATGCAAACTGGCAGAACGCTGAGCTCCTGGCGTCCCTGAACCAGGGCCTGAGTTCCTGCACCTGGACACTCCCACCCTGCGGGGTCTGGGTGACCTGAAGGGGTCAAGCCTGTGACACAGAGGAACCCCTGGTCCATTAGTTGACGGACGTGCAACGTGGGTCCTCACCATGGAGCATAGAACTCCAGCAGCACCGTGTCTTTGTCAGCCACAAAGTTGTCGAAGTTTGCATCAGTGAGGATCAAGACACCACCTTCTTCCTTAACTTCCAAGTCATCGTCCTCCTCGTCTTCATCTTCCTCCTCCTCCTCCTCCTCTTCCTCCTCAATGGCATCTTCTTTATTAGAAGAATCTGAGTGGAAAACACCCAGACTAGTTAGGCAACTCGTGACCCGTCTCCTTAAAAATTTTCCTAGAACCCAAACCCCTCAAAACGGTCAAGATTCCTGAGTGGTCCCTGGGGGCCACCACGAGAAGAGATGATCTCAGGCCTCCCCAACCCCAGGAATTCTGCTCTAAGTTTGTGTATTTGGTGGCCCCTTAAGATTGTATTTAAAGGGAGGTCACGGTTAAAAGATATCTGAAAAATTACAGGTCTAGAATTTAAAATCTAAACGCAGCAGCAGGACTGGCAGGCAGGCCCAGCTCCCCCTCCAGATGAAGCTCTCCCCCAACCTTGCTCTGCATGCCTGCTGCCCGGGCACAGACAACTCCAATGCCAGGCCCTCCCTCCCTGCTCCCCATGCTGAGATCTGGTCCCTCCTCGGCAACACCCTGTGGGCCAGGCTCCTTGCCCAAATCCACACTTGCGTTCTGGGCATCTGGGCATCTCACTTCGTGGCTCCCCTGCGTCTGTGCCCAAGGGCAAGGCTAACCTTCCAGGACACGCCTCCTCTTCCTCACCCTCTATGCTTCCCTCATCCAGTGCCCCCTGGATGAATGACCGCCTGGTCCCCAAAACAGTACAAACAGGAAACGAATACTGGTTCTCAACTCTTCACCATGGAGGATGGCATACTATTTTGCTTCTGAAAGGGGTGGCATTTTTCTTCATAGTCATAAAAAAATAGCCCCATGGGTGTTACAATCGTCCAGCAGAAGGCCAAAGTGTGACGGGAGGAGGAGGGATTGTATTTTATTTATAAAGTCAGCCCACGTAATCTCCAGGGTGCAAATTACCCTGGAGAAATTTTAGGATTTACAAGTCAACAGACATCAAAAATATACAAATTACATCTTTGTCGGATACCCTGCCTGGAAGCAAAGTTCTCGCCCAAGAACGCAAGATGAGTGTATCTTATTTAGTTTCATCTTAATTTTTTGCTAAACTACAGATACAGGAAATCCTGGGACGGCAGTTCCTGTTACCCAGTTTCTCCAGTTATCACCCCCTCACCCCCGCCCAGCAAACAGAAGTGCACCAAGTGCGACTCCATCAACGCTGAAGGCAGAATGTTTCAAGGGGCCAATTACTTATTTTCAGAGATGATTCCCAGGAGAGAAACCAACACCAAGTGTGGGGCTGAGGCTGAAGTCAGGGCTTGAAAACCTGCCCTGGGGACCCTGGAAGCCCTGAGACTCACCCAATCTCAGCCTTGCCCAGAACTCATCCAGCGCTGGCTCTGCAACTGCTCAGACAAGCCGGGAACTTGTCTGGGTGGTGGCTTTGCTCATTATTGTAAAACCTACCAACTGGCACACTGATTACAAAAAGCAAACCCCAAACCTACTCTGCCACACTGAGCCCCACCCTCGTCAACACTGTCCCTTCAAACATCACGCTGTTTTTTCCTTTCACATTATCCTCTACAGCTTAAGGTGTAGGTTCCTCCATGGTGGGGTAGGGGAAACATTTCTAAAATCCCAAAGGAAAACTCACCAATTTAAGAAGCACAAACCAAGCAGATACCTCTGTTTTGGGGGGCAAGTTCCTTCCCCACCCTCTCCCTGCAGGCTCAACATCCCCACCTCCCCAGCCAGTGCACCACCCCGCTTCTTCCCCAGCAGAGGCCCCGTGGGGTGGACAGGCCTGCAGAAGGCCCAGGCCCCCAGCACTGTCATCAGGAGGCACTAAGAGGCTGTAGAAAGTGATGAGAACCAGGCTCCCTGGACGTGGAGGGGGCAGGACCGAGGGGAAGAAGTCTGGGTCCAACCCCATCTCCACCTCTTGGGCTGGAGGCCTGAGCTGGTTTCTTTACACTCGCATCAGCCTGAATCCCCTCCCGCTGGAGACCAGCAGCTGACACCATGCACCCAGGTCCTCAAGAATCTTGAGAACTTCTGACTTGAACATCCACTGGCTTGGGGCTCCTGGTACTTCTGGAAATATCACCTACAACACCCTGCAGGGCACACAGGGATTGACTATGAGGCCCCGTGGGACCTGAGTCAGTGGCTTTCCAAAAGGCGAGACTGACCACCCCTCACGTCAAAGTCCCACCCAAAATGACCCTTGTTGGGACTGCAAACCTGGGGGCTCGATGCAGGGCTGTTCTGCAGGTTCTCTGCCCCAGTCAAGGGCCTAGGAGGCACCACACGCCTTGCCCCAGGTCTGGGAGCTCACAGGGCCAGGCCCGAAGGGCTGCTGCAGGCAGTGAGGCGGGGCCCTGGGCAGCACGTCCCCTCACCGCCAGCCTGCCCAGCTCAGTCCGAGAATCAGGTTTACTTGCAGGCAAATGGAAAGATTGGAGGCAGGCTGGACAGAAAACTTGGGGGAACTTAGTTCTCTCTCCAAGCTGGAAACACAGCTCGGAGCTCGGCGATCTGCTCAGTGCCCGGGGATAAGGTGTAGAAGCAAAGATGCTTTCCTGCCTACGCTCAGCCTGACACGGTCAGTGCGCACTCCCGGTGATGGGGCTCGCGGGGTTAAATGGGTGCCTGTGAGTTATCACAGGACAGGGTTCCTAACAGGGCTCCCATTTCTTGATACTTTTAAAAAAACTGATTTTCCTTTTATATTTTTAAGGATAAACAAAATGACACAACATTCCCTACATAAAATTAAGGATGTCAATTGTGTGAAGGTACAGCCCCCACTTTCCACTCCTCCCCGGTCGCAGACACCCCCCAGGATTCATGCCCTTGCAATGTGAGAGGTGTCAGCTCTATATTCTCATCGACTAAGACCCCACACATCCCGACAAGGAAAACGTCTCACATTTTAATGGGGAGACTGCTTTTCACTGGGCTCCACTTTTAAAGTTGGACATTAGAGACCAGAAATATACCCAAAGCTTTCCAGCACCTTCTGGAAGGGGGCCGTCCTCCTCAGCATTCAGTTAACGAAGCCTCTTGTATCAGCTCCAGACTGCTTAGCCCACCCAGCAGGTCCACTCCCAAAATGTGGGAACTCCCTCTAATCAGGTCCCTGTAGTCCCCGTCCACTGCCACCAGTGCACCTGACCACAACACCAGATACTGCCCTGCCTGGACGCAGGCAGCTCCTTCCAGGGTAGCTGCATCCACCACCTCAGCTGGTCACTCCTCCAATCCACACCAGAGAAGTGCCCAGAAAAGTTGGATAAACAATACCATTAGGTCAGTACGAACAGAAAAAGAGAACTCTGTTATCAGCTCCAAAGTCGCTGAGCTGATACTTCTGATGTGCCAGGCACTGTGCTGAGCACTTAGAAGCGGCATCACCCCAAGGGAAACATTACCTGCATTTCCCAGATGAAGACCAGAGAGCTTCACTCATCTGCTCACGGACCACAAAGCTACTCTGTGGAGGGTCCTGATCACTCAACTGCTATGCCAGATCGTCGCATCAGATTTTCTTCCTAGGGTGTCCTACGTTCTCCAAGGATTCATTAGATAATTACTTCCCGAAATTAAAAGAGAGGGGCAGTTGAACAGTTCCTCAGCGCTACACCCAAGTGACTTTCCACTTTTAAACCTAAACCAATTCCAAATAAAAGCAGGCAACACCCCAGCATCAAAATATTTTCCTTTACTCTTAGCTGGAAAGATGGGAGGAGAACAAGTGGCTTCTAATCAGACACGGGAAGCCCCGCAGCCTGAGGCTTAGGCCGTCAGAGCTTAAGTTCTACTTAGTAAACATTCTTTTGAGTGGTATTGAGGGGCCCAGACACCACCGTGCTCTTTGAATCTAAAGTGGAAGAGAGGCAAAAAAGAGGAGGGAAACCCTAAAGACAGGGAGCATCTGGGGTACAGGGAAGTGTTGCCCCCAAATAAACCCACAGGACGAGTTACCTGTTACAGAAGCTGACAGTGAAGGGCCAGAGGCGGGAAACGACTAGAAGCCCAGTCCACCCGACCCTAGAGATTCCTGGGCTCACCCCAGAGGCAACCGCATTAGTGACCTGTGACCCAAGTGACAAATTGCCCCCTTGCTGTCCAACCATGTTTGCCACCCTTCCAGGCCTCTTAAGAGTTCCCGCATAACAGAATCACTGGATCAGAAGCAAGACAAAGCTATCTGCTTTTTGGCTACAATCCAACATTCCAAAAACTACCCTCCACCCCCACTGGTCCTCAAACTTAAATGTACCTCCCAAAGTTTATTCTGCCTACAAATCAAAGAAGCCTGTGTTTAAAACGCAGATTCGAGGGCGCACCCCTGCATTCTGCTTGGGTATATTTTTGGGACTCTGTATTTAAATCAGCACCAGGTGACTTGGATAAAGGTCCTGACACACTTGTAGATGACAAATGCTAGTTCCTGTTGGCAGGGGTTCTTTTCACCCAGTGCTGGCTTCTAACTACCTTTTCTATGTGGTAAAGACTCCTGAATCAGTGACTTGCATAAAAAGTTACTCAATCTGAAAGAGTATAAAGTTCACACTTCCTCTGCAAACTAATATTAGAAAAGGGGGGTTATTTATATTGGAACATACTCAATACCACACACACACACACACACACACACACACACACAAAATCTAGCCATCTGGAGAAAGGCAGAGAGGAAGAAGGGTAAGACCAGTAATGAGATGCTCCTTTCTGTAGGAAGAGCATTCTTTTCTCGACTACATCTTTTAATTTTCAAAGTTCTCTTACACCATTTGTTTTTAGCTAGCTGACTGCAAAGAAAAATGCAGGAGCGATGACTACCAGCTGTCTAATGTTCCTCTCTGAGAGAGGCTTTATGGCCAGGGGCCACACTCATCCTTACCTCCCAAAACCCTGTGCAGTGACTGGCACATACAGTAGGTGCTGAATAAATGCCCCCAGAAGGAATGCTACCTCTGGTTTCTAAAAGATGCAAAGCAAGCCACCCCTTTCTCCCTCAAACCAGAACCCTTGAGTTATTTATTTTCAAACCTACGAACTTCATTTTTAAGACGTAAAATGCTTGCTGCTCGCGGCTGTCCCAAGAGCTCTCACTTGGATCTTCACGCCCTCGGTCCTTCTCTAAAGTCTGTTCTGAAAACAGCGGCCCCTCTCCCTTCACGCTCCCTGGGCGTGTTAGCCTTCAATGTTTAACCAGTTCCCAAGCTCCCTTTCCCAGGAGCGGGCAGGCAGCCTGGACCCGAGGAAAATCTGAGCAGAATCAGGACAAGGGAGCCAGTTTGCAAAGAAGGACCCTCTATGGGTCCAAGTCTGGTGGCAGCCGCGGCCTCTCCGCCGCCCTCCTCTCCCGGGGTCTCCCAAGCGATCCTGCTCCCTGCTACCGCCCTTCAACTCCAGCAAGTCGGTGCAGGGCGTCAGTTCAGCAGGACCTCCGCGCGTAGCACACGGATCCCCGCGTCGCACCCACCCCCGGTGCCCCAGAGCCGCGCCGTCTGGTCCACAGGCCCGGCCCTCCGCCGGCCGCTCACCTTCGTCCGGGCCCCCGGCGCCCGACACGGCCAGTAGCTGCGCCAGGGCCAGGAGCAGGAGAAGCAGGCAGGCTTTCCGGGGCCTCATCGCGGAGACGCGGAGTGCGGCCTCCTCTCGCCGGGGGCCGCTGGGCGCTCCCGGACCTCCGGCTCTGGTCTCGCGAAGCGAAACGAGAGGGGAGGAAAGAAACCCCCCGGAAGACCTCGCCGGCAAGTGACTGGGGGCGGGAGAAGCCGCGGGCCGGCCAATCCCAGCGCGACCGGGATCGCGGGCCGCGTGCGCCTGGGTGCGCGTCCGAGCCCCGCGGTACCGCCCTCCGCGCGGACCCTCCTCCCCGACCTCCTCCGCGAGCCCCGCCGCTGCCGCGTTTAAAGCTCGGAGAGCTAACGTGAGGTGCCCTCTTCTGATTGGCTGCGCCGCGGCCTCCAATCAGCAGCTGCCACTCGGTTTGCCGGGAGCGCACAGGCTGAGAGAAGGAGCGGGGGAGAACAAAGGCGGCGGGCCAGGGCCGGAGGGGCGGGGTCGTAGTACGCCTCGGGGCGCGATTGGTCGGCGGGCGAGGCGGGGCCTGGGGAACGCGAGGTGGGCGGGGCTCCGGGCACCCCAACTGGGCAGAAAGAACACGTGTCGTTAGCGGACCGTTGAGGAGAGCGGGGTTCTCTGCACATCCCGTGGGGACCCTGGGGAGCTCAGGGGAAAAGCGGCGGAGGGGCCTGAGCTAGGCTGTTTGTGAGAAAAGGAGAGCGGAACTCCCGAGGCGGCTTCGTGTTCGTGGCCTTTTTGGTTTCTAAAAGCTAATAGAAGTTTGCATTTCTTTCCTGGATTAAAACACAAATTGGGCTTGACGGCGTGTCTAAACTTTGCTTCATGTTATTTATTTCTCTGATTTTCTGCAAAAGTGAAACCAGATAGATAATCTAGCGGTTTACGTAAGTCTAAAATTAGGCTTGAGGTTTTTCTCTCCACAGTTTGGGAGAAAAAAAACCAAACTAGGTTAAGATAATGATTTTTGTATGTCAAGCCTATGTGTCTTAGGGTTTGAGATTTAACAGCTGGGGATTAGTATACCTGAAGAGTTACAGAAGACAAATAGGTAAAAAAAAAAACCAAAAAAACAAAAAAACAAAAAAAACTTAAAAGTCCAGAAGTATTTTTCTGTGTATACAGATTAAGTCAGTATTTAAAAAGCTGGTTATTCACAGGGTTTAATAATCAGAAATTTTTAATTTAATTTATTAAATGTAATAAACTTTTATTGAACTCCTGAACCTTATGGTTCCCTCCTCGATTTTGTAGGGCAAAAAGATGTTATGCAATTCACTACAACAAAGTAAGTATACACTGAGTTATCAGAATGCTATGAATGTAGAATGTCAAACAGTTCAATATCATCTTAAGGAACTCTTCAAAAAAATAGAGTCCAGCCAGAATTTTTATCTTTCTTGTTTCCTGTGAATCCTTATTAAACTGAGAGGACTGAGAGCTCCATTTGCCCAGGTGTGCTACAAATGCAACCAATTTCACTAAGACCCTTTGTTGATCCAAAGTATGAGAGGAAATCTCTCAAAATGTATTGTATATATGTATGTATAAACACCACATATATGAAATCAGTATCATATTACTTGTGAAATTAAACAGTTCTTTTTTTTAAAAAAAAAATTAAAAATAGAGCAGTTCATTCAACAGCTAAAAGCATTAGTTTATCAAGTTGAAAAGCTCCTTGTTCTTTCTTCTCTAAAACTCACCTGATTTGGTTGTGGGTACAAGCAGGCTGGGAGATGGCTCTGTTCAGGGTCAGAATGGAGAGAGAGATGTAATTATCTCTTAAGATCCTCATAATTCATTGTGAACATAGCAAGGCTGTCTTTAAGTCATAGAACTGTCCCCTGGCTTGTGCCATTTAACACTATTAGTTTATATTTATGGGTCAGTTTGAACATGTGCTTCCCTCTTCTCCCCTGCAGCACTCTCTAGAGAAGTGGCCTCCAGGGAAATAAACTTCCCCATCTAAATAGTCTCCAGGTGGATTTGTGACAATGTCATTACCAATCTTGGCACTTATGTCAGCTTTCACAAGCCAAGAATATATGGTCAGAAAACTATAAACTGAAACCAGACAGCTGCACATCTGCAGGCCCTGAATGCATGAGGCTTATGATCAATATTTTTGGGGAGTTAAAGCCTATGGGATGAAACCATTTCTTCTATGTGCTGGAGAACTCAGGAATGGTCCTGACTACCTCCCCATGGCTCTGATATAGTTCCTTTTCAGTAGAAAAATGAAAAGATGAAGCTTTCAGAAATACAGGGGTTTGTTTTCAGAAATCTCTGCCTTTTCAGGCAAACACTATTGTAGCCAGAGATACAATTTGCATGTACTTTTTTATCTGACCTTTTTAACTTGATATCACATCACACTCATTTTCCCATGTTATGTAACATTGTCTCCTGAGGGAACTGGGCTCACCCTTGAAAGGTCCACCTTGACCCATTAAGATTAGAGACTGATAGAGACTGATACGTGATCCCATGCCCCTACTCAAACCTCCTTTAACTGCCCAGGCAGCTGCCTGAGAAAAGAATACCTATCATATTCTTTAACTCCATTCTGTGCATAGCTGAGACATGGTACTCAGATTCTACCATCACCTTTTAGAGTGTAATGATATTTCAGCTGCTGCAAATTTCATTGCATCTTCCAATGACTGAGTATTTACTGCCTTTAATGTGATTCAAAATAGGGAAGTGTTCACACCTATAGGTGTGGCGAACTATTGAAAGTAAGGCCAAGGTGACATTTTGCAGGAGGTTGTCAGTGACAAGAAATTCTTTCCAAGTTTGCAGATATAGGTAACAGGCACAGTCATTTCTTTGTTAAGCCTCTGGTCTTGGCCACCATTCCTCAATATTCTAAGGTGAAGGAATTCTTAAGAAGTTTTAAGACCCAAACTGTGATTATTTTAATTTTCAAGTTTTACTGTCACCAAATGCTAGAAGGTTCCAGGCATTTAGTAGCTGTTACTAAAGAGACCAACACTCTTAGGATTTATGGGAACTAAACAGTAAAACTTAAAGAATACTTTTATGTTAGGAAAAAAACTATTGGGGAGGGAGAGTATAGCTCAAGTGGTAGAGTGCATGCTTAGCATGCAGTCCAGGGTTCAGTCCCCAGTACCTCCTCCAAGAATAAAAAAATAAATAAACCTAATTACCGCCCCTCCCCCCCAAAGACCCCAAAACCCAAAACCAAAGAAAACTTTATTGTGTTTGTTGTGAAAGGTTAGGAGTAAAGGCTCTGACATCAGAATGCATGGCCTTGAGTTTGGACCCTACCACCTTTCTTTATTCATTCAGTATTTCTTTATGTGACAAGCAGTTTTCTATGTGCAGTCTTGTATATATTTTATAATATTTTATGCTATTTTAAAGCAAATTTTTAAAATTTCAAATACCTAATGTTCACTGCAAGTATATAAAAGTACAGTTGAATTTTGAATATTGACCCTGTATCCTGCAACCTTATTAAACTCAATAGTTTTGGGAGCTTTGTTGTAGATTCCATTGAATCTTCTACAAAAATCATGTGATCTGCAAATAAAGACAGTTTACTTCTTTGTTATGGATGCCTTTTATTTATCTTGCTTTCCTTACTTTACTGGCCAGAATCTCCAGTACAATGTTGAATAGAAGTAGTGAGAGTGGATATCCCTGCCTTGTTCTGGATCTTAGGGAAAGAATTCAATCCTTCCCATTATATACGATGTTAGCTATAGGTTTTTAGCAGATGCATTTTTTCAGATTGAGGAGGTTCCATTCTAATTTATAGTTTTTGAGAGTTTTTTAAAATCATGAATGGATCAGAATGGTTTTTCTTTTTTAGTTTGTTCATATAGATTAATATGCTGATTCATTTTCAAGAGTTAAATCAGCCTTCCATTCCTGAGACAAACCGCACTTCGTCATGTTGGATTATTATTGTTATATATTATTGGATTTGATTGGCTAAAATTTTATTGAGTTTGTAAATCTGTGTATAAAGAATAGTGGTCTTTAATTTTCTTCTATTTTTATCTCATATTTTTATCATAATGCTGGCTTCATAGAATGAGTTGGGAAGTATTCTCTCTCAATTTTCTGGAAGGGTTTGTGTAGAAATAATTTTTTTTCCTTCTTAAATGTTTGGTGAAATTTTCTTTGGGGGGAAGATCTTAACTATAAATTCAACTTCTTTAATAGATATACGGATATTCAGGTTATCTATTTCCTCTTGAGGGAGCTTTGGTAATTAGTGGGAATTTGTCCATTTCACATAAGTTGTCAAATTTATTGGCATGAAGTTGTTCATAATGTTGTTTTAAAAAATACTTTAAATAACTGTAGAATCTATAGTGAGATTCTCTCTTACTGCTGATAATAATTTTTGTCTTTTCTTTATTTATAATTAGTTTGGCTAGAGGCTTATAATTTTTTTAAACTGGTCAAAGAACGAGCTTTTGATTTCACTAATCTCCCTTATTGTTTTCTTGTCTTCTATTTAACTGATTCCAGATCTAATCCTTATTGCCTTTCTTCTGCTTACTTCGGTTTCATTTACTCTTTTCTCACCCAGTTTTTTAAAATGGAAGCTTAGGTAATTGATTTGTGACCTTTCTTATCTTCCAATGTAGACTTTTTAATCTTTTATCTTCTATTGTCAGCGTAAACTTCTCCTTAAGTGTGACTTTATACTTTGAATTAGGCAGGTGGAGATGGTGGATATGGGGAGTCCATGCAAAGAGCTGGAATGTGAAGGATGGAAAACATAATATAGCTTGAATACATAGTGAAAGCTACTCCATGTAAGGGAGGCCCATGCAAAGAACCGGAACATGGCGAATTAGGAGAAAGGCAGGTTATTTAGTATACCTGAGACAGAGTGAAAGGAGGTGCAACAAGGGATGAAGCTGGAGAGGGGGGGTCCAGATAATAAAAAAGCGTTAGCCTGAGGCAATGAGAAGTCAGTGGAGAATTTTAAGTGGGAGAGTGGCATGGAATAATTTGCATTTTTATAAAGATCCCTCTGGTGGGCAGGTGGCTGTGGAAGTTGACTAGAGTCAGGAACACTGGATAGGAGATGGTCTCATGTTGATCCAGATGAGATATGGGGGTGGCAGTGCAGATGAAGAAAAGCAGGAAGATTAAAGTGATAATAAAGAACTGAAATCAGTGTAAAAATCGGTAATCAACCAATGGGGGAAGGGACTGAAGCATCAGTAGGGGAGCTAGTGGTGCCTTTGAGCGAGATGAGGAATAGTCAAGGAGCAATGTTGTTCGCAGGCAGATACAAGGGTAAGAGTCAAGCTGGGAATGACCACACTTTGTTGAGTTTGTGATGCCTATGAGGCATCCAAGAAGAGATATACAGCAAGCAGGTGTTTATGTGGGTTTGGAGCTTAGGAGAAATACCAGTATATGATTGGTAGGTGAAGTGTTGTGAGTGGACAGAATCACCCAGGGAGAGGTTGTTGAGTGAGAAGAAAGTGAAGGATTAAAGTTTGGGAAATAAACACTTCAGGGATTATCATAGGATACCAGAGAGGTAAGAGTGATCATTTTGTTGTGAAAGAGAAAAGTTTCATGAAAGAGAAAACAATAAGACAGACAACAACAATGTATAACAGATTTATCAACAGAGAAGTAATATGCATTTGTCAAGAGGTATTTAAAACTAGTAATACATGGTAGTTTTGGAATGTTTGGGAAGTACAAGAAGGTATAAAGAAATATAAGAAGGAAAAAAGCCACAGTCCTACTACCCACAGATTACTACTGTGAATGTTGTGGTTTATCTCCTTTCAGTTTTTTTTCTATCAATGTGTATACACAATACACACACCCACACTATCTTTTATAAAGTGAGATACTATGTATCCAGTCTTGGGTGCTGTTTGTTTTTCTTTTTCCATTAACATTGTATCTGAAGCACTTTTTCCACTTTCGCTGGTACTTTAAAATTATTGGATATAATACAAAAATGAAGATGGGATTTTCTTTTGGGGGAAAGGAAAATCATTTTAGAGAAAAATAGGGGGAAAAAAATCTCCCTTTTACAGGTAAAGCTTACTCAGAGATAAGATGCACCACCTTATCCTTGTTGCTTTGTTGATTATCCAGCTAAGCCAACCAGTTACGGGTGAGATGGAAAGAAAATCCATGTGAAGATATGATTGTTTTCAGCGAGAGGAAGAGTTTGGGCACTGGCCAAGCTAGGTTTGGACCATCTGCACCCTGTAACTTGATGTGTGCAATAAATGAGGTGACATTATTACAGTATCAGAGTCACATATTTTCCTGACATACGGTGTGGTGAGAAGCCCACGAAGACAAGTGTCTGTTGAATGCGGGGCAAGCAGCAAATGAGGCCCAGGGCTACAGTGGTGACCATACCTAGTGTCACTTCCCTTGTGAAATTTATAATCTTGGGGAACTGGTGACCCTTATGCACTATCTGACAGGTCCTCTGCTAACTATACAAGATTGTAAAGCAATAGGCTCTCTTCCATTTTCAGAGCCCTTGGATATATCCAGGTAAGTAACTGTGTACACAAAATGAGATTTTGACATTTGTATAAGATACATAAGAAAATTACCCCCGTCATGTTAAATGTGGAAAATTTAAAGTTAGTAAACAGCTGACATTAAATGGATAATGTTTTATAAAACATAGCAAAATTGAACAACATATGTGCTTCAAAAGCTTTATTGTAACTTGGGAAAAAGAAAAGATTGGTTTTGGTTTTTTACATTTTTTGTATTTTTAAATGAGCTCTTGCCAACCCTTCTGAACCATCAGCAAGACAGAGAGGATGTTTTAGGTTGGTGTCTTTTGATGTGGCCGCTCTAGGTTCTGAGCAGGAGGTCTCTGGATGGAACCTGGGCACGTGCACGACTGACCTGTGGGTTTCCCCATGTGCTTAGGTATACTGAGGGGTTGGTTGTTCGGCCACTTCTTGCGTGCAACACTTCCCTAGCCTTTGAATTCTGATTTTGACAACCTCTGTGTTACGTGCTCTGGCTACATGATCTTCTCCAAAGTGCCTTGTGGAGGAGAAAGTGACTTTTCCAAGTTAGGACCTGAGTAAGTCACAGGCTTTTCTGTGCAGTCCTGAGGATTCGGCTTCCTGAGCTTCAGGGAAGTTGTTAATTTTGTTCCCAGAGTATTGTTGGCATCTACCATGCATTAACTATATGGCCAGAATCCAGCACATACTGGACATACCATGGTGGGGGCAGCCTAAAAAGGGACATCAGGACATCCCAGGAATTTGGCAGACTTAAGAAAAAGAGAGAGAGAACAGAGGGCAGTGTGAGATGATGGAACCAGGCAGCTCAGACCCTCTTGACTATGTTACTGTCACACCTGCAGCCTGTTAATGGCATCAAAGGGGGACTTTGGGATTAGGTTCATTCTGCCCTTCATCACTAAGCACAAAACAGTTTTCTTAAAAGAGGACAGAACTCAGGTGGGGGGAGGAATCTAGGAAAAGGTTAAAGGAGCTTCTTGAGTGAACAGAGTTCACTGAGAAACTGTTCCATTTCCCAGGAAGCTGGTATTGTCTGAGGTGGACGATACTTGGGTATAACCAGTGGGTATATGTTCTCAAAGGTACAGATGTTAAGAGATGAAACTGAGTTAGATGGTGAGGTAACAAGTGACCTGTGCTATTATTGTGGCTCTTCTGGAATTCGCTTATTTTTTTTAAATTAAATAAAGACCTTGTCTTAAAGGCTGGAATCACAGAATCCTACATGCTGCCGAATTCAGGAGGAAACGATGCCAGGAAAGGGAATCATATCAGGCTTCAAACGTGTCTATGTGTGAGTAGGGAATCTGTTACGTGGCACTTTAAGGCCCACTTTAGGACTTCATAGTTTTACCTTGTTATCTATAGAACCAAAACAAAGATGCAATACCCTTAAAACTTCCCTTGTCTTATGTATTATTTGTCTGGTTTAGAGTTTAGGAATCTCATTAAACCAGTGAAGAAGCCGATGTCTTTTATTTGTAGACTAGGGGAGATTACTGTGTACTCTCAAAGGTAACTCTTTCGTGAGGTACAATTACAAAGCTAGTGATCTGTACAAGTCTTGGTTTATTTGCTCCCTGAGAACAAAAGCCAGAAGTGAAACCCATACAATGCTCTGCAGAATCCTCTTTTATGATGTGATGTACTGAACTTCAATGCTTTACTGACTGTTTTAACTTTTCAGGCATCAATCTCATATACACCAAGCATTAAAAACCAAAACCAAAACAAAAAACAGCCCATGTCCATGCTTCCAAATGGCAGTTACAATTTTCACCATGATACATATAATATGTAGTATATATAGTAGACATTATATATTTATGAAAAGCACCCATTCTCTTCGAAAGGGAAACATACCTTCGATTTATCTCTAGAGATGAAGTCTTAGTCACATCTTAGGGGTTTTGTTCTATTTTTGATTTATAAATCGATCAGTGAACAAAACAACATCTTGAGTCCTGTCTAGAAGAGCAATGAGCTCTATTTTCTACTTCAGTCCTTTCCATTTCCCAAACCCCAATGCAGCCACTATGACAAGAAGACTAAGGAAAGGAATTCATGTCCCCTCAATGCACGGACTCAAATGTCAGTGCTCCAACTCCTTACTTACCCCCAAAACAGCCAAACGCGGATGCTCTTCACAGCCCTTAACACAGGGCTCCAGCAGTGTTAACAGGATGAGGTTTCCCGATCTCTCAGTGCTGCTTCCGTGTGTTGGTTCAGCAGTTCTTACGGCTACATCCTTCCTCATTCATATCCACCAGGAAAGAGGCTGCTTCTTTCCCCTATGTAAGTCATTCTCATAGAATAAGGAAGTGATGACATAATTTTCAAATAGCAAAAGTACAGCTAGTTTTCTCCTCTCATAGGTGACATTTTCTACTCCCCTTTGACAGTCAGCACTGCCAGCAGGGAAATTCCAAGGGAATGATTTTCCGTCTACTCTTTCACCACTACGTGGATGACTCAGTCAATCACTGCTGAATCTTCACCTGCAAAAGTACTTAAAAACAAAGGCATGTGACTTTCAGAGGCACTGGATAGGTAGGTCAGAAGTTTGCTGTCTTATTAAAGGCTGACCAAGCAGCAAACACTAAGTGTGGATGACCTGCTGAGGCTTGCTTAGTCTTTGATTTCATGAATTACTCTCAAATTTTCAACAAAAATTCCTAGAGAGAACAGTCTCATCCACAATCCTCATCACATGCATCTAAAGTTCGTTCTGATGCTTATCCAGGTTCTTCTACTCCTGTGCTCAGAAACAGGTGACCGTGTCATCAAAGGGCACTGCCACCTGGACCCACAAACGCATTTCCTTTTGTCTCAGGATGGCTTCACGCTTGTCCTCACCAGTAATATTTAAAAGCCTTCTACCTTTGTTCATATCAGGTGAGAAGTTATGACCTGGATCTTGAGAAGCCAGACTTCTCAATATGTGAAATGGGCAAGGTTTTGATGATATCATTCCAGGAAGAGTTTGTCATGGTTTTGCTGGTCCTCTTTCCAAAACTTAAAATTTTGCTGCAAACAAAGCAGATTTATACCCTAACAGAGGTGGAATACTGAATACATAGCCTCTTGTTTTATAGGAATAGTGGAGGGGGAGGGAAACCATAAAGAAGTCAGTCATTGGAACTGTCACGGACACCCACTTCTAACTGGAGAAACAGCCTGAAACAAAAAATTTGATCCTTAATTGGAACATTTGAGTACATAGCATAAGACACAGTCGTGCATGTACCCATCATAAGACACAGTTGTGTAAATGTGTTATAACACTGTGTGATAAAGCACCCATGGAACTGACTTCAGCATTTCCTGGGAGATAATCTTAAATGCATTTATGTGTTTATAAGAAAGAAATACAGAAAGTTACGTTTACAGAGACTTCTACAACTGGTAATTTCACTCCACTACAATGAAATTTAAATGGAAAACAATGTGCCCCAAGGGCACACTACAAATGTCAGAAAGAAATGATAAATCAATGATCTTTTTCAAAACCATTTGCACCAGAAAATCAAAACATCACTTTCCCTAGAAGATGATACAAGAGAATAAGGAAAATGCCCTAGAGCTTCCTGATAACTTGGAAAAGGTGAAACAGAAGCTTGAGTAGGCAGCCACAACCCAATAAGAATAAATCTGTGAGTATTAGTATTTATTACAGGAAAGAAGTCCCAATAAATATTTGTTGAAGGGAAGGAGAGAGAGCATAGAACCAGAACTCCAGAACTCCAGAAATCTAGGCTGTATTCTCAACCACTAACTATATGACCTGGAACAAGTCACTTCAAGTTCTCCGTAACTCATTCTACTCATCTGTAAAGATCCTACTCTGAATACTATTTCTTTTTGGTGTTAGTGAAAAGGCAATAAGAAATCAATTGTCATGTTTCTTGAGAAACACTTTTTCAATTTAAGCTAAGTATCAGGAAACTGAGTTACTGTCCCCCTCAGGGGATCTTTGAAAGCCTTGAAACTAAAATAACAGTTGCAACCATCATCATCATTTTCTAAAGAACTGCTGTTCAAGTGACAGTCCCTACTATTGAAATTTAGTATTAAACTCCGTTCCCCTACGGGACTTCTTTCCCTTCTTAGCTGTAATTCCCTCTGTTCTTCTTTCTCCCATTCTGCACCTTACCAGTAGTATTCCCAGCATGCAAGATGAGCTTCAGAGAAACAGCATCACTCAGAAAGCCCTGGGCTGACTGTAAAATCAGTGGTTATGCATAGGGCTTCTTCATTCATTAATTCATTGATTCAACAAGCGTTCGTAGAGGGCCCACTGGGGCCACACGCTGCATGGGTAACAAAGATTTAAAAACTTCAGTCAGCTTCAAGGAACTTAGCGTCCAGGCCTGAGCGCACAGATTTCCCTGCACGGCCCTCTCTGGGCCCAAGCGGTT
The DNA here is from genome assembly GCF_009834535.1 of Camelus ferus. Lineage (NCBI taxonomy): Eukaryota > Metazoa > Chordata > Mammalia > Artiodactyla > Camelidae > Camelus > Camelus ferus. The sequence goes on along the minus strand of NC_045702.1, from coordinate 6,427,416 downwards.
GAGCTCGGGTTGGACTGCTGGGCTAGAGCTGCAGATTTCAGTCAGTCCGAGCATCCCGACGGCGCCTCCTCCGGGCCAGGCTCGGGCCCAGCAGGCTTCGTCCTTCTGAGACCGCGGACCGCCCCTCTGCCGGGCCAAGGTGTCACCGCTCACACCTGATGCCACTTGCAGCGTCTGCGTAGCCCGAGACCCGGGGCGGGGCCGCTGAGCCCGCCTCTGGGATTCCAGGCCTCCTTGGACTCGGGGTACCCTTTCCTGAGGCGCCACCGCCGCCTCTGTGCCGCGCATGAGGACCACAGTGTCCGAGAAGCAGCTCGGGGTGCTGCCTGCACCTGTCAGCTCCGCGCGGCCGTCGCCATGGGAACACGCAGGGCATTCTGGGAACGTTGCCTTTTTTGCGCGGGGACTCGGCTTCCACAGCGCCGCCTGCAGGCAGGAGGAGCCAAGAGCCTTTTGAGGCGTCTTGGCGCGCAGGGCATTCTGTAACAGCGCCGGAATCTTACAGGCTCTCTAACCTGGGAGGCCTGAACTTTAAACCCTGGTCTCCTTCCTCCTTGGGGGTTACACAAGGTTGGACCTAAAACTGCTGGGCATATAAGTCAGGGAGTTGCATTACGAGTAACGCTGTGTTTTTCTGCCTCGATTTTTGATACTCTTGTCAATGAAAAAAATTAGCCAATCTAAGAAAGAAATGGAAATTTTTATTTGAGCCAACTTGAGGATTATAACCTGGGAGACAGTTTTTCAGAAAGCTCTGAGGACTGTTCCACCCGTCAGAAGTCAAAGCACGGTTATATAAGTTTTTGAGACGGAGGGTTATACATCAAAATAACACATTGACAGTTTACATAGTCCAACAAGGTGGGTAGTGGGTTATTGTGACTCCCTTACAAGATTGGGAAAGGAATGGCATCACCTAAGGCATTGTCTTCTTTGTGCCAGGAGGAAGCGTGCTTTTTTGTTTTTTCTTTATTTGTTTTTATTTTGGTGAGTAGGCAGTCCCATGACTTCTAACAGGAGCTAGTTAATGTATAAGCAGATGCACAATGTACACCAAAGGGGGGTGGGAGTGGCTCAAACAGGCAGAGAAAATTTTCAGTTTCATCAGGTAAAAGAAGCCCTCAGAAGTAAACTCCCCATCCTCCAACAACCAAACCGATATCTGTAATAGTGTCATGTCCCTCTCCTCCAGTTACTGCGGGGAGAATGTCCCTTCCCCATCAAAGGCCAGTTCCTCCACTTGCTCTGTTACCTTTCCTCTCTACATCATCAGTTTCCTCCTCTTTCAGAATCCTCCTCCAGTTGCATGCAAACATGCTCTAGCATCAGTAACAACTTTTCCAGCTACGACCAGATTCTCTGCATCCCTTCATAACTGAACTTTTCAAACTTGAGTTTTCTGTATAGCCTCTCTCCAATTTCTTATTCACATTTACGCACCAATCAACCAACAGTTCCCAGTGAAACTCCTCTGGTCTAGGTCAACATTTATCTCAGTGTTGCCAGTTCTACTGGCCATTTCCGCATTCTCGTTGCACTTAACTTCTTAGCAGCACGCATCTCTGTTGACCTTCCCGGAATACTCTCTTTGCTTGGCTAATGAGACACCATTCTCTCATATTCTCTCCTTGTCTCTTTGGTCTCCCTTGCTTCTTCTCCGAATCTACTGATCCTCAAGTTATTGGGGTTACTTAGATTTTGGTCTTCTGTTCTTTTTTTGTGTGTCCCCTTAATCTCTAGGTGATCTTAATGCCAGTGAATTTACATGTTTAATGCTGATGACCAAGTTTCTCTCTCTAATCCAGATCTAGCCTCTGAGCTCCAGACTCACAAATCTGTTAAACCACTCCACTTGCATCTTATCTTTAGCTTCTAATAAAGAACACTGTAGGAGGGTTTTAAGCAGGAAAATGACATGATATGACTTTTATTTTTAAAAGAGCATTCTGGCTACTCTTTGGAGAACAGGCTGTGGGCAGGCAAGGGTGGAAACAGGGAAATCAGTGAGGAGGCTATTGAAATAATTAGGCAACAAGTGCTGGCAGCTTGAACCAGCTGGACTTGGAGGAGGTGCTAAGAAGACAGAAGATTCTAGATATATTTTGAAGATGGAATGGTCAGGATATGTTGATGGATTAGGTGAGATTTTTGAGAGAAAGAGAGAAGTCAAAGACAATATCAAAGTTTTTGTTTTTTGTTTTTTGTTTTTTACTAATAAACTAGAAGGTGGAGTTTCCATTTACTGAGATGGGAAAGACTACAGAAAGAACTGATTAAGGGAGAAAACTTGGAGGCTTCGGTTTATTAATGTCGAATTTGAGAAGTCTGTTAGACATCCAAGTGGACATGGTGAGGAGGTATCCTTATTCCCTTAACACACCAAACAGGCATGATTTTTCTTTATAGAGACCATTGCTTTTCCCTCAACAACCTATTTTAAGTGTTTGTTGAGCCCATCTTTGTCCATACATTTTACCAGGTGATTCTCATCAGGATATAATCACAGTGGTTTCCTTGGGGTTATTCTCATAGAGTAGGATCACGGTTAAAAAAATCCTTCTAGTTTCCATGACAGTGATTGGTTTGTTTCTAATTTATTTAAAAACTTCTGATAACAAACTCCCCTTTATTTTTTCAATTATACCTAAAGATTCTGGATTTTTAGTTATTTGATTTAATAACTCCAAACTTCCCATTGTAGGTTAATGGAAACCTCCCTCCTAAACTATCTTGGTCAAGAAAGAAGTAGTAAATTACATCCAGTTGGAAAAAAGTTTCTATTTTATTCCTAAATAATCCCTTTGTTCCTAAAATCATAAAAGGTTTCCATTAATTCTAATTGCTTTTCTTCCCTATTTTAAAAAAAGAATCCATTTAAAACTGGACAGCTCCATGTAAATCAATGAAGTTAGAATACTCCCTCACACCATACACAAAAATAAACTCAAAATGGCTTAAAGACTTAAACATAAGACAAGACACAATAAATCTCCTAGAAGAAAACATAGGCAAAACATTATCTCACATACATCTCAAAAATGTTCTCCTAGAGCAGTCTAACCAAGCAACAGAAATAAAAGCTAACATAAACAAATGGGACCTAATTAAACTTACAAGCTTTTGCACAGCAAAGGAAACCATAAGCAAAACAAAATCACAACCTATGGAATGGGAGAAAATACTTGCAAAAGATGAGAATGATAAGGCCTTGATTTCCAGAATATATAAACAGCTCATACGACTTAATAAGAAAAAAACAAACAACCCAATCCAAAAATGGGCAGAAGACCTAAACAAGCAATTCTCCAATGAAGACATATGAATGCCCAATAGGCACATGAAAAAATGCTCAATATCACTAATTATCAGAGAAATGCAAATCAAAACTACAATGAGGTATCACCTTACACCAGTCAGAACGGCCATCATTCAAAAGTCCACAAATGATAAATGCTGGAGAGGGTGTGGAGAAAAGGGAACCCTCCTACACTATTGGTGGGAATGCAGTTTGGTGCAGCCGTTGTGGAAAACAGTATGGAGATTCCTCAAAAGACTAAAAATAGACTTACCATGCATTCCCACTCCTGGGCATATATCCAGAGGGAACCTGGAACCTTAATTCAAAGAGACACCTGCACCCCAATGTTCATAGCAGCACTATTTACAATAGCTAAGATACAGATACAACCTAAATGTCCATCGACAGATGACTGGATAAAGAAGATGTGGTGTATTTATGCAATGGAATACTACTCAGCCATAAAAATGATAAATAATGCCATTTGCAGTAACATGAATGGCTCTGGAGAATGTCATTCTAAGTGAAGTAAGCCAGAAAGAGAAAGAAAAATACTATATGGGGTGGTGGGGGAGAAAGAAAAATACTATATGATATCACTCATATGTGGAATCTGAAAAAAACAAAAGACAAATGAACTTATATATAAAACAGAAATAGACTCAGACAGAGAACACAGACTTGTGGTTGCTGGGGGAGGGGTGGGAAGGGATAAATTAGGGGTTTGAAAGTTACAGATACTGACTGGTATATATAAACTAGATAAGTAAGTTTATACTGTATAGCACAGGGAAATATATTCAATATCTTGTAGTAGCTTATGGTGAAAAAGAATATGAAAATGAATATATGTATATTCATGTATGACTGAAGCATTGTGCTGTACACCAGAAATTGACACAGCATTGTAAACTGACTATACCTCAACTAAAAAAAAATCCTTTTCATTGATCTTTTAATCTCTTCCAAGATGCTAATACTCTCCCTTGGCCTTTTTTATTTTTATGCTGAATACTTTGTGGTTTTCTCTGTTCTTTCTATATAGTCTTCTTTCCCTGGTTTAGGTAACTGTGCTGGGGTTTTTTGTTTGTTTAAGCAGTTAGTATTTCTTATCCACAGAATATGCATTTCCTAGATATCCAGTTAGGTGCAGTGGAAGCATCCCTGCCCTGGAGTCAGGAGACAGGCACAGTCCCTGCACCACCACTAACTAGGTATAGGACTGTGGATAAGACATTTACTGTGGTTTTGGTTTCTTCTTCTGTATCATTACAGATTGGAATTTAAAAAATCTAAAATTAAATTCTAGAAAGAATTAAAAGGAGTCTCCAGTCCTCCTTTAGGACTGAGTTTTAAATTTCATTTTTATATTTATTACTTTCAAAATTTTAAAAATTTCCTTGTAATCACACATACACATTTTTATATAAATGAATAAAGGTAATCACATCCTGAGAGGCTTTTTGGTGTACTTTTCTCCCTTTATTTGACTCTTTCTCCTATTCTCCCTTCTACTTTTATATCATGTATGTATATGTGATTAAGATATATATGTATAGACATGCTTTTCTATAGAAAAATGGGCAAAGGCTAGTATTTGCACAATTCACTTTTTTCCATTTACTTATTTTCTACCTATTGGAGCTTGGTTCTATTTTCCTGGGAGATTTCTTTAACCCTACTATGAGATGTTTTTATTTTAGCAATCACTTTTTAAAAAAACTTCCTAGACTTTGTTTTTGTTTCGAGATGCATCCTTTCTCATAACATTATGTTGTTTTATAATAACAGGTCTCTAATTTTTTGAATATTTTTATTAGAGCTTTTAAAATATAGCTTTTATTTATTTCCTGAATTAGCTATGATTTCGGACAGTTTTTTTCTTGTCTGGTCTTCTCTTTCATCTAAATTTTTTTCCCCCAACGTTTGATAATCCTTGCCTCTCTATAGTTTAAGGAATGCAGCAGTAGACAAGTCACAATCTTTGCGTACATGGGTGGGTCTCGTGTGACAGTTTACTCCAGAGTGACTGATTGTTTAGGAGTCCTCTAAATGCTAGAATGTGGAGGGTTTTCATCTCAGACAACACCTACAATGTTCTAGTTACTCTTAGGTGCTCTGTTCATTTCCTTTTTTTCCCTGCGAGGGAAATACCTAGCAGCTGCCAGACATACTTCCTGCTGCTGGTATCAGTAATAGTAGTGGATGGAGTGGGCCTGGACTATTCACTGTAGTAGACTTTCAATTAATGCCCTGGTTTCAGGCCTCCATCCTGCCTGGCTCCCCAGGTTGAGCTGCTTCTGAGCAAATCAATAACTCCCCTCCACTCAGCCCTCTGCTCCTCTTCATTAAATACTATTCTTCTAATAAGTTTCTGAAACCTGTTGGAATTTCTCATCTGGTGATGGTCTTCTCAAAATTCTGTTCATTGTTGTGGATTTTACATCCTTCAAAACAAAATCCCTTTAATATAATTTTAATGTGATACTGAGGGGCAGGAGACACAAATATAAGTGTGTACTTAATTCCTGTCTTGAATCAAGACAGTCACTGTGCCTTGGTGAATAGGACCACTTTTCTCACTTGTAAGAATTACCTAGCTAATTCTCTTGGATGTTCCAGATATACAATTATACGATACATCCCATGATGTTAAGTAATGGCTCAGCAGAGACCTTCTCTTCTTGATTTTAGTCAAGTTCAGGGATTTCAGCAGGACATCTCACCATTGATTTTTTTTTTTTTCTTTTTAGGAATTTTGGGTAGGAAAGGAAGAGAAATTTTAGGAACCTACACTTTTGATACCTTCTTTCCCAGAAATCCCTCTATTCTTTAAACATCACTCCGGTATCTTTTTCATCTCTAGTGTGGGCAGCGTAGGGTACTTGGATTTAGTTGGGTCGTGCTCTTCTTCTCAACTTCCTCCAAAACACTTCCAGTTCCTAACAAAATGCAAAATTTCACTCTCTGAGAGCCTTTAATTGTAATAAGCAACAGGTGAGAACATCACACAAGAGACCCTGGCTTTCAGTCTCCCTCAACGCCTCTCTTTTGTTCACTGTCATATCCTCCTCCTCCTCAGACTTTAGTCATCTGCCTAGAATGTCGCCTGTGGGAATCTCATTCACTCTCCTAACTGCCAACAGCACCTGTATTCTGGAACTCCCAAATCTACTTCCTGTCCCAATCTCTTATCTAAACTCCAGTCCCATACATCTTAGCCCCTTCAGTGTTATTTTCCTCAACTCAGATTAACCAAATTTTGCTAAAATCATCAGCTTTTCCCTAAGGAGAACTATGCATAACTATGGAACCTGCTATGAAAACTCAGCATTCACGTAGATAGACAAACCATGATTCAAGAACTCATTTTATTGTTGTCAACTTCAAGATAAATGTCAAAACCAGATCCAACATTATACCAGGGCTGCAACAAAATTCTCTAGGTCAAACCCCCAGCTTATGATTATATTATGAAAAAAAGAAAAGTAGAATGGACGTTTAACAGTCACCCCACACTTTTAGTTTTGAGAACAGTACTGGAGGGATCTCCTGCTGCCGAAATTCAAGCTGGGAATTCAGTTAGCTTAGCACGAGGGGGAAAATTTCCTCTTAAGTCGTTCTTCCTTAAGGAAGAACAAATACCTCTTTTTATCAATGGATAGGAAATATAACTGGTGTTGTTTTATACGAGAGAAGCCTTTGTGTTTTCTCATATTTCTAACCCGTACTACGTTCTTGCTCCAAAAGGGGCCCGTTTCTAAAACTCGTCTACCAGATTTCGCTGTTGGCTGCGGCGGCTGTGGATTACCGGGCAACATGAACTCCACTGAAAGCTCTGGGCGCCGTGCTCTGCCTCAACTCCAGTCAGCCTCGATCATTGCAAACAGTTGGCTGAGCCTTTTCTTAACGTCAGGCTCACTGGGGGTGCGACAGGATTTTGTATGCACTCTGATGTGTTCGGCAAGTTTCGACTTGTAAATGAAGCCCTTGCCACAGTCTGCGCAGGAGAACGGCCTCTCGGGCCTGTGGATGCGCTGGTGCCGTAGCATGTGTCCCCTTTCCCGGAAGCTTTTACCGCACTCGGGGCAGCGGAAAGGCCTCTCCCCGGTGTGCAGGCCTTGGTGGCTGAGCAGCTGTGCCTTCAGGCGGAAACTCTTGTCGCATTTGGGGCACTGGAAAGGCTTCTCGCCTGTGTGCGTCCGGACGTGCTCCACGAGTTTGGACTGCTTGGCGAAGCCCTTGCCGCACTCGCAGGAGAACGGCATCTGGCCGCCGTGCAGCAGCCGGTGCGCCTTCATGTCGGCCTTCACGCGGTAGCGCTTGCCGCAGTCGGGGCACGGGAAGGGCCGCTCGCCCGTATGCAGGCGCTGGTGGCTCCGCAGTTGCCCCTTGAGGCGGAAGCGGCGGCCGCAGTCGGGGCAGCCGAAAGGCCTCTCGCCGCTGTGCACGCGGAAGTGCTCCGCCAGCTTGGACGGCCGCGTGAAGCCCTTGCCGCACTCCCCGCACTGGAAGGGCCGCTCGCGGCTGTGCGTGCGCTGGTGCGCCTTGAGGATGCCCTTCAGGCGGAAGCTCTTGCTGCACTCGGGGCAGCGGAAGGGCCGCTCGCCGCTGTGCACTCGCAGGTGCTCGCGCAGCTTGCACGGGTGAGCGAAGCCGCGGCCGCACTCGCCACAACTGAACGGCCTCTCGCCGCCGTGCCGGAGTCGGTGGGCCCGCAGCCGGCTCCTCAGCCGGAAGCCCAGGCCGCACTCCGGGCACGGGAAGGGCTTCTCGTCCGGGTGCGGCCGCCGGTGGCACCTTATCAGCGGCCCGCGCCGGCGGAAGGCCTGGCCGCACTCGGCGCACGGGAAAGGCCGCTCAGCGCCGGGCACCTGGGCGAGGTCCGCGAGCCTGCGCTGCTGGGAGAAGCGCCGGCCGCACGTGCCGCAGGAGAACGGCGTCTCCTCGCCGGGGCTGGGCTCTAGAGCCTCTGGGCCCACCGTCCGGCGGCCGCGCTCTTCGCCGGCTTGTCTCGGGTCCGGCTTCTTCCCCGATCGCGGGTGCGGGGTCTCGGCCTTCTCGGAGGAGGCCCCAGCGCCCTCTTTCCAGGACACTGGCATCTCCGCTCTGGGCGAACTCTGCGGGGTGCTCTGGTCATCGCCCGGGCACGGGGAAGGCCTCGCCCCCTCCCACAGGGCCGGGTGGCCGAACTGGGTCCGCTCGGGCGGGAAGCACACTTTACACTCTGGACCCTGCAGTGGGCTCTCCCCTGCGTGGACCGCCAGGTGGCGGAGCAAACACTGCTTCCAGTGGAAGCCCCGCCCACACTCTGGAGAGCGGAAGTGCCTCTGTCCCCGAGGGATGCTCTGCGGCTGCTGCGTGTCCGCCTGTTTGCTGAACTGCTTCCAGGCCCCATATGGCAGGCCCCTCGAGTGGTTCCTCTGGTGCTGCTCTAAGAGGTTCTTCTTCCAAAAGCTTTCCCCGCAAACGGGGCAAAGGTGCAGGAGGCCCACCCAGGAGGAGATTTCCTGGAAGCCTGGGAGACCCAGGGTCCTGGGACTCGGGACTCCTTCCGGGGAGCTGTAAACTATTGAGATCAGGGTCCGTGTATCACGTCTGTGTGGTCTCAGGAGGTTGACAGCTTGGTCAAGCCTGAAGGAAACATCACTTTTTCCGAATAAGGGTTCAGAGAAACACTGGCTCTGAAGAGGATCTACTTGGGAATGGCGATGAGCTTCTCCTGAACTAACAGCTTGCTGGCTTCCTGAAATTGAAAACAAAAATTCGGTCAGTATTCCAGTCTATAGCATGACTAAGGTTGATATCGCCAGTAGCAGTGACCTAAGGAGGCCCGGGAGCCCAGCTTCCACTGAACTAAACCAGCAGCTCCGTTTCAGTGGGGGTCAATTTCATGACCAGGAGTTTTGTGAAACTAAACTAAACAGACCTATCTTAGAACAATATTGAAAAGAGGATAACATAGGTCACAAATACAGGGTCTGAGCTCTGAAATCAGACTGGATTCAAATCCCACCTGCTCACAGTGCAACTTTTGTCAAGTTAATCTCTGGCTTCAGTTTCTTCTGCAGAAACGTGGGAGCAGTGGTACACAAGATTGTTGCGTTAATGTGTGGAAAGTGTTTAGCGTGGGACTGGCATGCTGCATGTGCTCTGTAAATGTTCACCATTATTATGACCTCAGGACCACCAGACTTGTCCCATTTTGATATGCAGACATTCCTGGAGTCAAGAAATGATGCCAGCAGTGTTAATGACAGACCCTGGATAACACCATGGTTCCATTTGATCCACAAGCTGTCCTAAGACCAGATGTTCCTCCCTCCTCACCCCTATTCCTACCAACCATACAAAAAGGTTTCTTGGAAGAATTGGTAATAGTTAAAAGTGAGATAATCTGTAAAGAAAAACTCTTCCTTTGCCGAAAGAAACAGCTAAAAACTGAACAGTTAACAAGATTTCTTGGAATGATACTCCCTTAGACTTCTCTTTCCATGCTTTAATGCTGACTCTTAAGAATTCCACAGACTCTCCCATCATGACAAGAAACAAGAGGAGTCTCTGATTCCCTCGCCACCTACTATTAAGAATGGCTCATATTTACTGAACTCTGTGTTGCAAGGTATCATCTTAGTTTACATACATTAACCCATTTAACCCTATAATGTAGGTATTTTTATCATCTTTGTTTTATAGGTCAGGAAATTGAAATGCTAAGAGGTTAAATAATTTGCCCCAGGTTACCCAGAAAAGGTAAGATCCAGACTAAGGATCCAGAACCCACGATCCTCACTACTATGCTTTACTGCCTTTCTCTAGAATATACCAGACGTTAAGCCTCAGTCCACTCAAACAGGAAGTCCAGATCAGAGAACTGGAACTAAGAACCCTGAAAGTGATGTAAGGACAGGGCCCTGATTTCTTAATACTCACCCCAAAACAGCTGTTCCTCAGTAACTGGATCAAAATGCACATCAGCAGAGGGGCAAATTACATTTCCTGATCTCTGTGATTCTCCCCAATTCCTGAAGAGCTCTCTCCCCTGTTCAATCCAGGATATTAGTTCTGGTTTGGGAAGTCCATCATCTGTACAGAGAAGTCAGACAGGGTAGTTTGGTTTCCTTAAGCACTAAATTTAAAGCACAATGAGTTGTTTTAAATTTCTCAAATTTACTACTGGGAAAATGTATGAGAAGAGATGTTAAAAAATAGATTATAGGTTTACACAAAGAGGAGCAAAACTGCCCACACATTATAACTAAGCTTCTTAATCTACCTGGACCTGTTAGATGAGTTGTTTGTTTGTTTATTTTTGCATAAGTTGTGTTTTAATTTTGTCTTGGTCCCCATATATATAGCAATGCTGTATTTTGTCATGGGTTTCTTAAAACTCATCAGCGTTCTGCTTTGAGAATGGTGGCCAACCCTTGAGGCAACTGGAGATATCACGGGAATAGGAGTGTACAAAAAATAAGAACTGGGATGACTGTCCTAGGAAATTTCAAAGCGGGTAGCTCAACTAAAATATTCTGAGGAGTACTTCTGGTGACAATGCTAATCACAACCTAAAACACAGCCGAGTTCTGCTAGAATAGAAGGGGTTGCCATGAATGAAATGAACAAATGAAAATAGTTACAAGATGCTCTAATATATGACGCTGTTCCCCTGTAGGAAATGTTTATGTATTTTCAAGTAAAACTTTCTTTCAAGAATATATATTTCACAGAAGCAAAAGTATGCTTCACGGGTTGCTCAAAAGAGATTGGTAGATGATCCAGATCAGAGAAAGAGGATAAGCCAGGTAGTGCATTAGGGATGAAATGTCAGAGTGGTACAGGACATGGGAGACTGCTCACACTGTTCCAGAGTCCTCATCAGCCCTCAGAAATCTGACTTCAGCCCCAAAAGAATTTCAAGGCTGTGCTCATGAAAAAAGGAATCACTATCTTTTATTTAAATCCATATACCTATTCTCAGTCTTCACCCTAGCTAAATGAACTCCTGGCATCTTTTAAAATAAAAGCATTTTTCCAAAAAAATTAAATTAAGAAAACAAGTCCATTTACAGCAACATCAAAAAGAATAAAATACTTAGAAATAAATTTAATAAAAGAAATGTAAGACTTGCACAATAAAAATCATAAATGTTGCTGAAAGAAATATTTAAAGTCCTAATTAAGTGGAATGATATCCCACGTTCATACACTGGAAGACCTGTATTGTTAAGATGACAGTATTCCCAAACCCCATCTACCTATTTTTTTTTTCCTGCAGAAATTGACAAGTGGAGCCTAAAGCAATGGTAATCAAAATGGTATGGTACTGGGGAGGGGAGGGTATATAGCTCTAGTGGTAGTGTGCATGCTTAGCATGCACAAGATCCTGGGTTCAATCCCCAGTACCTCCATTAAGAATAAATAAATAAAAAACCCTAATCCCCCCTGCAAAAAAAAAAAAAAAAGAATTTGCAAATTTAAATAACAGTGAAATTAAAACAAACAAACAAAAAACCTGGTATGGTACTGGCATAAGGACAGATATACAGATCAATGAAACAGAATTGAGAATCCAGAAAGAAATTCTGACATTCATGGTCAATTGCTTTTCCAAAAGGATGCCAAGATAATTCAGAAGGGGAAAGAACAGTATTTTCAGCAAATAGTGTTGGGACAATTGGACATCCATATGCAAAAGAAGCTGGATACCTTTCTCACACCATGTAAAAAATTAACTCAAACATATCAAAAAAGGGGAAAAAGGATCAAAGACCTAAAATAAACACTAAAACAATAAAACTCTTAGAAGTAAAAATAGGAGGGAATCTTTGTGACTTTGGATTAGGCAATGGTTTCTTAAATATGACACCAAAAGCTCAAGTAACTAAAGAAAAAATAAACTGGACTTCATCAAAACTTAAAAATTTTGATTCAGAGGACACCATCAACAAGTGAACAGACAACCCAAGAAGCAGAGAAAATATCTGCAAATCATATATCTGATAAGAGTCCAATATTCAGAATAGAGAACGCTTATAACTTAACAATAAAAAGACAAATAGCTCACTTCAAAAATGAGCATAGTATTTGAACAGACATTTCTCCAAAGAAGATATAAAAATGAAAAGATGATCAACATGATTAAGCATTAAGGAAATGTAAGTCAAAAAAAAAAAAAAAAAGGAAATGCAAATCAAAACCAGTGATATACCACTTCACATCCATTTGCTCTTGATGCTTGGAACGCTTTTTGGGTGGCATAGAGTTAATGACATACAATTATATTTCTTCTTCTATAGATTCAGTTACTTTAATTGGTTCTTCAGTAACAGTGAAAATAATGTCATGTCTTGGATTGATGTTTTAGAAACAATCTATAGAGACTGGAAAACTTAACCATGGAAATGGAACAGAATATAAGTATTAGAAACTTTGCAATATAAAGGAAGTGGTATGGCTGTCAGAAGCTGGCAGAAGTGGAGGGAATACAGGAGAAATAATTACCTTATCTTTACATACTGAAGGAATCAAGAGATATGAAGTTGAACATGACCTAGAAATTTATTATTTAAATTATAAAAGTAGCCAACAGAGGCATGAAAAATCTGGGGAGAAGGAAGGGATAGAAGAGGGACAGTATAAGTGAGTGAAAGCCTCATTTTTCATAGTAAGGCGTTAATGCTGCCTAAACTAGATAAACTAAGAAATATAGGTGTAAGTGTGACAGATTGAAGGAAACCACAGTAAGAACTAAAATAGAAATGGTTAGAAGTGGTTGCCTTTGAGGGGTAAGAATGAAGCGAGACACTTTTATCACTCATTTTGATGCTTCTCTGAACAGATTGATTTTTTAATAATCATGTTTAATAATAAAAATGTAAAGACCAAATAAACAAAAAGACTAAATAGAACATCATTACCATAATCACACAGAAACAACTCTGGCTAAACCTGTCAGTGTATAGCCTTCTGAAATCTCATTTCAGGGAAAAATAGTATTGGGTTTTCTGAGGCATATGGACACCACCGTTAAAGTGGACAAGTAGGGACGCCCTAGGTTAAAGATATATGGGGTACTTTATGGATTTGGGCTAGATATGTGTCTATCTGCAAAATCATGGCAACCTGTGAGTATGTGGTGACTAAAAGTCCTGACAAGTATTTATTGTTGCCTCTGACCACCTTATATTACACTATCACAAATATTCCCATGTACAGTGTCTACCCTTGAGTAAGGATTAGCAATGCTTACAGATATTAACAAAAGACTCTGGGGTAAAAATACCTGAGTGAATTTCTGAGAAATCTGGCTGGCTGACAAACAGGAGTATCGAGTGAATGAGACCACTAACAGGACCCAGTTCCATGACTTACCCCACAAAGTTAAACACTTCTTACCTAGAGAAACAAGAATCTCATAATTGGTTCTCATTACTTGCTTGTAAAGCTCCTTCTGCCATGCCTCTAGACCACACCATTCTTGCTCCGAGAAATAAATGGCAACATCTTCAAATGTCAGAGGTAACTGGAATTATAGACATAATACGTATATAGTCATAACTGTTTCTAAATGACTCCAGTTCCTTCTCATCAATTTAGAAGAGTTTCGTGGAGGACAATGTTTTTGTCTGTTAGGCAGCTGCTTCCTTGGGAAATGCTCCAATCATGTGGCTCTGTTGGTACCACGACCACCCCTTCCACTTGTTTCTCTGTGCTTGTTCCAGACCTATGCATATGTACAGTACAGAACATTTTCATTTTTCTTCTTCTTTTTTTAAACAAAAATGGGAGCAAATCACTGTAAATTCTTTCACTTAATATGTCACAGACATCTTTCCAGGTCAATTTATAGCAGCAAAATCTTTTCATTTTTGGTAAGCTGCATTATATTCTATGGGTAAATACACCCCACTGATGGGACATATATTATTCCCACTTCCTTTATAAATTATCAACAATGCTCTCATATACTTCCTTAGTGGTTTTACTTCTGCAGGAAAAGGCTAAAAAGTAAAAAGGAGGACTAAATCAAAGAGTGTAAACATTTTCATTTTACGAGACATGACTAGATTGCCTTACAAAAAGAATCCAGCATTTTTACCCTTGCTAATGAGAACTTACCTCTTTACACCTTTGCCAGCACAGGATGTTCTTAAACTTTATTTATTTAGTTGTTTATTGACCAACATGATGGGTAAAAACTGTATTTCATTGTTTTAATTTGCATTAATTTGCAAGGCTTTTCATATTTCGGAGGGGGGTTTCCACATAACTTTGTGCATGCCTGTTCACATCCTTTGCTCAAGGTTTTAGTGGGCCCTTATAATTTTTTTGAGCTTTTTTTTTTTTTTACAATTTATTTGGGGGGGAGGTAATTAGGTTATTTATTTATAGTGGCAGTACTGGGGATTGAACCCAGAACCCTGTGCATGTTAGGCAGGCACTGTACCACTGAACTATACCTTCCCCACAGCCCTTGTAGTTTGAATTCACTTTCTTACATTAGGGTTAATAATCCTTTGGTTAATCCTTTGACATTTTCTCCCAGTTTATCATTTGTATTTTGACTTTATGTTCTGCCAAAGAGAACATTTTTACCCTTTCGTTAAAACCTGTGAATCTTTTCCATATTGCTTCCTGTTTTACTTTCATTTTGTACACACCACAATCAAAAAATTACACAAATATTCTGTTTATTTTTACATTTAGATTTGCAATTTAATTCTACAGGTGATACTGGCATCTTTATTTATATATATGTAGATAGCCAATCACAGGACCCTATTAAATACACATTCTTTCTCCTGACCTTCAACCTTTGCATATATTAGATTTTCTTGTTTGTACATACTGTATTACACCATCTATACGTATCTGATTGCACAGAACGTATGCAATGTTGTAAGTCTTCCCTACCCCTATTTTCTGTGAATTACTGTTGTGAACTTTTGGAATATTTATTCTTCCTTAAAAACTCTAAAACTCAGTCCTACACTCCTCCCTTCTGAGAAGCAAACATTACGATGAATGTGGTAACTTCTCAGTTCATGTTTTTAACTTTTTAACACAAGGTATATCTATAAATAATATACAGTATTTGCCTTGTCTTTTATACACAAATGCTTTATTATACAGTAATCTGCATTTTTCATTCCTTATTTTGAGATCTGTCCATCTTGATATGCATAGAACTGACTTATCTTAACTTTGTATAGTGTTCCATTGTCTGCATGTCACAATTTTTATTCCATTCTTTTATCCATTGACCACTTGTTTTTTGTGCCATGAATTGCCTGTTCATACCCTTTGCCTATATTTTTTACTGGGTCACTTGTTCTTTCATTTCTAGGATTTCTTTATACAATTTATATATTGATTAATTGTTAACATTAGGTTATAAATACTTTCTCCTAGTGTATCACTTATCTTTTATTTATGCTGTCTTGTACATGAATACTCAGCTGTGACACAAATGTATTAATCTTTTCTTAGGTCATTTTGCTTTTTGTGTTTTAAGAAATGTTTTTCTATACCAAAGTTGCAAAGTTACCCTACATTTCCTTCCAAAAGGCTGGAGTTTTACTTTTCATGTTCAGATTTAATTTATCTGGAATGTGATTTTTTTATGGTATACAACAGTGACCTACCTTAATGTTTTTTTCCAAATAGAAAAGTCAATTGTCCCAACACCACTTTTTGAAGTTCTCTGTATTTAGTTTCCTAGGGCTGCTGTAGCAAAGTACCACAAACCTGATAGCTTAAAACAATAAAAATTTATTCTCTCATAGTTCTGGTGGCTAGAACGCTGAAATCAAAGTGTCAACAGAGCCATGCTCTCTCTGAAGCCTCTAAGGGAGGACCTGTTCCGTAACGTTCCCTCCACTTCTGGTGGTGACTGTTGATACTTGGCTTTCCTTGGTTTGAGGCTGCACAGCTCCAGTCTCTGCCTCCACTGTCGCAAGGGCTCCTCTCTTTGTGTCTGGGTCTCCGTGTCTCTTATCCAGATATCAATTATACTGGATGAAATACCTGCCCTACCCCAGTCTGATCTCCTCTTAACCAAGGATATCTGCAGCAACCCTACTTCTAAATAAGGTCACAATCTGAGGCTCCAGGAAGGACATGTATTTCACGGAGACACTATTCAGCCCAGTACAGTCTGTTCTGGGGCCCTCTTTCAGTTTCTACTGCTCCCTGTGTGTATCCCAGCACAAAACAGTACTGAATTAATTCTAGAGATTTATAGTAAATTTTATTATCTGCTAGGGCAATTTCCCCTGTTATTCCTTTTCAGAATTGTATTTTTGACCTTTATTTTTCCAAATGAAATTTAGAAATTGTTCATCTCATTCACAAAAATCTTACTGCCATTTTGATGAAGCCACAATAGATTTATACATTGACTTGGAGGAAAAGTATCACCTTTACTATGTTTAGTCTTCCCAAACATAGGCATGATTTATCTCCCATTTACAGGCATAGCTCATTTTATTTTGCTTTTCAGATATTGCATTGTTTACAAATTGAAGGTCTGTGTGGAACAAGTCTGTTGGTGTCATTTTTCCAATAGCACTTGTTCATTTCATGTCTCTGTCACATTTTAGTAATTCTCACAACATTTCAAACCTTTTCATTACTATTATATTTGTTACGGTGATCTGTGATCAGCGATCTTTAATGTTACTATTGTAATTGTTTTGGGGCACCATGAACCACGCCTATAAAAGATGGCAAACTTAATCGATAAATGTGTGTGTTCTGACTGCTCCAGTGACTGGTCATTACCCCCTCACTCTCCCTCTCTTTGGGCCTCCCTATTCCCTGAGACAGAGCAATATTGAAATTAGGCAACTTAATAACCCTACATTATTAAGCGTTCAAGTGAACATTAAAATGGCCTCTAAGTGTTCAAGTGAGAGGAATAGTCACACATCCCTCACTTTAAATCAAAAGCTAGAAATAATTAGGCTTAGTGAGGAAGGTGTGGTGGAAGCTGAGACAGGCTGAAAGCTAGCCCTCTTGCACCAGTTAGCCAAGTTGTAATTGCAAAGGAAAAGTTTTTGAAGGAAATTAAAGTGCTACGTCAGTGAACACACTAATGATAAGAAAGAAAAACAGCCTCACTGCTGATACAAAGAAAGTTTTAGTGTTCTGGATAGAAGATTAAACCAGCCACAAATATTCCTTTAAGCCAAAGCCTCATCCAGAGCAAGGCCCTAACTCTCTTCAATTCAATGAAGGCTGAGAGAGGTAAGGAAGCTGCAGAAGAAAACTGTGAAACTAGCAGAGGGCGGTTCATGAGGTTGAAGGAAAGAAGCTGTCTCCTAAGCATAAAAGAACAAGGTAAAGTAGCAAGTGCGGATGTAGAAGCTGCAAAATGAGGGTGGCTACGCTAAATAATGGCTTTTTCAATGTAGGCAAAACAGCCTAATATTGGAGGAAGATATCATCTAGGACTTCCATAGCTAGAGAGGAAAAGTCAATGCTTGGCTTCAAAGCATCAAAGGACAGGCTGACTCTCTTGGGAGCTAAATGCAGCTGGTGCCTTTAAATCGAAGCCAACACTCATTTACCATCCCGAAAATCCTAAAGCCCCTAACAATCATGCTAAATCGACTCTGCCTGTGCTCTAGAAAGGGAACAACATAGCCTAGATAACAGCACATCTGTTTACAACATGGTTTACTATTTTAAGCTCACTGTTGAGATCTACTGCTCAGGAAAAAAGATTCCTCTCAAAATATTATTTCTCATTGACAATGCACTTGGTTACCCGAGACCTCTAATGGTGATGTACAAGGTTAATGTTGTTTTCCTGTTAACACAACATCCATTCTGCAGCCCATGGATCAAGGAGTCATTTTAAGTCTTATAATTTAAGAAATAACATTTCATAAGGCTATAGCTGTCACGGATGGTGATTCCTTGGAAGGATCTGGGCAAAGTCAATTGAAAGCCTTCTGGAAGGATTTATCCTTCTAGATGCCATGAAGAACACCCAAGATTCACGGGAAGAGGTCGAAATATCAACATTAATAGGAGTTTGGAAGAAGCTGATTCCCGCCTTCATGGATGACTTTGAGAGGTTCAAGACTTCAGTGAAGAAAGCAACTGCAAATGTGGTGGAAACAGCAAGAGAACTAGAATTAGAAGTGGAGCCTGAAGATGTGACTGATTTGCTGCAACCTCATGATGAAATAGATGAGGAGCTGCTTCTTATCAATGAGCAAAGACAGAGGTTCCTCCAGATGGAATATACTCCTGGTGAAGATGCCATTTAGATTGATGAAATGACAACAAAGGATTTCAAAAATTACATTTTAAAATTAATGTTGATAATTAACTTATCAACATTAGTTGATAAAGCAGTGGCAGGGTTCGAGATGACTGACTCCAATTCTGACAGAAGTTCTACTGTGGGTAAAATGCTATTAAACAGCATTGAATGCTACAGAGAAATCGTTTCTGAAAGGAAGAGTGAATCAATGCAGCAAACTGCACTGTTACTTCAAGAAATTGCCACAGCCACCCCAGCCTTCAGCAACCATCACCCTGATCAGCCAGCAGCTGTCAACATAAGAGTTAACACCATCTACCAGCAAAAAGGTTACAACTTGCTGAAGGCTCAGATGATGGTCAGCATTTTCAGCCATAAACTACCTTTAAGTAAGGTATGTCATTGCTTTTTTAGACATGCTACTACACACTTAACAGACTACAGTATAGGTAAACATAACTTTAATATGCACTGGGGCTGGGGAGGGTATAGCTCAAGTGGTAGAGCACATGCTTAGCATACACAACGTCCTGGGTTCAATCCCCAATACCACCCCTAAAATTAAATTAAAAAACCTAATTACCCCCACCCCACAAAATGTACTGGGAAACCAGAAAATTTCTGACTCACTTTACTGTGATATTTACTTTACTGCAGTGGTCTTTAACTGACCCCAAAATATCCCTGAGGTATGCCTGTATTTACAGTTTTCGCCATAAAAATGCTGCATATCCTTTGTATATTTAATTTTAGGAATTATGCCTTTGTTGACATTGTTAATGGTATTTTAAAAGTAATGATCTCATGAATTCATTTAGTAGTTAGTAAAACTGCTCAATATGTAAGTTTATAAAATACAAAACCATAATACCTCGACTTCAACAAAACACTAAATAAGCAAATACTGTGTCCCCTACTTAGGTTTTTATATCCTCTTCTATTCCCTCCAACGTGTCCTCCTTTCTTCCACTCAACACAACCTTCAACATGTTAGTGTAAAATTCTGACCTCTAAGCCCCTCCCAACCATCACTTCAGCCACTCGGAATCTTCAATCTTTTAAAACACTTGTGTTAATTTCAGCAACTATACTATAAAACGAATTGAACTGTGACACCCATCGCCGACCCCAGCCCAGTTTTGATCCTTTCCCTCTTCCGCCCCCGAAACAGTCTCCGCCGGTTCCCCGCTCGGCTTTGTTCAGAGGTTTAGCCACGATGGAGCCCCAAGAGCGGCGATCACCGGCTCGGTCCAGGGTCCATACCCTACACCCGGGACATAACGCGACCCTCAGACCCCGCCCCCCACCCCGTCCGCCAGCGCCCCGCGAGGACCCCAGGAGGCAGGCCCGCCGAGCCAGAACCCGAGAACCCGCCCTGAGCTCGGTGCGGGAGAGCCCCTCTTACCGGAGCCGGCTCGGCCATGGCCCTTCTCAGTCCCGCCGGCCCCGGCCCCAGTTCCTGCCACGCAGAGCGTGTAGGCCGCCCAACAGCACCTCCCGCACCGGGGTCTTGCGCTCCGCCCCGCCCCGCAGGCCCAGCCCGGGCGTGGTGCACGCTGGGACTCGCGGCCGCTCCGCCGCACAGCGCCCCTTGCGGCCGGGAGGAGCGAGCGCCACCCGGCGGTTACTGCCCGCGCTGTGCAGTCGGGCGGTAACCAACTCTCGCACTCTCTTTAGGGACCCAGGGGAGGGAGACGGAGATGGAGTTAGAGGAGGAAATGCAGAGTCAGCTACAAATGGATGGAGAGAAGCCTCGCTCCTCGCTGAGACGGAGACAGTGAGAGGGAGTGCAGAGGTTTGGTTCCTACCCGAAGTCGACCCCAGTCAAGGATTAGATTTAAGGAGCCCTGTGTGGCGTTCCCAGAAATCAAGTGGGAGATGAGAAATTAGGCGCATTAACGAGCAGGTTCCCCTTGTGGGCAACTGGGATTCCATCCTACTGGGGACTCTGAGAGGGTGCAGACCATTCCTCAGAATTATCCTGCCAAGGGCGAGGGGGCCGGGTATGCATCCTCAGGAAGTCAGGCAGAGGCATGGGTTGACCCCATGGACTTAAATTAGGAGTTTGACTCATAGTCTAGACCATCCAAAAAATAGTCTACAACCTAAATATGAAATGGATCCTAAATTTGCTCTGTCTTTCACTCTTAAGCAGCCGGTGTGGCTGAACTGCTTAGATATGTGTAATTGCTATCCCTACCTTAAAACGTTTTCTTAACAAACATTATTATATACATAAACAACAATGAAGCAAAAAATTTAAGTTAAAGTATAGTTGATGTATAATATATAAATTGCAGGTGTACGATATAGTGTTTCACAATTTTTAAAGGTTATCCTCCATTTATAGCTACTATAAATTATTTGCTATGTTACCCATGTTGTACAATATGACCTGTAGCTTATTTTATACCGAATAGTTTGTACCTCATAATCGTCTGCCCCTATGTTGCCCCTTCCTCCTTCCCTCTCCCCACTGGTAACCACTAGTTTGTTCTCTATATCTGAGTCTGCCTCCTTTTTGTTATAGTCACTAGTTTTTTGTATTTTTTAGATTCCGCATATAAGTAATATCATACAGTATGTCTTTATCTGACTTATTTCACTTAGCATAATGTCCTCCAAGTCAATCCATGTTGCTGTAAATGGCAAACTTTCATTCTTTTTATGCCTGAGTAGTAGTCCATTGTATATAGACACCACTTCTTCTTTGTCCATTCATCTGTTCATGGACACAGGTAGCTTCTATATCATGACAATTGTAAATAATGCTGCTGTGAACATTGGGGTGCATGTATCTTTTCAAACTAGTGTTTTTATTTATCTGCTTATTTATTTTTACATATATACCCAGGAGTTGGATTGTTGGATCATATGGTAGTTCTAGTTTTACTTTCTTGAAGAACCTCCACGCTGTTTTCCACAGTGGCTGCACCAATTTACATTCCCACCAACAGTGTACAAGGGTTCCCTTTTCTCCACATCTGTGCCAATGTTTGTTATTTGTGTTCTTTTAAAAATATATTATTTATTTATTTTAATTTTTAATTGAAGTATAGTTGATTTACAATGTTATGTTAGTTTTGGGTGTACAGAAAAGTGATTCATATATTCTTTTTCAGATTCTTTTCCATTATAGTTTATTACAAGGCACTGAATATAGTTTCCTGTGCTATACAGTAGGTCCTTGTTGTTTATTTTATATATAGTAGTATGTCTATGTTGATCCCAAACTTCTAATTTATCCTTCCCCTTGCCTTCCCATTTTGGTAACCATATATCTATGAATCTGTTTCTGTTTTGTACACAAGTTCATTTGTGTCATCTTTTTAGATTCCACATATAAGTGATATTATATATTTGTCTTTCTCTGTCTGATTTAATACACTTAGTATGGTAATCTCTAGGTCCATCCATGTTGGTGCAATTGGCATTATTTCATTCCTTTTTATGGTTGAGTAGTATTCCATTATATATATATATATATATACCACAACATCTTTATCCAGTCATCTGTCAATTGACATTTAGGTTGCTTCTGTGTCTTGGCTATTGTAAACAATGCGCTATGAACATTGGGGTGCAGGTATCTTTTTGAATTAAAGTTTTCTCCAGATATATGCCCAGGAGTGGGATTGCTGTTATTTATGTTCTTTTTTATGATGACCAGTCTGACAGGTATGAAGTGTTATCTCACTGTGGTTCTGATTTGAATTTCCCTGATCATTAGTGATGCTGGGCATCTTTTCATGTGCCTGTTGGCCATCTGCATGTCCTCTTTGGAGAAATATCTATCAGTTCTTCTGCCCATTTTTTAACTGGGTTGTTTGTTTTTGATTTTGAGTTGTATGAGCTGTTTATATATTTTGGATATTAACCCCTTATTGGTCAGATCATTTGCAAGTATTTTCTCGCATTCAGTAGGTCATCTTTTCATTTTGTCAATAATTTCCTTTGCTATACAAATTTTTTTAACTTTAATTAGGTCCCATTTGTTTCTTTTTTCTTTTATTTCCTTTGTTTTGGGAGATGAATCCAAAAAATACTGTTACAATTTATGTCAAATAGTGTTCTGCCTATCTTCCCCTAGGAATTTTATGGTATCTGGTCTTACATTTAGGTCTTTAATCCATTTTGAGTTTACTTTTGGTGTTAGAGAATGTTCTAATTTCATTCTTTTACATGTCTAGTTTCCAAGCACCACTTATTGAGGAGACTGTCCTTTCTTTATTGTATATTCTTGCCTCCTTTGTCATAGATTAATTGACCATAAGTGTGTGGGTTTATTTCTGGGCTCTCTGTTTTTGTTCTGTTCATCTGTGTATCTGTTTTTGTGTCAGTAGCATACTGTTTTGATTACTGTAGCTTGAATAGTTTGAAGTCAGGGAGCATGATTCCTCAAGCTCTGTTCTTCTTTCTCAAGATTGCTTTGGCTATTAAGAGTCTTTTGTGTTTCCATACAAATTTTAAGGTTATTTGTTCTGGTTCTTTGAAAAATGCCAACAATAAAGCAAATTTTAGAAGTAGTGAAAGTTGTCTGTAATTCTGATATTCTAATATAAATGTTCAACTCTTTTTTTTATATAAACCTCCAGTCTCTGTCCACAGTTATATACTTTTTATATGGTTCTGAGACACACATCATTTTGTGTTTCTTCTTTTGTTTTTCATTTACCATATCAAAGTTTTCCATGTTTCTCATAATCTATAAAAAAGAAGTATGTATGAGAATCAACCACTTAAATAAGCTAGTATGAAGACTAAAAGACAAAAAAATTGTAAAATCAACTGTAACTACAGTAATCAGTAAAGGGATAAACATGAAGATGTAAAAGATGACATCAAAAACACAAAATGTGGGGGAGAGGAGTGAAAAATGTAGATCTTCTAGAATGTGTTTGAACTTAAATGACTACCTGTCTAAAACAAATAGGTATAAGTTAACATACATGAACTCCATGTAACCACAAATCAAAAGCCTATAATGAATACACAAAACTAGAGAGAAAGGAACAGAAACATATTACTAAAGAAAATCATCAAACCACAGGGAAGAATCTAAAAGAAGGAAAGAACAGAGAAGAATTGCAAAAACAACTGGAAAACAAGAAACAAAATGGCAATAAGTATATACACTTATCAATAATTACTTTAAATTTCAATAGAATAAATATTCCAGTCAAAAGACATATGGTGGCTGGTTGGATACAAAAACAAGACCCATCTATATATCACTTACAAGAGACTCACTCCAGAGCTAACCATACACAGACTGACAGTGGGGAGATGGAAAAAAATATTTCAAGCAAATGGATATGGCAAGAAAGTGGGAGAAGCAATACTCATATCAGAAAAAATACACTTTAAAACAAAGTCTATAACAAAAGACAAAGAAGGGTATTATATAATGATAAAGGAACAGTACAAGAAGAGGCTATGACACTTGGTAACATATATGCACCCAATACAGAAGCATTTAAATATATAAAGCAAATATTAACAGACATAAAGGGAGAAACTGATAATAACACAATAATAGTAGAGGACTTTATCACCCCACTTACATCAATTGACAGATCATCCAGACAGAAAATCGGGAGATACTCAACATCACTAATTATTAGAGAAATGCAAATCAAAACCATAATGAGATACCACCTCACATCTGTCAGAATGGCTATCATCAAAAAGTCTATAAATAGCAAATGTTGGTAAGGATGTGGAGAAAAGGGGACTCTTGTACACTGTTGGTGGGAATGTAAATTGGTGCAGCCACTATGGAAAACAGTGTGGAGGTTCCTAAAAAAACTAAAAATAGAACTACTATGTCGATCCAGCAATTCCACTATTTGGGTATACATCAAAGAATTTGAAAAGATTCATGAACCCCAATGTTCACAGCAGCATTATTTACAATAACTAAATTATGGAAGCAATCTAAGTGTCCATCAACAGATAAATGGATAAAGAAGAAATAGTATATATCTATATCTATATATATAATCACTTAGCCATAAAAAAAAGAATGAAGTTCTGCCATTTGCAGCAACGTGGATGAACCTAGAGGCTATTAAGCTTACTGAAATAAGTCAGATGGAGAAAGACAAATACTCTATGTTATCACTTTATATGTGGAGTCTAAAATATAAAATAAATGAATGTATATAATAAGACAGAAACAGACTCACAGATATAGAGAACAAACTACTGGTTACTAGTGGGAAGAGGGAAGTGGGAGGAACAAGATAGGGGTATGGGACTAAGAGATACAGACTACTATAACTACTGTGCATAAAATAAATACATAACAAGGACATATCATACAGTACAGGCAAATACAGCTATTTATTTTGTCATAATTTTAAATGGTGTATAATCTATAAAAAATATTGAATCACTATGTTGTACACCTGAAACTAATACCATATTGTAAATCAACTGTACTTCAATTGAAAAAAAAATTTAAAACTTTCTTTCCATCAAAAGAAGAACCAACACTAGGTCACAGATTGGGAAATGATATTTACAACAGGGAGTAGCATATAAATAAATATAAATAACTTTAAAAAATCATAGACTACCCTAGCAGAAAATGTGCAAAGTTATGAGTTCTCAGAAAGGGAAAAAACAAACAGGCAATAAACATAAAAATGTTCCACCTTGTTGATAGTCGGGGAAATGCAGTATCTGCTTATAAAGATGTGCACACCCTGTCATCTGGCAATTCTTACCATGGGGCTATTGTCACATATTTACAAAAGCCATTTCCTAGAATCTCTAGAGCAGCATCATTTTAAGAGTAAAAACAGAAAAATAATTTAAACATCCAGTCACCCAAAGGATGGATATCTTGTGGGTTTTTTTCCCCATACACTGAAAACTAGCAGTAAAAATTAATGAACTGTACGTAAAAACAGTATGAATGAATAGCATCAACATAATGTTGAGTGAAAAAGCATATTGCAGTTTATAGACAGTAGGGTACCATTTATAGAAACTTTAGGACATATAAAACAGCATTACATATTATTTAGCAGTAATACATATGTAGGGAAATGATAATGACATGTACAGGAATAAACACCCAATTTGGGACAGTGATTTCCGCTGGGAACTGGGGTCACGGTGGAGTAGTGAAGAGATGAGTGAAACTGGGGGGGGGGTGTCACACAGGGGCTCCATCAGTGTTACTAATGCCCTGTGACTCGAGTAGAGCCAAGAGCCAACAGCATACAGGTGAACATTAAACACCGTTTAAATATCTTGAATGTTTGAAGCCACATTTAAATGAATTCATCAAGTCATCACTGACTATTTGCTGTCTTGTGGGGAGGGACACAGGCTTGTGAAAAAACAATCTTGAAATAATATTTGATAATTTCTATTAGCACAAATGCTATGGGAGCATCAGAGATGTGATTAGTTAGCTATCTCTAGAGGAAGAGTTCACTGAAAAATTCCCTTGGTCCTAGCTTTTTGAGTTGACCATGAAACTAATTTTTTCACTTGGTATTTTAAAATATATGTATACACAATAATATGATTTACCTCTAAGTGTCATCCTAACTTCATCTCTCACATTTGAAGTATAGAAATGGCAATGTTGTTAAGTTCTAAAATTGCATTGTGATTTCTCTTTAATGTATTGAGCTCCTTAGGAGTCTATTTTTAAGGTTTCCAAGATTTCCTAATATTTTAAAATGTGTAATTCCTTATATTTTAGTGAATCAAAAATAATGTTTTTTAACAAATATTTAGTCACTATGTTGTATACCTGAAATTAATATAATATTGTAAGTCAACTATGCTTCAGTAAAAAAATAAAGGAAGGCAGTATTTTATAATTAAAAAATAAAAAGGGCATGAAAAAATACTGTTTTTAAGATATTTTATGGACTTCTCTATTATTTTAAATTTATCTGGAGTAAGTTCATCTTGATTTAGTTGTTGTTGGTTTATATAGACTTAGATCTCTTTATCACCTTTGGAATTTTGGTTACAGGACCATTTTGAATGGGGGAGTCAGTTCTGTGCACAAATGAGGATGTGTGTACAGTCAGCCATTCCTGTTGTGCTGTTTTGCAGTTGCCTCTGCCTGGTTCCCGGGGCCCTTCAAGTCCACAATCAAGTACTGTCAGTGGTTCAGTGCTTCTCCCCCCGTGTTATTGGGTAAATCACAGATCTGGGCATTAAGGCAGAGAATGGAGATGGGAGAAATTGCAAAAGCAAGATCAAATCCCTGTCCTCCAGGGGTTCAGGCTGTGGGGAAACAGGCAGGTAACTGTGGAATGTGGAATGCGCTATTAAGAGAAAGTTTGAGGATGCTATGAAGAGATGAGCACATACCTGAAATGTTCCTGGTGTTAAGACTGGATTGTGGAATATGAAGGAGTTCTGAAGATGAAAGAGGAAAGGCATTCCAGACATGGAAGCAGGCATGAGAATATGATGCATTTGGAAGAGATAAAGGTCACCTAATGTGCGTGAAGTTCAGGCTGTGAATAGGTAACAAGATTAAGCAGAAAAGGTGGGTTGGTTCAGCTCAGAGGTTCTTTTAAGTCATGTTAAAGAGTTTGCATTTGCAATAAAATTGGAAACTTCTTAAAAATATCTTTTGAGAATAACATTAGCGTTGAATTTTAGAAAAACTAATTTGTCCCAAAGGTGATGCACTATAGGAAAAAGCCAGAGGCAGAGATATGTTTTTTTAAAAAAAAAACCACACACACACTTACAGTTATTAAAAAGTGGGCTTAAAGTGGTGGTAGTAGAGAAAAAGAAGGGCTTTTATTTGGGAGAAATTTAGTAGATTGGGTGGAGGAAAATCTAGGATCAATATCAGATTTACAGCTTTGGAGGTTAGTTATAATTTCGAGTTGGGGAAAATGGGAGGGTAAAAAGAAGAGCTGTAGAGTGAAGGCTGGTACTGACGTGGAGTCTTATTTTGGGCATTTTGTGTTTGAGATGTCCGTGGAAGCCAGAAATACTCGGGGAGGTTGGAAATACAGATATGAGTTTATAGACTTGAAAGTCGTCAGCATCTCAGAGATAACAGAAGAAATTGCTGCGTAAGGTGAGGCTCAGGAGAGTGAGAAAAGACAGGCGGATGATGGGCTCAGCTGGCTGTTGGATTTGGTGGGGGGCCTGTTTCTTCCACTTTCTCGGCGTTTCCTTCCCTTTAGGGGAGGTGCCACCAGCACAGGCTGCCTAGTCTCCACGTCCTCATTCACTTTGTGCAGGTCCAGGGCTACACGACCAGGTTCCCCGATGTTAATTCGTTAAGGTTAAATGAGGTCACAGGGTTGAGGTCCTAATCCAATAGGACTAGTGTCCTTATAAGAGAAAGAAATACGAGATCCTCCACCCCCACTCCCGCACAAAGAAACGCCATGTGAGCACAGAGGGAGAAGGGGACATAGGTAAGCCAAGGAGAGAGGCCCTCAGCAGACACCAGCTCTGCTGGCACTTTATCTTGGACTGCCAGCCTCGAGAACTGTAAGAAAATAAATGTCTCTGGTTTAGGCCACCCAATTCGTGGCATTTTGTGTGGCAGCCCAGGCAGACTAACACAGCCATAATGTAAGGAACTTTTATCACAAGAAGCTTTATTACAAGGGGGAGGGGGGAAAAGGCTAAAAGAGGAGTTCTAGACTGAATCTCACCTCAGGAGGACTAGAATGCCTTTCGAAAAAAGCCTGCCTTCCTCCAGTCTCTCCACTCACTAGGTCAAAGGCTCTGACACTTCAACTTGCACAAGATCACCTGGGAGGATGGTCACTCAGTACATCTGGGGAGGGTCCTTAGAGTCTGTGTTTTTAACATGCACCCCAGGCAAAGGCACAGAACTGTCCTGAAGTAAACTGGTAAGAGGCCAGCCAGCGCTGACATCCAGCCCACACGTGCCCTGCCGCTGGCTGGGGGAAAGTGTCATTTTCTCTGCACAAAGGCATCATCAACTCACCAAGCGACTTGCACCTACAGGGACTGGAACACCCAGAGGGGGCACCTCTCCGTTTTGTTTAGACATTGTGATTAGTGGAGTGCCCCTGACTCCAGCTAATTCTGATTCAGGTGATCTGGAACCCCGTGTGCTCAAAGGCAGAACATTTATGTAGGCCCTGAAGATTCTCTAAGGAAAGAAATCTGTACGTTTTTGTAAGAATAACATGAAAGACTGACAGTCTAAGAGATAGATAAAGGTTTGCTAGATCAAATCTAGGCTGGAAAATTATAATGATGGCTTAGGCCACAGAACAAAAAATGGAGTTATACGATGGACTGACAATATTTTTCCTTTGGTGTTAATCTCAGAAACCATGATGTGAAGGCAACTATATCTGGGAACTGACACACTGTGGAAAATGCAGGGGAGGGAAGATAAATAACACTGCTTATTACAATGGTGGATTTTTAGATTTTTAACACCAATGTGGGCCATCATTTTAATAAATAAGGTGGTAGATGACAATATTTATTTTTAATAGTGCAGAGAAATTGCCCCCAAACACAGATGCCCTCCGACCACTTGAGAGAGAATAAAAATTCACTATGAGAGAAAACTGAAACTTTCCCACACAAATTTAAATAAGGAGGCTCAGTAATGGAAAGCTGACTGACATGTTTTGGGGGAAACAATTCAGTCGGTAACATTTCTTCCATCAGGTTGTGCTTTCAGAATTTAATGAAGGGACCACCATGCTCTTGGATGACACTGAAAAAACCCACGAAATAACAACAGAATAAAAGTGTTCCTTCCATCATTCGCAAGACATGCCCATGAGATTATAGAGGGGAGAGGCCTCTTTGTCTTGTGCGTGGATTATTTGGAACCTTGTTCAAGGAGCGGTCATAGCCTGCCCGCTGCGCATCTGGCCAGAGCTTCTGAAGCGTGTTGGGTGAATTCTTTTTTTTTTTTTTTTTTACTTAGGGGGAATAGGTAATTAGATTTATTTATTATTTTATTTTTTTGTTGGAGGTACTGGGGATTGAACCCGGGACCTCATGGCTGCTAAGCTTGCACCCTACCATTGAGCTGTACCCTCCTACCTTGGGTGAATTCTCTGCCTCGGCCAGAGCCAACAGAGCAGCTGGCGCCTCCTCAGAGCTGTCACCACTTACTCTCTGTGTGGTGTGACCTAGGGGCCGCAGGGTTTTCCCCTGGCATGGACCGCAAGATGGGTGTTGAGGGCGCCCAGGTAGGTAAAGCTCCTCCCGCACTCAGCACAGGGAAAAGGCCTCTCCCCTTGGTGGTGACGCAGATGCATCTTCAAACTCCTCTTCTGGAGG
Source organism: Camelus ferus (assembly GCF_009834535.1). NCBI lineage: Eukaryota > Metazoa > Chordata > Mammalia > Artiodactyla > Camelidae > Camelus > Camelus ferus. The sequence continues at coordinate 6,397,558 of NC_045702.1, read as the reverse complement.
AAGCCTTTGCCGCACTCGGGACACCCGAAGGGCTTCTCTGCCCTGTGTGTGTGCAAGTGGACCTTCAGGCTGCCGCGGATGCAGTAGCTCTTGCCGCAGTGCGGGCACTGGAAGGGCTTCTCGCCGCTGTGGACGCGGGCGTGCTCCCTGAGCCGGTACTGCTGCGTGAAGCTTTTGCCGCACTTGGCGCAGGAGAAGGGCTTGTCGCCGCGGTGCTGGAGCAGGTGGCTCTTCAGGTTGCCTTTGAGGCGGAAACGCCTGTCGCACTCGGGACACGGGAAAGGTCTCTCCCCGCTGTGGATCCTGCCGTGCTCGGTGAGCTGGGACGGCTGGGCGAAGGCCTTGCCGCACTCCCCGCACACGAACGGCAGCTCGCCCCGGTGCCGCCGCTGGTGGACCTTCAGGGAGGCCTTCCAGAAGAAGCTCTTGTCGCACTCGGGGCAGCGGAAGGGCCGCGCGCCGCCTGTGAAGCCGCCGGTGCTCCGCCAGGTGCGCGGGCCGCCGGGAGCCCCGGCCGCGCTGGGCGCAGGACGCCGCCCGGTCCCGGGCGTGGGCCCCGCGGTGGCGCGCCAGCCGGGCCGGCCGCGCGAAGGTCCTGGCGCACTGGTCGCTGGCGAACTCCTGTCTGTCGTGCACCCGGCGATGGCGCGCAAGCTTGGAAGGCCGGGTGAAGCTCCGGCCGCAGTCCCCGCAGGAGAACGGCTTCTCCTGGCCGTGCAGCCGCTGGTGCGCCCGCAGGGCGTTCCGCCAGCAGAAGCGCCGCTCGCACTCCGGGCACCCAAAGGGCTTCTGCCCGCTGTGCTGGAAGCGATGCGCCTTCAGGCTCCTGTTGAGGCGGAAGCTTTTCTGGCACTCGGGACACTGGAAGGGCTTCTCCCCCGTATGCACCCTGATGTGATCGGTGAGCCTGGCCTTGTGGGAGAACCTCCTCCCGCACTGGTCACAAGAGAACGGCTGCTGCGCGATGTGCGTCCGCTCGTGGGCCAGCAAGGCCGCCGGCCGGGAGGAGCTTTGGCCGCACTGCGGATCCTGGAAAGGCCTCCTCCCGCTGTGCACCCCGAGAGGATCGGCGAGCTGGCCCGGCTGGATGGAACCCTGGCCACACTCCTCGCAGGAAAACGGTCTCTCCCCTTTGTGCAAACACAGGTGCTTCTCCAAAGTGGCTCTGTCCTGGAAGGCCTTGTCGCACTTGGGGCACTGGAAGGGCCGCTGCCCCATGTCAACAGTCTGGCGAGTGACCAGGCTGCGCTTAAGAAAACAGCTCTCCTTGAACCTGCCACCCTGGAAATGCTGCTGCTTACACAGGATCGCCGGGTCCATCCCGAGCTCAGCGTTCCCTTGGGACTTGGTCTCCTGCTTCGGATCTTTACAGGGCTGGCTCTTGGAGTGGTTCCTTTTGTGCTTCACCAAGTCTCTCTTTATCTGGAAGACCTTCCTACAGACAAAGCAGGAATAAAGTCTCGGCCCTGGTGGAATTTCCAGGTGACCTGGGGCTCTGGTCAGCTTAGGCCATGGATCATTCTGGTCCTGATTAGATGCTGTGGCGTCAAGGTTTTTATTTAGCATCTCTGTTTCTTGGAGACTTGGATGTTTTAAGGAGGCTCTTTGATCTGATGAAATCTTTCTTTCCTCCTTGGATGAGGGAGCACATGAGCCCTGCTCCTGGAGATCATTTAAATGGCATTCCTCTTCTTTTGCCCCAGGATTTCCTTGGTCACCTGGAGAGAAAAAAGAAGATCCACCCTCATCAGTGATACATCTGTGCGTAGGTGGGGTCAAGGACCATCTGCGTGTCATTAACAATGTGGGGAAAAGAATCCCATTGACCCGGATGACTTTGTGAATTTGCCTGCCACTGGAAGACTACATTGATGAGTGAATTAATAGATGGTAGCAATGACATGAAGCCCTTGGGAATTCTTTTCTCTCTCATGGAACTAGCCACGCATTCCCTGGGTTTAAATCTCTTCTTCAGGAGAGTCCTTGATTCCTAGGGACTTAAAAATGACAAGTTTCCTTAAATACTTAAAAGTGTTAATATGTTCCAAATGTTTCCTTTATGATGCAAGGAATTAAAAAAGTGATCCTTCAAAAGGGATTAAAAAAATCCCAAATTCTAAAAATCTGTACAATAAAAAAATACATTGCACACAATTGGAAGGCTTCTCATTTCTCTAGACTCAGATGGGTGTGATGATATGATGGGAGGGTGGTTTTTTCCTCAGGACTGGACAAGTGGATTCTTTACTGTTCTCTTACCAGCAGTTTCTCAACTTCGGGGGTTGGAGGGTTTTTTTTTAATTTATGGAAATATACACACCTTCCCTCTTTGTAAAAGTAATACATTCTTATATTTGCTACCCACTTGAGTAAAAATAATAACATTCTCCATCAAAACAATGTTTCTTATTCACTACCTCCAGGTCCTGCTGACCAGGCAGAAACATCAGAAAAGGATGCTAGGAAAATAAAAGGAGTCAGGCCCCCAGATCCATCTGCTCACCAACACATAGGGACGTGCCAGTATTCAAGTCCAACTGCTGGCCAGCAGAAGGCCTAAGGGTCACTCGTGTTTTTTCTAAGCGCTCTTGGTCTCTGATGAACAGCATTCTTCCTTGTTCCATCCAGGTGATCAAATTGGGCTTTGAAAAAGCACAGCCTGCAAAGAGAGTCCACACAGACTCAGTCTGGTTTCCTGAGTACTTGACTAAAAACGATTTTCAAGGTTGACTTTGATTCCTGGGGACATGAGATCAAAGTTAGGTTAAAAAAAATAGAAACCCTTGAAATTAGTATGAATGAAATTATTACTAAGGTGCCAACATTCTCCATCAACACAGTGAAGGAACTGGGAGGTTGTTAAATAATAGTGATTATGAAGAGGTGGAGAGTCAGGTGTCTAAGGACATCAGCCTGAAGGGAAGAAGCTTCTTACAAAATAGTGGGGGGATTTCAGAAGAGGCATCAGATACCCTGCAGTGGTGTCACCTCTGGCTCAGCCCTTGGATCCCAGTTCCTCAAAGCGAACTGTGTCCCATCAGCATTAGCAGCACCTGAAGCACTTGTTAACAATGTCAATTCCTGGGCCTGAGCCTGGACCTGCTAAATCCTAATCTCTGGGGTGAGGATCAGGACATCCTGCAAAGAAAATCATTTGCAAACCATACTGTTTGGTTTCTAAAATTTGGAAAATCAGACTGGATTCTCCAAGCCCAAGGACACTAATTGTGCTAACTCAGTACTCAACACTGGATTAGCACAGGACTCTAGTTTCTCCCACCCGGCTGGCCTTATTCTCCTAAGATTGACCCCTACATGCTGGGGTGTCCTGGGGCTCTGTACCATCGACATATTCTCCTTAGGTGATCCCAGCTAGCCCTGTGGTCTAAAATGTCATCTATACAATGACTTTCAGATGTGTAAATCCAGTCCTGATCTTCACTTGGAATTCCAGAGTCTCCAATACTCAATTATCTATGTTACAAATCTATATAAATGTTAAATAAGTGTCTCAGACTTAATGTGGCCGAAACCTGCTCCCTCCCAAGCCTTTCTCATGTCAGTGAATAAAACCATTGCCATCAAGATACTCAAGCCAAAAATCTTAAAGTTGAGTCTCCTTTCACCCTTCGACTCCACATACAAGCCACCAGCAAAATCTGGGATGCTACCTCCAAAACATGTCTGGAGACTGCCTACTGCTCTCTGGCTTCGTTACTACCTACCTGGTTTAGCTTCTGTAAAGACTCACCAGCACTGCCAAGGCCCTTGGCTGGTGTCTCTCCTTTAATACCATGCAGTACAATTCATTCTCCACATAGCAACCCAAGTAATTGTTAAAAAAAAAAAAGATATTGTATTACGCCAGTTAAATCTTATCATCTTCCCTTCGTCTTTTGAATAAATCCAACCCATACCTTAGCCTAGAGGCCCTCTGTGATTTGGCATCACCGACCTTTCTGTCCTCTTCTCCTTCACTCTCGTCCCAGCCCTCTAAGCATGTACCACAGCAGCCTCACTGTGGTTCCCACAATGTACGGAGCTCATTCATTCCAACCTTTGGGCCTTTGTACTAGTTTTTCCTCTGCTTAGAATTTTCTTCTGCTTAGAATTTTCTTCCCCCTGATTTCACATGGTTGACTCCCTCTTGTCATTCATAGCTCAGAATAAGTTATAAACCCCCAAAGAGAAAAAGGATCCTTCAGATTATACTGAGATCACCTGTTAAGTTGATAACAGGAGAAATATTCTTAATGATACAAGATCGAGTTAGAGCAAGATGGGTAAAATCTCCCCAAATTCCTCTTTCAATCTCCTCCCTGAGTACTTCCCTAGAGATACTGGATGATCCCATCCCACTGCTCTCTCTTCTCTCCCTCTGCCAGGAAAATTTCCTCCTTGTTGCATCTACACTGTGCCATGTGTTGAGTCCTCAGCTTATTCCAATACATTAACTATGTCCCCTTCGTGAGAGCCACAGTTCTTATAAGACACATCTTATTCAGGCCACATGAGCAGGCACTAAAAAATATCAGTTAAAGAAATAAAACAACACACTTAAAAAGAGAGGCCATTAGATTATTTAGTAATTGTAACTGTGGGAGAAATGAGGGAGAGGTAGAGTGTTCAGAGAATTCAGAGTGTTAATAAGGCTGAGGGGCACGGATATCACTGGGTGAAAAGGGACAAGTTAAATACTCCCAGGCCATTATAGGAAGTTAAGGAGACATTGTGAATGTAAATGGGGCACAGTATCATATTCAACCAGCCAACAGCCAATAAAGGGAGGAAAGCCTATTAGTATTAGGTTGGTTCCTCAAAAGTGATCCTTAGAACCCGTCTTACCCAGGGAATCAAGTGTCTCATAATTGGTCTTCATTTCTTGCTGATACATCTCCTTCTGCCACTTTTCCAGGATGTCCCACACTTGCTCCAAAAAGTATAAGGCCACATCATCAAATGCCACGGTTAACTGAAATCACAAACAGAATACACATACATGTTCCCTTTAAGGCTACTTTGTTTTTCAATGTCCATGTCTTTAAGAGACAGGAAGAAGCAATATTAAACTAGTTATCTCTGGATGGTGCCACATAGCGAAGAGGTCACAGATGCACTACTGCAGCCAAGTAAAGGGGATGAACAGCAGGCCTCTAAGCACAGGTACCACCTAAAGGAGGATCCTTTGCTTACCAGCAACCAACCATTGCTACGTATGACTGGGCCAGTGTTGCTGGATATGTCAATTTTCAAGGAAACTTTTAATTTTGACATTATTATAGATTCACAGGAAATTGCAAAGGCAGTACAGAAGGGTTCCCTGTACCGTTCACAGTGTACCCCGATGGCCACATGGTACATTACTACAGTACACTATCAAAACCATGAACCTGACACTGGTAATGTGTGTATAACTCTATGTGATTTCATCATGTGTGCTGACTCATGTAACAATCCAGCAATCAAGGAACAAAACTCTCACGTCATCAGAGATCTCCTTTGGGCTACCGCTTTATAATCACATCCTCTAATCTATTATCCATTTCTATAATCCTGTCATTTCAAGACTGTTAAGAAATGAAGTCATAGTATGCAAACTTTTGAAATTGACTTTTGTCAGTCAGCATAATACTCCTGAGATCCATCAAAGCTGTGTTTATTGTTTATCAATATTTCATTTTTTTCTATTGTTGAGCAGTGTTCAATGGCATGGATGTACCACAGTTTGGTTAACACTTTACCTATTGAGGGACATTGGTTGTTTCTAGTTTTTGGCTTTTAGGGAGAAAAGCTGTTATAAACAGCCATGTACAAGTTTTTGGGTGGGGATACATTTTCATTTTCCTGGGATAAGTGCCCAGGACTGTAATGGCTGGGTCACAGGGGAAGTGTATGTTTAGCTTTTTTCGAGAAACTATTTTCCATAGAGGCTGAATCCTTTTACATTCCTACCAGCAATGTCTGAGAGATCACTTTTCAGCATCCTCACCAGCATTTGGTAATGCTGCTATTTTTTATTTTCACTGTTCTAATAGCTGTGCAGTGATCTCACTGTAGTTTGAGTTTGCACTTCTGGAACCAAGATGATGAGCATCTTTTCATGTGCTTCTCATTCGCATATCCTCTTTGGTGAAATCACTTCATATCTTTTGTCTATTTTCTAATTGGAGTCTTTGTTTTGTTTGTTCATTTGTTTTTCTACTATTGAGTTTTGAGAGTTCGTAATATATTTGTTTAAGTCCTTTGTCAGATACATGGTTTGCAAATAGGCCCCCCACCTACAGTTTGTCTTTTCATCCTCTTAATAGAATCCTTCCCAGAGCAAAAGCTTTTTAATTTTGATGCCATCCAACTTATCATTTTTTTTCTTTTATTGATTGTGTTTTTTGTGTCACATCTAAGAACTTTTCACCAAGCCCTAGGTCCCAAAGATTTTCTCTAATGTCATCTTCCATAGGTTTTAGAGCTTAATGTTCTTTTTTCCCATTTTTAAAAACTGAAGTATAGTCAGTTTACAATGTTGTGTCAATTTCTGATGTACAGCATGTTTCAGTCATACATGTGCATACATATATTCCTTTTCAGATTCTTTTTCATTATAGGTTACTACAAGATATTGAATATAGTTCCCTGTGCTATACAGTAGAAACTTCTTGTTTACCTACTTTATATATAGTAGTTAGTATCTGCAAATCTCAAACTCCCAACTTATCTCTTCCCACTCACTTTCCCCGCTGGTAACCATAAGTTTGTTTTCTAGTCTCTGAGTCTATTTCTGTTTTGTAAATAAGTTCATTTGTGTCTTTTTTTAAGATTCCACATATAAGTGATAATATCATATGGTACTTTTCTTTCTCTTTCTGGCTTACTTCACTTAGAATAATAATCTCCAGGTCCAGCCATGTTGCTGCAAATGGTATTATTTTATTCTTTTTTATGGCTGAGTAGTATTCCGTTGTATAAATATACCACAACTTATTTATCCAGTCATCTGTCCATGGACATTTAGGGTTCCATGTCTTGGCTATTGTAAATAATGCTGCTATAAACATTGAGGTGCATGTATCTTTTCAAATTAGAGATCCCTCTGGATATATGCCCAGGAGTGGGATTGCTGGATCATATGGTAAATCTATTTTTATTTTTTTGAGGTATCTCCATACTGTTTTCCATAACCGTAGAACTTAATGTTTTACATTTGGATGTGACAGTTTTTAAAGGAAAACTGGAAATGTTCATATTTTATGCGAACTCTTCTGAGTTTTACATCTTGGCAACTAAAGTTCACAATTTTAACAAGAAATGGCCCCCCAAAATCCCGAACACATCTGTAAGCCATGAATGGCTCATGGACCTTCAATCTACAAGCTCTGGTATGAACTGACTAACTAGGAGTGCTCTTCCTGGAAGTTCCAAGGACAGATGAACTGACAACAGGGAAGGAAAAGAAGGTATATAATTTAACTTTTGAAAATTCCATTTCACTCCTTTCAGAATCTGGGCTACAAATATAGATGACAGCCTACCAAGGAAACTGCTGGACAACTCACAAGACAGCTAAGGCTCTTCCCAAGTAGATGAAAAAATGTGGGTCACAAATGCTACCAAGTAAACTCTCCCAATAAAGGAATCTAGGAAACTTGATAACTAGGGCCATTTCACACTATTTGGAGAGAGGAATTGTAGAGATAAAATTCTATCATCAAAACTATTACAGGCCCCTAAAGCTGAAGTATCAGCAGGTATAACAAAAAAATTTAAACTTGGTGTTGTTTTTATAAGGTGGGACTTTCAAAAAAGTTCCTCTACCGTTTACTTACGCCTCACCTTGTGCTTTCCACCTGCATAAGACTTTTCTGTGAGCACACTCAACATGAGCACTGAACTACTCCAGTGAAAAGGAAAATTAACGAAAAAAATGCTGACTTCTCCTTGCCTACCCCAAATAATACAACAGCTGACATGACTTGCACTTTCTCTGTGGACTCAAACTTAAAGTCAAAGAAGAACTACTACAAACCACCAATTGTCATAGAACAGAGAGCGATATTCTTGGAGGTTGAAGAGACATGGCTTGAAGAAATCTGAACAGAATTTGTTCCTGGCAAGGAATGTTGGGGGAGAGGAGTGAGAAGCAGAAGGGAAGAAAATGCATTACATTGGTGAGATTATTCGATATGAAATCTCAATGATACAAGCAGAACGTACATACTTAAGCAGGCTATACTTAATTGAATGTAGTTTCCAGGCTTAGGCTCAGGATATGGCTTTCAACTCAGTGTTCAAAATTTCCTTTAAAACACTACAGTATTAGGGGTAAATCTGACTTAGGAAAATCACCCACAATGGTTTCAGATTTTCTGTCCTTTTCTAGAGGAAACAGTCTACAGCCTTCCTTCTCTTAACTTTTTCTCATTTGCTGATGGAGATGTGCTCCCCGGACGCTGCATTCATAAGCAGAGCACAGAAACTAGGACGTTCAAAGAGCCCCGGCACAGGACGGGAACTGCGGCTGACCTGAGCGGACCACTGGCGAGACTGTGGGTTTCTCCACCTGGCCACTTCCCCGCAGATCACCGGCGGAACAGCTCGAGCCCCCAAGCCGCGACTTCCCGGCCCGGGTCGGAGCCCAGTCCCGGTCATGGACAACCCCCTGGCCGGGGCTCCCACCGCCTCACTCCCTGAACCTGGAGCCCACTCCACATCGCGACAGGGACCGGAGCCTCGGCAGGGCCCGCATCCCCCACGGACCCTCTACCAGAGCCGGCTCGGCCATGGCCCTTCCGGGTCCCGCCGGGCTCCGGCCTCCGCCACGCGGGGCGTCCAGGCGACCCCGCAGCACCAATCCCCGCGGCGGCCTCGCGCTCCAGACGGACCCGCCGGCCCAGCCCCGGCGCGGTGCACGCTGGGACTCGAGGCCGCCCCGCCCCACAGCGCCCCCTGCGGCAGGGAGGAGCGACCGCCACCCACGGGAGCCTTGGGTTCTGTCCCAGCCAGAGGGTCCCCGAGCCCATTTTCAAGTGCTGATTTTTCACCCACATACCCTCTTTGGTGAAATGTCTCTTCGTGTCATGTAATCCTATTTCAACTTTGTTTTAATTGCATTTACTTAATTACTATTGAGGCTATAGACTTTTAATTGAAAAATTTATTGAGATAATTGTAGATTTGTGTATGGTTATAAGAAGTAATGCAGAAAGATCCCATGTTTTCTTGTATTTATTTGTGTTTGTGTGTATTTAGGTCTGTGAGGCTATAGGTTCTTTTATGCATTAATATGTTTTTTCTCCTTTGTTACTCTTTTCTTCATTCCCTATTTGATAATTGACTGGTGGATCCTAGAATATATATGATCTTACATATTTATATAAATTTCATATCACTTCACATCACATTCCCATCACATAACCCAGTGATGTTCATCATATATTTCTTATTCAGTAGCTTGATTTATCATATTTTTTAAATGTGTGTATTCAAATTCACTCATTTTTGTCTTCTATGTAATCTGGCACTTCAGTATTTAGAATTTCTCTATATATACAGTGGGTAACAAATATAAATTTATTTTCTTTGAGTAAATACTTTGACTATACAAAATTTCCCTGTTTATGGTGTTAGATATGGATCTAAAGTAGTTCTTATTATTCTAATACCCATTGTACTATTTGGACAGTCTGCTCTGTAGCAGTGAAATTCACTTTACACCCTTAACTGGTAGCGTTCATAAGCCTTCAAAGCCACTGGAGCCCCTTCCTCTTTCTGTGCGTCAGGAGGGCTCACCAACTTCCTTCGTGGCTCTTGTGGTGTCTCCGGTGCTGTTCCTTCTGCTGCTGCCAACAAGAGTGTCAGTGTTGACTTCAGATCTCCACTGTCTTGGTAGCCAATGGCTATTTCCCCTAAAGCTGCTGCTGGGTCCTCAGAATTGGGGGTATGGTTTTTTCCCTCAAGTTTCTTGGTTTACAATGTCTTTTACTGGGACACTCAAATCCCAAGTGACCAGAGAGGTGAACATCTGAAGGACACCACCTATTAAACACTTGGTGTGTAAATGGCAACCCAGTTTCTGATGCCTCTTACACGCTTTCCGAAGGAAAGGAATCATGAATAGGCATAGATACAGTGATTCCTGTAAAATTCTGCTTAGCTTCCTAAACCATCCATACCAGGTCAGCCCTCTGTTCTCCATGAGTAAGGAAGGTGCTTCCCTACATAGCCTCACAATAATCTTGCCCCAAGTTTTAGGCCACCCAAAAACAACTTTGAGCATCTTCATTTTCTCCAGGCTTCTTTCTGGCTGACTTCAGGAAGTCTTATCCCACAAGGAAATCAGCTATGGTGGAAAGAGTTTAGAGTGAGAAAGACTTGGCTTTGGATATTGGCTCTATTATCTGCAATCTTTGGGGTGCCAGGCAAATCATTTGAACAATAGGAACCTTAGTTTTCATATCTGAAGGGTTGCTATAATAATTAAGTGAGTTAACATAGATAAAGCACTTTTACCACAGTCCCTGGCATTCATTCCTCCTGGCCTCGCCCCCTCCCACCTCCCTCAGCCCCAGATTGTCTCATTTGGGGATAAGCACCTCCTTCACCCACCTGGAAGTCTCCTTGGTGCTCTTCTTCAAGTCTTAGTTTCTATCTTAGCCTGAGTCTCCTGGTTCTGTGTTATTTCCCTGCAAACAATTCAGCATAAAGCCAGCATATTAGGCAAAAATCATATGTAGTCAAGATTACTCTGACCATCTTTCAACTTGCTCCTAACATACAGTGTATGTGGTTTTATATAACTCTGTACAGCAATTCTTATACACACTAATGTTTCCGAACCAGTGACTCTGACCAAAGGAAGAAAAGGAAAGTCCATTTACAGATGTCTGCACATTAAATCATCCTGCTTCCAAGATAATCATCAAGTCTCTGGAGATGGTGAAGCGACAAGTGGAGAAATCCAAACTGTTGCTTCATGCCTACTGGACCCCCTCCATTCCACATTAATACTAAAGCTCTGTAACCTTTCTCCAATCAATAGACTTGGCCCAGGTGGCTGCACACACACAGTGGATCTGTACCGAGGGACGGCAGGCTTAGGAAACCCCCAACCTAGTGTTGCCAGGTTTAGCAAGCAAAAATAGAGATGCCCGTTACATTTGAATTTCAAATAAACAGCAAATAATTTTAATATCAGTATTGCACAAGGCACATTTACACTAAAAATTACACTGACAAAAATTTAGTTATTTATTTGAAATTCAAATTAACTGGGCCTCCCATATTTTACCTAGCAATTCTGTCCTAATCTTGTAAGGGGGACGCCAGCAGACTTGTCCAGGAGAAAGACAATATCTTTACTATCCTGGTCAAGAAACAAATTTGCCTGTTCCCCAGGGGGAGACACTGTCTCTGTCCTCCCAGGTTGTTTGCCATGCAAGTACCCTTGAAAAGCCAGCCCAGAATAAAAACTGTCACAAAACATGGAGAAACATCATGAAGAATTGTCCACCATTAATCACCTAAATTATGGAGTGAAATAACACCTGTGTCATGTGGTTGATGTCAGGATTAAATCAGATGGTTGTGTAAGTGCCCAACAAACAGTAATCACTTGTTCAGTGTTAGGTTCCTTACGTATTTGGTAATTGCTGTTTTTAATTTGTTCAAGCTTCTTTTGTCAAGCTTCTAAGATTTCATTTAGCTTTCCAGCCTCACTAATCTTCTGCATCTGTGTTCTACTCCCATGTTACCACATTTTAAGATCCAGCAGCACTGCCCCACGTGTGCTTTTCTGAATATCCCATGCTGAGCACACCTCTGGGACTTTGCATTGCTGTTCACTCTGATTGGAATGACCATCTCCCATTCCTAGGACACCTGATAACTTCTATTTCCCCTCAAGACTCAGCTACCATGTCACCTTCTCCAAGAAGACTTCCCTGAAACTCCTAGGACCCAGAACAAATTTCCTCCCTATATGCTACTTACTACAGCCACTTACATGTTGTGCGTTGAATTACATCCCCCAAGAAAGATATATTGAAGTCCTAACCCCTGATATCTGTGAATATGATCTTATTTGGAAATAGGGTCTTTGCAGTTGTGATTAAGATGTAAGTTAGGATGAGGTCATATGGGAGCAGGTTGTGCCCCTAATCCAGTCTGACTGCTGTCCTTATAAGAAGAGTTGAAGAGAAGCAGAAACACAGAGACACAGGAAGGACACTATGTGATGACACGGCAGGGACTGGGGTGATGCCTCTATAGTTCGAGGAACACCAAGGACTGCCAGCAAATCCCGGAGGCTAGACAGGAACAAGGAAGGACCCTCCCCTAGAGCCTCAGAGGGAGCATGGCCCTGCCGACACCATGATTTCAGAATTATAGCCTCCAGAACTGTGGGAAAATAAATTTCTGTTGTTTTAAGCCACCCAGTTCATAGTATTTGTAATGGCGGCCCTAGGGAACCAACCCAATGATTACACATTACCCAATGAGTTGAAATGATTTGCTTTCTTGCCACCTCCCACTCCTAAGTAAAGCCATAGCCCCATGAAGAAAGAAAGTGTGTCTTATTCTGATCTTCATCCCCTGTATAATATCTGGCACACAGAAGCACTTGTGAATGATCGCAAAACGTGAAAGAAATGTTAGAGTGTCAATGATCATTGATGACTTTCCCAAAACCCAAAAGTTGTTCATCAGTTTCCACTTGGCAGTGAAAAGATAGCTTTGCATATTATTGAAAGTTTCAAACTGTATTGTCTTCTCAATGGAAAATCTATAACCATCTTCTGCCATCTCTGATCAGTGGTCTCTCTCCTACCTCATTCAGTTAACAATTTAACATTGATATTTGGTTTAAAGGCCTTAAGGGAGGTAGTGCAGCAGAGCGGTCAAGAACTTGGGCTGCGAAGTCAAAGGAACTAACATTCGAATCCTGGTTTGTCCACTTCTTAGTCCTGTGACCTTGGGAAAATTATTTAACTTTTAAGGCATGTTATCTCCATTACAGAACAGTTGAGAAGATTAGATCATATAATACATGCAAAGAGCATAGCATGGTCCCTGACATTTGGTACTCAGCAAATGTTAGTGGTTATTGCTATAAACAAATCATACAACTGGAAACGACTGTGAGATATTTTTTCCCACAACTAGAAGAAAATGTAAGAATATTTTTTATAATTTTGGAGTATAAACACAAAATTTTGAAGGCATAAAGGGAAACACTGACAGTTTTAACTACATAAAAATAAACTTTGGAATATTGAAAGACACACAACAACAAAAAAGAAAGAGTTATATATTGCTGGTGGGAATGTAAATTGGTATAACTTCTCTGGATAGTAATCTAGCCATCTCTTTCAAGAGTCTAAAATAATCATACTCCTTGCCCAGTAATTGTCCACTCCTGGCAACTATGTCTAAGGAAACAATCAAAAAAGCTTATGAAGATTTATGGACAAGCAGAATCATCTTAAATTTATGTAGTGGTGAAAATTAGAACCTAAATGTCCAAGTAAATGATTAAACACCTGTCCAATGAAATAACATGTAAACATTACATTTATGTTTTAGAATAATATTTAATGCGAGGGAAGATATTCAAGTATATTAAGTAATAAAGGCAGCTTGCAAAGCAGTATTTATGGTTCCAACTATGTTAAACAAACAAATATATGTAGAAAAAAGTGGCCTGGAAGGATAGACACCAAAATGCTGAGTGATTATCCTTGAATAGTGCAATTACAGGTGGCTTTTGTCTTCTTTATATATCCCCGTATATTGCAAATATTCTGCAAAGCACAGAAAAAGAATAATAAATGTGAATGGAGAAAGACAAAAAGAAAAAGTAAATGTGTCAGTCTCAGAATTTTGGTAGCCATTAGTAGTTAAAACAGAAAATAATTCCAACCAATTTACATCATATAAAATAACAAATATTTAAATAAGTAAAAATAATATCCATACTTTCAATCAGATGGATAACAGTCACTTGGGAATTTTCATCTACAGTCACAGTAATCTGATGACCACACAATCGCCATGTCTTTCACACGTGCCTAGGTGAAAACTATGTGCATGTGCACTGGGACTGCACTAAACTTGGCCTTCACGTTCAGTGTCTGGCCTAACTCTGCTATTCAGTTGTGGCTTCAGCCTTGGCCACTGCAGAGTGGAATAGCTGAATGCTCACTCAATGTCATTTCAAGCATCCTTAAATCTGTACATGAGTAATGACTGTGCTGATGGGTAAATTTCCATCCCATCCCATCCACCAGTGCCTCAATCTTCAGTAACATACACACAGCATGTCATCCAGATTGATTGCTAGTATATGAAAATTTACTTTCAAATTTAAATATTCTAAATCCTAAATATAATGTGAAGTATAAAATCTGATGACGCACTTTGTATGTTGAAATGCTAACAGTCAGTTGAAGTATATATGAATGTATTTTTAATATTGCAAAAATAAAATGCTACAGTAATTATTTGAGGATTATGAAAGGTGTTGCTTTTATGTAATAAATAAGAACTTTCAAATAGTTAAATATGTTAACAGTTAATGTGACTACTGAGTGTTAGCCAGATAACTTTACAAAGAACATTATATCCTTTTTGAGCCTACAGATGTTTATAAATACATAAATATGAACACAAGGCAAAATAATAAAGATTAGATTATATCACAGTTCTAACTACTGTAGAATTACTTGGTGCAATTGCATTTATAATACTAAATAAAATAATCTTTAGAAATGAATGTTTAATTATTTAATTCCAGTTAGTCTGTGAATTTTAAAAAAGAAAAAGCCCTAACTTGGTAATTTTTCACGCATTAGGAAGGCAAAGTTAAAAGCAGAATGTCGAAGTGTCTACCTCAAAATTTCACAAGGACTAAAAAGCTGATGTGCAAGACATACATGATAAATCATCTTTGAGACACGATTAAAAATAGTATGAAAAAAAGGAGAAAGTTGAGATGCAACGAGCTACCCAAAATACATTTCTTTTCTCTAAACAACGTACTTTACAGGAAGGCTTTTAATAAGACCTCATCGTTTGGGATCTGTGAAGGCTAATATTTTCTTGGCCTAGACTGATGACCATTTTCAGCAGTTGAAGAGAAAGGATTTTTGAGATTTGCCCAAGCTATGAATTCTAACTATTGATTTCTTTTAGAAAACATTCTTAAAAACTTTTTCCTGACTAGTATTTTGCAGCGCACAAAAAGGTTATTGAAATGATTAACTGCGCTACTGCCGTACGTATGTGGTACCTGTACTATCTGGACATGAAGAATCAACCTACATGATTGTATTTTAGGTTTGACAACATAGAGGCTTAATGACTAATTCAACTATGTTTCCACTTTCTTTACTTGATGAAAGATTCACACATAGTGAATCTGACTTTGAGAATAGTTATGGAATGTAAAATCTGTAAAGAGAAATGCATGAAATTATGGATTATGGAACAAATCTGGTGAAGACTATGTGCACAGGCATACTATGATTTGTTTATGACCTTCAGTTCTATATTTAGAAAATGGTTATAGTTTAAAAAGATGTAATAGAAAATGGCTCCAAGCAGAAAGATTGTAGACCACTTTCACAATTTTTCCTCAGCCAATAGCAAAGTATATGTTACACAAAACTTTTGAAATTGGCTTGTTATGCATGTATACAAGCTATCTAAACAAGATGGAACAGTAGCTATTACATCCTTCAAAAGTCTTGTAGAATAAAGAAAGCCTTAATTTTATATTTTCCAGAGAACATTACCAATGTAACAAGACTTACTCATAACCAATGGTTGTTTGCGTAGAAAGCAGTTTGTTAGAACTTGCTGAATTAATGGATGTGCTTTGAGAATGCAAGTATTTCCTACCTGACTGTTGCTGCAAAGACTTCCCTTTGATTCTACTCTAGGGAAGATGCTGAAATTGATGTGAGTACACAGAAAGCTAAGATGCAGATGGAAACTCCAATTATTTTCTTAACTTGAAAACCAGTTAAATTGCTCCACTGTCACATTTCTAGATCCAAACTTTAAGAACAATTTTTTCCTCCAGTGATTATGTATAGCAGCAAGAACAGACAAAAAAATTAGAAATTAGAAATGAAAATACAAGTACAGCCATCATAAATCTGCTTCTGAAAATATGCGTTTTCTTGAAACTGCACACAACTTCAGTTAGTGAAATTGCTTCAATGAAATGCCATCACCCCCCCCCCCAATTTTCAAGGCCAAGAATTAAAAAAAAAGTATTTTCCTTACTAAGCTCCTGTTAGAGGAAAGAACATTTAGTGGTAATGTTACCACATTGTACTGGCCTTCTGCTCCAAGAAGCTCAGTTGAAAGTGTCTTATTTAGTAATACAGTTGTCCCTATTTAAAGCTTGAGGAGTGTCTGGCAGGTGACAGGCTGGAAATTGCTGTTCTTGTCGTATAAGTTCAAACTTTAAAAAATTTAACTACTTTATCTTTCATAATAAAATTACAAAAATGAATTTCCTTTTCAAGAAAATTCAGATTCCCCCCTTCTTTTTCCTAGAAGTTCATTCTGTTATGGTGATATTCTATTCAGAGAATAGCAAATTTTAACCACCATTCACCATTTGACCAAAATATATATTAATTTGTGGTAGACCTCAAATTACATACTGCAGGTGTAGCTACCATCTAGCTTAGTAGGCTCAAAAGCAGGTGCCCCAACAGGATGGATCTCATACTTTGGTGATTTATAGATACTTTGTTAGGGGCATTGACTTGCTTCATTTGCTGAAATACAGGTTCTGGAGGACTTTGAGTTGTGTTCAGCATGTTTGAAACGAGGGCAGTGCTGGAAACTCAGGTTATGTGATTGTCATTCTGCAACACACGCTGTCAGCCTGAAACACACAACCCCCGTACATAACATTTGGTTCTTTCCTGTTCTTTTCCAGCACAGACCCAGCGCACCGTAACTTCAATAATCCGAGATGTAAAGACCACTGCAGAGTAAGTTTTGGTGCTAACACTAGCCACGTGTGCTGGACTTCACCTAGCCCATGTGAACCGCTTCACCTTGGCAGCCACATTTGCAATTTCAGCAAATGATGAATGGCGTCGTCATCACGGATGTGTGTCTCTCGGTCCCTGGTTCTAACCCACTGGCTTTCGCACTCCGCCCATTTCCACCTTCCTACGGCGGGCTGCCCTCCCCCTGGCTCCTCCCTTCAGGTGGGGCCTGCGGATTGGGCCTCCAGGAAGAAAAACAGTCCCCAGGAGGAGCCCGGGTTTGAGCACCAATCTGTTGAGCACTCCGTTGGTTTGTGAGAAAACAGAATCCTCTTGGTTTCAGTAGAACAAACCCTACCCCAGCCCAGTCGAGCAGAGCTCGGCCAACAGGCGGGGCGCAAGTGGCCGCCAAGGCCGGCAGGGGGCGCGCTGCAGCGGCGGGCGGGCGGCGCTTCTAGGCCGGAGCCGTTCCTGGGGTGCGCTCGGTGCCCACAAAGCGCCAGCTGAGGGGCCTCTGCGGGCCGAGCGCGGCTGAGCCTGCCCGCCACCCGAGCTCCACCGGCCGGCCGTCCCGCGCCTCTGCCGCGTCCCCGCGCTCCGAGCAGCCGGGCCCGACGCCCGCGAGAAAACCGGGTGGGGAAGGCCGGGCCGGGCGGGCGCCGCCTGCGGAGAGGCCGGGGACTGGCCTGCGTAGGGCGGCGCGGCGGCGGCGGCGGCGGCGGCGACTCCGGTCCGGGCCAGACAGCGAAGGGCCATGGCCGAGGCGGCCCCGGCTCCGGTAAGGACGGCCCGCACGCCGAGCGCAGCGAGCCCGGGAGGGTCGGGGAGCCTCGGGCTCTGCGACCCGGACACAGGGGAAGGGAGGAGGGCGGGGAGCCCGGCCTGTCAGGCGCGGGGCCACGGAGCGGGGCGCAGTCCGGACGGCCGAGCGCAGATACCCTCAGGTCCCGCCGGCCGGGGAGGGGCCTGGGTGGGACCCCCCACCTATTCGTGAGGTCCCTGCGCCTGGGTGTCCGCCCCGGCTTCCCCATTCCATTTGGAGGTTTCTAGCGGAGGGAGCCTCTTAAGCCAGTGAAAGAGGAGAGAGAGAAGAGGCGATCTTCCCGCCTGGTGTCAACCCCGCTACAGCCTGCCAGACGCGGGGCAGTGGGTTTGGCTTGGTTTGGTGCTTTCACCAGCTATTCTCCGGCCCTGGGAGCAGACCTCACAAAATCACCCTAGCTGCGGTCCCACCTGATGCGGTGGTGACGGTCACAGATGCGGTGGTGACGGCAGTGCGTGGAAGGACTGCGGGAGAATAGGGATCCCCAGTGCCCAGCCCATGACGATGCGGGACACACAGAAGGCCCTCCATCAGGATTGCTGCGTGAATGCCTGGTGCAGGTTCCGAGGCCTGGATTACCTTCTGTGTGTTTATTCATTCAGCGGATGTTTACTGCAGGCCTGCAGTGTGCCAAGCCCCTCTATCCGCTGCTAAGCCTGCAGAGCTGACCGAGACAGTCCCTGCACACAAGACCCATGCGGAACCAGCAGGGACTAGTCAAGAAACAGGACGGAAAAGGATGCCTTGGATTTGCCAACTGAGAAGCCTTTGCTCACCCCAAGGAGAGCCACAGTAGTGGTCCGGAGTAGTGACTGGAAAGTGAGAGGAGGAGGAGGAACAGGAAGGAAAAGAGGGCGCAGCCGCAGTGGTCTGGGGAGTAGTGTCGAGGACTCTGCCATCTCTGCCGGCAGACCTATTTTTCCCTTTCCATCTTGTTTTTCAATTTGGTAGAGACGATCATGTGTCTATGCCAGCTCTGTCCAAGAGAAATATAATGGAAGCCATATACATAACCTTAAATTTTCTGGTAGTCACATTTGAAAGTAAAGAGCAATAGATGAAATTAACTTTCATGAAATATTTTATTTAACCCATTGCATACAAAATATCTCAGTGTGTAATTAGTATTAAATTATCAGTGAAATTTTACATTTTCTCTCCATACTTAGTCTTCAGAAATCTGGTATGTATTTTATACTCACAACACGTCCCAGTTGAAATAACCACATTCCAAGTGTTCAGCAGCCACAAGTGGCTACCATATTGAAGAGTGCAGGTGTATCTTATGGAGAAGAATCAGGAGAAGTTGAAATGTTGACCATAAAAAGGAGAAAAGAACAATGTACCTAAAAATGTGGACAGAGTTGGCATTCAGAGCATAAAGTGGAGAGATTAGTTTTAAATAGGATGAAACTTTTTCTTGAGAGAAAGAAAGAAGAAAGCATGGACTACATTACTGATGAGTTCGAATTGGGAAGGAGTATGAAGAAAGAGAAGGGAAGTTGAGAGAGCCAATTTTCTTAGGAGGAGGCCAGGTCATCTCCTGAGAGTGAGGGGCCTGCAGCAGACAAGAGCCTCACTGTTCAGTGGGAGCTCCTGAACCAGCAGTATCAGCATCACTGGGGAGCTTGATAAAAATGCAGGATCTCAGTTTTCCTCTCAGACCTACTGAATCAAAGTCTGCACTTAAACGAGGCCTCAGGACGATGCTTATGTATGCTAGTTTGAGAAGTGCTGTACTGAAAGCTGAAGGAGGTGCCGGACCTGAGAGGCCACTCCATGGAATGGGAAAAGAAGCAGGGGAGGGGGGGCAGCAATGTTGAGTCCCTGCTGAGCTTAGAGACCATTGGTATGTGGTGACATCAGTTTATCCGGCTGTGTGACTTCATTTAGTACGGCTTACTAGCCTGCTTACAGAGAATGAGAACAGTTGAACCGATTCAAAGCTGGAAGGCAGCCAAGCAGGTGAGGCAGAAAGGCATGAGTGAAGAGGTTGAAGTTGGCTGAGATGATCAGCTGAGGAGGAAAGCAAAAGCCTGGAGAAGGCTGATAAACCAGGAGCAGATGGAATGGCCAAGGGTTCAGCAGGATTGCTGAGCAGATAGACTGAGAATAAGGTGGTGGGAGAGGCAGGGAAATGGGAGGCCGTGGCCAGAGAGCAGGTTATTGAATTCATAGAGTCAGAAGGCTTTGTCGAGGTCATCTTCATCCAACCTCCTATTTGTTGTAGAATTTCATTTTTTTATACACTCTGTTTCCAAGTATGTTCAGTGATGGGGCAGCCTGTTATTTTCTTGGAAAGATCTAGTTCAAAAATTATTTATATAGGCCAAAGTTTGCATACCTGAAATTTCCACATTGGTTCTAGTTCTGCCCTCGGGTAAGTATAGGATTAAACAAGTCTATTCTGCCTTGTTTTATAGCCCTCAGATATTTGAATGTAACCATCAGGTTTTCTCCAGACTCAACATTCTCAGCTTATTCATGTATCACTGAATGGAATGGCTGTGATTTGTCAGCAGGGTGATAGACAGGGGCCAGAGCCTAAGTCAATGGGAGGTTTATCTGAGGGCACTGAGCTCAGTGAAACCTGGAAAGGTCCTGGTGCACTGAGGCCTTCTGCAGAGATAGAGGATGCGGCAGCAACCTGAGCCTCTGGGTGATTGGCTCGAGGGCCTTACATCCCAGGGAATATGCCAGGCTGCTGCTTGATCCAGTTTCACTTATTCACTGTCTTACCTAATCCGTCCCTGAACCAACACAGCCGTTCTCTTGGCTTTTGATGCCAGTGAGCTCCATAGAGATGAGGCTTATGCTGGCAGTAAAAAACTATATTTAGATTAATCTCAGCTGGCCAGTTAAGCAGCCCTTATCTGATTTTAGTTTGGATTAGGGCTCCTCCTAACACTCAGTGTCTTGTTTCATCTCTCTACTGCACACAGACTTCCGAATGGGACTCCGAATGCCTTACATCCCTGCAGGCACTTCCTCTCCCCACACCCCCAGGAGCAAACGAAGCACATCTGCAGACTGCAGCCATCTCCCTGTGGACAGTGGTGGCGGCCGTGCAGGCCATAGAGAGAAAGGTGGAGGTCCACAGCCGGCGACTCCTGCACCTGGAGGGACGGACAGGGACGGCAGAGAAGAAGCTAGCCAGTTGTGAAAAGACGGTGGCTGATCTTGGGAACCAGCTGGAGGGCAAGTGGGCCGTGCTGGGCACCCTGCTGCAGGAGTACGGGCTGCTGCAGAGGCGGCTGGAGAACTTGGAGAACCTGCTGCGGAACAGGAACTTCTGGATCCTGCGGCTGCCCCCCAGTATTAAAGGAGATATCCCAAAGGTAATGCCTTCATGTCTAGATGTGAAGTGGTACCACTAGTCCGCAGACTGTTACTAAAGGTCAATGAGTCTTGGTCAATCAGTTAGGCTGAAGGAACCATGAAGTGGCTTTGTGTTGATCTGTTTGGGAAGCATTCCATGTTCAATTTAGTGATCATCTGAAGTGTCAAACTCCAGATGGGAAAACCCTTTCCAGTCCAAAGTTGGCTGTCCGGCAGATGGAGGATTTTTTCTCTTGCTTTCTCCTACCCCTTACCCCCAAGTCACTTTTTTCTTTGTTAACCTGTATGCTACAATCTCGGTTGGAAACTAAATCAAATATCATTTAAATCAGTCAATTTGAATTTGTTGGCAATTCTGGTTTTAAAAAAAATGAGGGTGGACAGGGGCAGGGATGTAGAGTCGATGGTTAATGTAAGGATTTGGGGCCACCTGTGGGTCTAGGGTGGCCGTGGATCCTGTCCCTTAGCATCCTTGACAGAGTGATGTGGCACCAGGGCCAGGCCTTCTGAAGGGAACAGTCCATAAATCAACAGGAAATAAACATCATTCTTGAGCTATGGAAGATAGCCTCGAGGCAGCTGATCTCCAAACATGCCCGTTTATTTATTCATTCATTCAACAAATACTTCTTGAACGCTTACTATTTGCTTAATATTTTCTTCCTGAAGGCACAGCAGTGAACAATTCATGTAAGCTCCCCTGGAGTTTAAAATTTTAGGGGGAAAGATAATAAACAAGAAAATAAACCCATTTAAGTGCCTTGATAAAAATAAAATTGCTGTCTGGTGATTTAGATTGGATGTCAGAGAAGGTCTCATAAAGGAGCTAATATATTTAGGGTGAAAATAAATGAAGGACCCTGCTGTGAGGAGAGCTGAGGAAGAGCTTTCCAGGCAGAAAGAAAACCTGGTGCAAAGTCCCAAAGGCACAAACAGACTTGAAACACCGAGGGAAAGGGGAAAGACCCATTAGCTGGTATGCAGTGAACAAGTTGGAGCGTGACTGGAGAAGCAGGGGGCAGCTCATTTAGGGCAATGTTTCTCAGCCGTGGCTGTACCTAGGAATCACCTGGAGGGCTTTTTACATTTTGCTAGGCGTCACACCTGGAGGTTCTGACTTAACAGGTTCAGGATGGGGCCTAATCATTCATCTTAAAACTCCATAGATGATTCTAATATGTGACAGGGTTATGAACCACTGATGTAGGGCATTGGAGAGCAAGGTAGGAATTTATCTTAAGAATAATGGGAAGATTGGAGAGTTTTAAACAGAGTAGTTATATCTGGTTTATATTTTGAAAGAATCACTTTGGCTGCTATGTGGAGAATGGATCTGTTTTTTTTCCTTCTTTTTTTTTTTTTTTTAGCAGAGAAAGGTTTATTGCAGGGCCGAGCAGGGAGAATGGGTGGCTCATGCCCCCAAATCTCAAACTCCCTGAAGGGTTTCAGCTGAGCAGTTTTAAAGGCCAGCTGAGGGAGAGGTATGTGACAGCTGTGGGTAAGAAAGAAGCAGGGAGAAAACAGTAAGGCAGCTGTAATAGTAGGAGGGCCGAGAGCGGCTTGGGTGAGGGTAGCAACAGTGGAGATGGAGACGAGTGGACAGATTCGGGATGTTTTGATGGTAGAGTTGATGATAGGACTTAGTTGATGGGAAATAAGGAATGACAAATTAAGAACAACAATAATTGTGAATTTACTGTGTGATAATTTACACAGCACTTACTGTTGTTGTAAATGCTTTAGTTACTGTCATAAGAACTCTAACTTGCCCAAGGTCGTACAGTCAGTAAATATAAATAACAGAGTTGTACTGTGACCCAGTTGGCTCCAGAGCATATGCTCTTAACCAAGGACTGGATGGATGGCACTGGCATTTCCGAGTGCTTTGGGGTGGGAAGGAGTCAGGAGTTCTTTGGCAGTGTCAGCTGGAGATGGCTTGGATACCTTCAGGAGAGATGTTAAGCGGTCTCTGACGCTCAAAGGTGAGAAGTATTTGGGAATTGCTGACTTGCAGATTGTACCATAAGTCATGAGGCAGACAGAGATTACCTCGGGAGAGAACGTGGAGAAGCAAGAGAAGGGGTACAAGGACCAAGCCCCCAGGGGTGGGAGTGGCATCCAGCAAGTGTGTAGGGTCACAGGGTCAAGGGGACAGTGGTCATCTGGGTTGACATGTTACCGAGAGATCTAGAAAGATGAGCACTGTGAGTACAACTTGGCAACATAAGCTGGCTGGTGACCTTGCAAGAGCTGTTTCCATGCCGTGGCGGGGACAGCAGACAGTGGAGCCGCTGAAGAGTGAGCAGGGAGAGGAAATGGAGACCCTTCCCAGGCAGGCAGAGGAGAGGACC